>NW_023425355.1:64550384-65150384 GCF_014108415.1 Molossus molossus | reverse complement strand
CTTTACTACCAGTTTTTCACAATGCACATGTCTTTGAAACGCTAAAAGAAGACAGTTCTAGATAAAGTTTACTAGTAGTGTTTACAAAATTATTGATTTACATGTATGTTCTCAACTAAAAATGCATACTTTGTGGGAATCATGTTTTACTCTTTGAAATAATACACCACTGAAACTAGTATGTTGAAATCTGGTATCTTTTGTAAAATAATATTTCATTTTGTTTAGAAGGAGAGTATATTTGAACATTAATAATGTAGTTAGTAGGGGTTTTATTTATTAATTATTGTCATGTTTGGACACATAGAAAATGAGGTCTATTTGGTACACTGGAAAACTGGACCAAATTACTTACTGTTGAAGGTAACAGGCCCACCTGCTCTGGATTCCCCAGATCTTCATGGTAATTTCAAGGTTCAATAACATCAATATTTCACACACATATAACCCAGTAAGTATGTAAAAAAAATGGCCAATACAACAAATATTTCCATCTTCATTTTTTATATTTTAATTTAATTTAATTTTTTCCATCACCATTTATCCCCTCTATGCCCTCTTCCACCTCTACCTGCCCCCTTTTCCCACACAATCACCACACCATTGTCCAGGTCCATGAGTTACCTCTCTTTTTTTATCTTTTTGCTCAATCCATCAACTACCACAGTCCCCCACCCCCACCCCCTGAGCTGTCTGCCTGCTCTCTATTAGTCTGCCTCTATCTGGCTTGGAAGTCCAGTTTTTTCATCAAACCCACATGAGTAAAATTATATGGTATTATCTTTCTCTTACTGGCTTATTTCACTTAGCATAATCATCTCCAGGTCCATTCATACTGTTACAAAGGGTAAATTCTTCTTCCTTTTTATGGCTGAGTAGTATTCCATTGTGTCAATGTACCACAACTTTTTTTTTTTTACCTATTCATCTACTGATGTACAACAGCCAAGATTTGGAAGAAGCCCAAGTGTCCCCTCTTCTTGAAATTAGTTGTTGGTATGAACCTGAACTGTGAATAGAACCTGGTAAACACCAGCAATCTCAGGACAAATAGTTTTTCCTGGGGTGTTTTTAAATGTAAATGATTGATGCATTTATAGAGCATCATGTGAACATCTTGGCTGAACAGAGCATATAGGCCATAGTCCAATAATTCTACCTTTGAATTTTCAAATAGGTCTTTTTCAGGGTTATTCTAAACATGGTGCTACTTCAGGTGACTAGGAAACTCTGTAATCTCACTGTCAGAAATAGAAAACATGGTATCTTTAAGATATACCATAATCTTATTATTATGCAGTCATACGGGATTTTATTTATTAGTTTCTGAAAATAGATATTGAATAATGCAAACATCAGAAAAATATTGACAGATACATATTTGGTCTACCACCTTCTACACATCACTCTCTTTCATGTTGAAAACATAAGCCCAGTTTAATGAAAATGATGATTCAAACATTATTCAAAAGAAGATAAAATAAATGTCCAAACCAGCACATTAAAAGATTATCAATCATTAGTCATTAGGGAAATACAAATTAAAGGCACAATACAATATGACTACAAGCCCCTTAACATGACTAAAATTTACAGAGGCTGAAAACTCTAGGTAATGACAAGAATGTGGAGCAATTATAACTCACATGCATTGTAGTGGGATTCTAAAATGGCATAGCAACTTCAGAAGAGAGTTTGTCAATTTCTCATACAATCACATACATTTACCTTTTGACCCAGTAATTTAACCTCTAGATATTTACCCAAGGGAAAAGAAAACATCTGTCCACACAATAAATTTTACACAAATGTTCATAACAACTTTGTTGAAAATATACCAATCCTAAAACATCCCAAATTTCCATTAACAGTGGACATGACAAAAACTTATGATATATTTATAAAATGGAATACCATTTAGAAATACAAATTTAAAGCTACTGTTATATGTAAGAACATAAATGAATATAATAACATTGTTATAAAATATAGACCCAAAAGAGTATACAGAGTATACTTCCTTTTATATAAAACTCAAGAAACAAATATATTCTAGGTGACAAAAGCAGCTTCATGGTTGCCTGAGACTTTGAGTGGGGTGCTGGTTGACTGGAATAGGCACAAGGGAACTTTTGGGGATAACCAAAATATTTGTTATTTTGATTGTAGTTGTTACTTAGAGGGGCTATATAAACTTTTTAGAATTCATCACAGAATATACTCAAAATAGGCTAATTTTATTGTATGTAAATTATATATATATATAGAAAAAAAATGGTGGTGGAGTGAATGGAAGTTACACAGACCATCTCCCAGGACCAAACTGGAATTACAACGAAAATAAAGACAAATCGTCAGGAAGGGGGAACTGAAAGGCAGCTTGGAGGACCACATAACCAGGGACACTGACTCAATCCTGGTAGGCTTGCAAGGACGCGAGAGTGGACCAGGAGCCCACGGTCCTCAGCAGCCTGGGATGGGACCAGTGGACTCAGCTGGGACAAGGGGACTCGACTGGGTGCTGCACCCTCAGCTGGGTCCAGTGGCCTCGGCTGGAAGCTGCTCCCTCAGCAGAAACGAGCAGCTGCCTCGGTTGCATCCTGTGGCCACCTCGGCTGGGTGCTACACCCAGGGCTGCCCTTAGCTGGGAGTAGCACCCTTAGGTTAAAATCCCAGGAGGCTTCACGACGCAGAGCTGGAACACAGGCTAAATTGGCAGCAGCCACTCAACTTGGGCTCTGGCAAAGGGAAGGCACAATGGACTGAAACTACGTAGGGACACCTGAGATTTGGAGGGTGCTCAGAGCTTGTGCTGAGTGCAGCCATGCAGGACTGTGGTCATCTTAAACCTTCTCAGGGCCATAGAGAGTGGTGGCGGCCCCTCCCTTGGAGATTCAACCCCACCCAGTGGCCATTGAAATGCTAAATGAGGCCCATTAACAACAGCATCTGCCCCACCCTCTGGAAATACTCTTACACTGAGCACCTGAGGGAGTTTTTCTGTCAACTCAGAAACCAAGGTTCTTCAGGTGACCACTACTATTAGCCTCCAGGCAAAAAAGATACAGGATAACTACCATTCCCTGGGCTACAAGCTCTAACCAGAAAAGTTAAGAGTTGAGAGTGGTGTTGAAAGCTGGTCCTCCCTGCCTCATCCAAACCCAAGAGAGAGAGCCACAAACAGAATACCAACACCCACAGGGAAAATTTGGCAGACTCCAAAGCCCACTATGATAGCCAAAATTCTGAAACAGAGAAACAAAAGCCAAATAAAAGAACAAGAGACCTCTACCGAAGAGGAGATAAATGTGGTGCAGTTAAGCAAGTTAACAGAACGAGAATTCAGAGCCATGATCTTGAGGAAGCTCAACAGCATGTGTAGAAACATGAGCACCATGAGTACAGACATAGAAATGTTAAAAATCACCCAGATGGAAAATAAAAACCACCAAGAAGAAATGAAGAATGACGTATCAGAAATGAAAAACACATTGGAAGGTCTAAAAAGCAGAGTAGAGGAAGCTGAGGACTGGATCAGTGAATTAGAAGACAAGGTAGAAAAAATCAACCAATCAGAAAACCAAAAGGAAAAAAACAATTAAAACACAGGAAGACAGCTTAAGAGAACTGTAGGACAACTGGAAACGTAATAATATTTGCATCATAGGAGTTGCGGAAGAAGAAGAAAATGAGCAAGGGTTAGAGAATATATTTGAAGAAACAGTGACAGAAAACTTTCCTAATTTGGTGAAGGAAGAAGGCATTCAAGTTCAAGAAGCACAGAGAGCCCCAAGTAAGAAGAACCCAAACAGGCTCACACCAAGACACATCGTAATCAAACTGCCAAAAATTAAAGACAAAGAGAAAATCCTAAAAGCAGCAAGAGAGAAGCAACAGGTAACCTACAAAGGAAACCCCACTAGCTCTCAGCTGACTTCTCACAAGAAACGCTACAGGCCAGAAGGGAATGGCATGAAGTAATCAAGGTCATGAAAAACAAGAATCTGAATCCAAGACTACTCTACCCAGCAAGGCTATAATTCAAAATAGAAGGTCAAATAAAGAGCTTCCCAGACAAAAAAAAAAAAAAAAAGTTAATGGAATACATTAGCACCAAACCAGCACTGCAAGAAATGTTAAAAGGACTGCTGTAATTAGCAGAAGAAATGGGAAGAAAAATAGAACCACACTCAACAAAAATGGCAATAAATAAGTACATATCAATAATCACCTTAAATGTAAATGGATTAAATGTTCTCATAAAAAAAAAAAAAAACAGAGTAGCTGATTGGATAAGAAAACATGACTCATCTATATGTTGTTTAAAAGAGACCCACCTCACAACAAAAGACTCACATAGGTTAAAAGTGAAGGGATAGAAAAAAATCTTCCAAGGAAATGAAAAGGGAAAAAAAAAAAGCTGGGGTAGCAATACTCATATCTGATAAAATAGATTTCAAAGTGAAGGCCATAACTAGAGACAAAGAAGGCCACTACATAATATTGAAAGAATCTATCCAACAGGAAGATATTACCTTGATAAACATATAGGCCCCAATATAGGAGCAACAAAATATATTTAAAATATTTTGGAGGACTTCAAAGAAGAAACTGATAGCAATACAATCATAGCAGGGGACTTAAACACCCCGCTGACATCACTGGATAGATCCTCTTGACAAAAAATTAGCAAGGAAACAGAGACTCTAAATAAAGCACTAGACCAAATGTATTTAATAGATATCTACAGAGAATTACTCTCCAAAACTATAGAATTCACATTCTTCTCAAGTGCACATGGAACATTCTCAAAGATAGACCACATGTTAGGACACAAACTAAGTCTTTACAAGTTCAAGAAGACTGAAATCATATGAAGCATCTTCTCAGATCACAATGGCAAGCAACTAGAAATCAATTGCAAGAAGAACATACAAAGAAATTTGAACACATGGACGCTAAATAGCATGTAATTAAACAATGAAAGGGTTACCGAGGAGATCAAAGAATAAATTAAAAACTTCCTGGAAACCAATGAAAATGAGGACACAACAACACAAAATTTATGGGATGCAGCGAAAGAAGTTCAGAGAGGGAAGTTCATGGCACTACAGGCCTACCTCAAAAAACAAGAAAAATCTCTGATAGACTATCTGATGTCACAATTTAAAGAACTAGAGAGGAAACAAAAAGAAAACCACGGAGCAAGTAGAAGAAAGTAAATAGTAAAGATCAGAGCAGAAATAAACAACACAGAGACCAAAAAAACAATTCAAAGGATCAATGAAACAAATAGCTGGTTCTTCGAAAAGATAAACAAGATTGACGGACTCACCAAGAAATAAAGAGAGAAAACCCAAATACAGAAAATCAGAAATGAAAGAGGAGAAGTAACAACGGACACCACAGAAATACAAAAGATCATTTAACAACTACGTTGAACAATTATATGACAACAAATTTGACAACCTAAGCGAAATGGATAAATCTCTAGAAACACATAGTCTCCCAAAACTGGACCAGGAAGAAATAGGAAAATTGTTCAGACCAATAACAACAGAAGAAATTGAAGATGTAATCAAGACTCTCCCAGAAAACAAAAGCCCAGGCCCAGATGGCTTCATGGGGGAGTTTTACCGAATATTCAAAGAAGAACTAACACCCATTCTCCTCAAACTATTTCAAGAAATTCAAGAAGAAGGAACACTTAAAACCTCGTTTTATGAAGCCAGTATAATTCTAATTCCAAAACGAGAAAAAGACACTACAAAAAAAGAAAATTATAGGCCAATATCCCTGATGAATATAGACGCCAAAATCCTGAACAAAATGCCAGTAAATCGGATCCAGCAACACATCAAAAAAATTATCCACCATGACCAAGTGGGATTCATCCCAAGGATGCAAGGCTGGTACAATATTCGCAAATCAATAAATGTGATACACCACATAAATTAAAAAAAGAATAAAAACCACATGATCATATCAATAGATGCCAAAAAAGCCTTCAACAAAATCCAGCATCCATTTCTGATAGAAATGCTCCGCAACGTGGGAATAGAGGGATCATATCTCAACATAAAGAAGGCCATATATGAAAGACCTACAGTCAACATCATACTCAATGGGCAAAAACTAAAAGCATTTTTCTTAAGAACAGGAACAAGGCAAGGATGCCCACTTTCGCCACTGTAATTTATCATATTTCTCGAAGACTTAGCCACAGCAATCAGACAGTAAGAAAAAATAAAAGGGATCCAAATTGGAAATGAGGAAGTGAAACTATCATTATTTGCAGATGACATGATACTATACGTAGAAAACCCCAAAGACTCCATCAAAAATTCACTAGATTTAATAAATGATTTTGGAAAAGTAGCAGGATACAAAATTAACATCAAGAAATTGATGGCATTCTTATATACCAATGATGAACTCACAGAAAGAAAAACTAAGCAAACAATCCCATTTCCCATTGCAGCAAAAAAAATTAAGATAACTAGGAATAAAATTAACGAAAGAAATAAAGGACCTATTCGCAGAAAACTACAGGTCATTGAAAAAAGAAATAGAGGAAGATATAAAAATGTGGAAACACATACCCTGTTCATGGATTGGAAGAATTAACATCATTAAAAAGTGCATATTACCCAAAGCAATCTATAGATTCAATGCAATCTCTATCAAAATACCAATGACATACTTCACAGAATTAGAACAAGTACTTCAAAAGTTCATATGGATCCAAAAAAGGCCTCGAATAGCCACAGCAATCTTGAAAAAGAAGAACAAAGTTGGAGGGATCACACTACCAGATTTCAGGTATACTACAAAGCCACTGTAATCAAAACATCCTAGTACTGGCACAAGAACAGGCATATAGATGAGTGGAAAAGAACACAGAACCCAGAAATGGACCCAAGGCAATATGCTCAATTAATATTTGACAAAAGTGGCAAGAGCATATAGTGGAGTAAGGACAGCCTCTTTAATAAATGGTGCTGGGAAAATTGGACAGCTACTTGCAGAAAGATGAAACTAGACCATCAACTTACACCCTACACTAGAATAAACTCAAAATGGATAAAAGACTTAAATGTGAGTGATGAATCCATAAAAATCCTAGAAGAAACTAGGCAACAAAATCTCAGACATCATACGCAGCAGCATTTTCACTGACACATCACCTAAGGCAACAGAAACAATGGAGAAAGTGAACACATGGGATTACATCAAACTCAAAAGATTCTGCACAGCGAAAGATACAATCGTCAAAACGGAAAGGCTACCCACTGTATGGGAGAGCATAATTGCCAATGATATATCAGATAAGGGGTTAATTTCTAATATATAGAGAGTGCTCATACAACTCCACAAAAGGAAGACAAAGAACCCAATTAAAAAATGGGCAGAGGAACTAAATAGACACCTCTCCAAACAGGACATGCAAATGGCTAAGAGACATATGAAGAAATGCTCAAGATCACTAATCATGAGAGAGATGCAAATTAAAACAATAATGAGGTATCACCTCACACCTGTCAGAATGTCCACCATGAATAAGTCATCAAACAACAAGTGTTGGTGAGGGTGTGGAGAAAAGGGGACTCTAGTACACTGCTGGTGGGAATGCAGACTGGTGCAGTCACTATGGAAAACAATATGGTGTTACCTCAAAAAATTAAAAATTGAACTGCCATTTGACCCAGTGATCCCACTTCTAGGAATATACCCTAAGAAGCCTGAAACACCAATCAAGAAGAATATATGTACTTCCATGTTTGTAGCAGCACTATTTACAATAGCTAAGATGTGGAAACAGCCCAAGTGTCCATCAGTTGACGAATGGATAAAAAAGCCGTGGTACATATACCCAATGGAGTACTACGAAGATGTCAGAAGAGAAGATGTAAGAAGAAAGATCTCTTTTCGTTTGAGACGACACGGAGGGAACTGTAAGGTATCATCCTAAGTGAAACAAGCCAAAAAGAGAAAGACAAGTATCATCTGATCTCACTTATTTGTGGAATATAATGAACATAACAGTCTGAGGAATGGGGTAGTTTCAGAGACTTGGAAGTGGGGTACAGACTGACTATTCCCAGAAGAGGGAGTGTTTGGGGTGAGAGATAAACCACAGAACTTATATGCATGTATGCATGTACAATGGACATCGACAACAAAGCTGGGACAGGGCAGGGAGGGAGGGGGAGGGGGAATCATTGGGGGATAAAGGAGAAACATCTGTAACAAAAATTAATTAATAAAAAAAATTATATCTAAAATATTTTAAAACTAAGCTATGCTTTGCCCAGATGATCTGGGAGATCCTGAATTGATAGGTTTGCTCAGACACTTATTGCCATGAGGCTCAGGTAATTTTGGAAAGAAGCAGAACTCTCCATTTCATATAATACTAGTGCAAGGGCCTAATTTACTTCTGCCACATGTTGTTATCTATATGTTATTAAAAGGAGTTGGCCTTAGACTTAGGCAGTGGTTCTCAACCTTCCTAATGCAGTGACCCTTTAATACTGTTCCCCACGTTGTATGTGGGTGTATCTGCATGTGGGCGGACCTGCCTGGAGATGGATAGAGGAGCGGTGTCTCAGTTCCTAACACCATTGGAAATATGTGTTTTTTATTGTCTCAGGTGACCCCTGTTAAAAGGTCGTTTGATCTACAAAGAGGTAGAGACACACAGGTTGAGAACCGCTGGCTTAGAGAAACACTTTAAGTGCTTGACATAACAATGGGACCCAGTCCCCAAATGATCATATTTACATGCAGTTTTGACTTCACTTACGAAAATGCCTTTTGGTAAGTGGCATACTTGTCTGAAATTCTTATAGTGAGGAAGTGACAGATGGTGTAGGGGTATAGAGGGCATAACTAGAACTTAAGGCAGAAATTGAAAATAAAATGAATAGCATATGTTTTCTTAGGATATAGTGAAGCATTTTGATTTCCATCTGTAAAGACAAACACACTGATGATACTGATTTTTTTTTAGCATGTTATCTCATGAGTATGTCAATTCTATTATTTTTATCCCTCATAAAATAGATCATCCCATAGGTTATCCATTTAAACTAGGATGACCTTGGAATCTGATTACCTGTTTAAAGGCCAAAGAGTAACACCCAAAATTCCATGTCATGAAATACCCTTCCCACTGCTGTTTGCAGGTAAGGACAGAAGGTGAACCTTCCACTCTCACCCTGGGGCCCTAGTTAGTATACTAAACATTTTGCAGTGGTGGAGTTGGTACCTATGGACAAAATGGTTAACCTTGATTTGGTATGTATTTAGAGGCGGGTATGACCAGGAGACCTGTGGCTTGGGTTTCTTTATTCCTCTAGTTATAGACATCTGTATTAACACTTTGAAGCTTATTATTTCTGAAAAATAATAGGGCTCTCATTAATCCATCTTGTAGTTTCCCCAGAAAGCCCCAAATGCAGGGCCTATTCTTTCTATTAAAAAAATAGCACTATATGTTGTATCTTAATTAGTGGAGCTGCCCAACTGTCTTCAAGTCCTGTCAGAATTTAAAGCACCTGGGGTCCTTTCTAATTAGTGGTTCCATGTTGCTCCAGAGCTTCCCCAGAAGTGAGAGTGATGGTTAAAAGAAAAGGTTCTCAACTAGTATTTTCTTTGCCCTTGTAATGCACTATGATGAACACTGGAGGGCATCCTTGTGCTATTAAAAGTTAAAAGCTGTGAGTATAAAAAGGGTGTGATGCAGAGAATTTTAATCAGTCTTCTGAAGAATTTGCCAGGTGATGCACAAGGCCCTAGGTTTGGTTAGAGATGCTGAAGAAAAAGATTCAATACTGATTGGGAATTCAGTCAATGGTGGCCTATTTTTTTAGGCAGCACTTACTGGGCCATGGGCATGAGAAGAGACCAAAGGAGCCAACAGAGAGACATCTGCTTTCAACTATCATTTGTATGTAGATTCCCAAATCTGTATTTCCAGAATTTTTATCTGAGATTCAAATATATATCCAACCAGTTACTGCATATATATATAGCCACGTAAATATCTGTTAGTCACTTTAAACTCACAGTTTCCAAAATAGAACTAATGTTTTCCTTACTCTCCTTGTTACCCACCCTCCACACACTGTCATCCCATTCCAAAACTTCATTTACCATACTCTTTCTATGTCTCAAAGACTTGCTCATTCATCAGTATTCTACATCTCAGTAAATACATATAATTTATTTTTAGCTATTTCCCCCAGCATTGTTCTTAAAAGTACAAGGCACAAGATGGTGGCATAAATAAACGTGGTACTTGCTTCCTCCCACAACTACCTCAAAATTACAACTAAAGTACAGAACAACCATCATTCAGAATCACCTGACATTGAGCTGGGAGAAATCCTAAAAAGCCACATTGAGACTACTAGGAGGGGCAGAGACGTGGGAGGGCTGGTCCTACACCCATGTGTGGCAGATAAAAACCAGGAGAGATATCTCAGCTGTGGAGGTCCTCCCTGAGGAGCAAGGGGTCTCTGTCCCACACCAGGTACCCCACCTCATGGTTCCAGTGCCAGAAGAAGTCCTCAAAATTTATGGCTGTAAAAACCACCAGGTATGGAGGCTGAGGGAGGCTGAGGCTTCTGTAGTCCCAGGCAGCTCCTTTTAAAGGGTTCACACACAGACTTACTTGGACTCATTTTTTCTGGGCTCCAGCATGGGGGAGAAAGCTCGAAAGGCACGAGAGACACACAGGGAAGAACTGTATTGATTGGAATCTGGGTGAGAACTGGAGGGACAGCTTTCTCTTGGGCAGATGTGCCGGCACAAGTTGTTCATTTGGGGAACCCTTCCCCAACTGGCTGGAAGACAGGTGCCATATGTAGGACTCCAGCAACCTGGCTAACACTGTTTGCCCCACCTTGGTGACTCCCTGAGGCCCTGCCCCACCCAACTTTTGGGCCCACCCAAGCTGTTGTCAGTGATTTTACCATAAGAATGGCCTATCTTGGCTCATGCTTCAGATTTTTCAAAATCCCTCAAACAAGCAGCATCTGACCTCAGTGAATTCCACACTTCTTGCTAAGTGGCCCTACGCCTGGCACTAGCATCAGCCAGCCTTGATTCACAGCTTGGCCTCTCCTGGGCACCTCCAAGCCCAGCACAAGAAGCATCCCCCAGCAGATTGATTTGTAGCATATGCCTCCAAGCTAAAAATGTTCAAATTGGCCTATACCTCCTGGAAGGCCCCAAAGCCAGTATGCGCAGTAGATAGACAGCTTTAGACCATGTCAAAAAACCATGACCCTATCATATCTACAGGTGACATACTCAAGGGGTGGACTTAGTGGGTGCCAGAGCCCTGCTGAAGTAAATCTTGCTCTGTGTGGTGAGCCCCTGCATAGCTGATCCTCCAAGGTTATCAGAGGTCAGTGGTCTGTGGGCAGACAGTTCTTGCCCCTGATCAGCCTGAGTAAATCTCTTCTATTGATGTGCCAACAGAAATCAAGACTCATTTACAACAGAACAGTATACAGTCCACACAAGGGGTGCACTTTGAGGGCCCAACTGGGGTGATCAAGAAGGCTGTGCCACTGGACCCTATAGGACATCTACTACAATATACCACCCTACCAAACCTAGGAGACATAGCAACTCTACCTAATACATAGAAACAAACACAGGGAGGCAGCCAAAATGAAGAGACAAAGAAACACATCCCAAAATGAAAACAAACAAACAAACAAACAAACAAACAAAAAAACAAATAAAAAACTCTAGGAAAACAATTAAACAAAATGGAGATAAGCAATCTAACAGATGCAGAGCTCAAAACATTGTTTATAAGGATTCTCAAGGAACTTAGTAAGGACCTCAACAGCATACCAAAGGACCAGTCAGAAATGAAGGATGCACTAACTGAAATAAAGAATAATTTACAGGAAATCAACAGTAGAGTAGGTGAAGCTAAGAATCAACCACTGATTGGAATATGAGGAAGAAGAAAACACCCAATCAGAACAGCAAAAATAAAAAAAAAGAATGAAAAAAATAAGGATAGTGTAAGGAGCCCCTGAAACACTTTCAAGCATGCCAACATTCGCATAATGGGCGTGCCAAAAGGAGAAGAGAGAGAGCAAGAAATTGAAAACCTATTTGAAAATATAATGACAGAAAACTTCCCTAATTTGGTGAATGAAACAGACATACAAGTCCAGAAAGCACAGAAAGTCCCAAACATGATGAACTCAAACAGGCCCACACAAAGACACACATCATAATTAAAATGCCAAAGATTAAAGACAAAGAGATAATCTTAAAAGCAGCAAGAGAAAAGCAGTTAGTTACCTAAAAGGGAGCTCCCATAAGACTGTCAGGTAACTTTTTAAAAGAAACTTGCAGGTTAGAAGGGAGTGGCAAGAAATATTTAAAGTAATGAAAAGCAAGTACCTACAACCAAGATTACTCTATCCTGCAAAGCCATCATTTAGAATCGATGGACATTTAAAGAGTTTCCCAGGCAAGAAAAAGCTAAAGGAGTTCATCACCACCAAACTAGTATTATACAAAATGTTGAAAGGTCTTCTTGAAGAAGAAGAAGAAAAAAATATGAAGAATAAAATGTCATAAATACATATATACCAACAATTGAATCTACAAACAAAATGAACAAGCAGAACAAAAACAGACTCATAGAAACAGAACTTTTTGAAGGTTACCTGATGGGAGGAGGGTTGGAAGGATGGGCAAAAAAAAGGTGAAGGAATTAAGAAATGCAAATTGCCCCAATACTGAGAGCCAGGTCCAAGGCTTAAAGCCTTCAGAATTTCATCTCTTCCTATTGATATGTTCATAGTCTCTGGCTGTGAATGGGCCTCAGGTTGCACTTCTTTGAGCCAGGTGGTATTAAATTCCCCAGGAAAAAACAGTTGTTGCTCTCCAGCGTAAAGCCATGTTGATGCCCTGGTCGGTTTGGCTCAGCGGTTAGAGCGTCCGCCTGCGGTCCGGAGGGACCCGGGTTCGGTTCCCGCTAAGGGCATGTGCCTTGGTTGCAGTTTGTCCCCGGCCCTGGTTGGTCGTGCGGGTGGCGGCCACTCGATGTGTCCCTTTCACATCGATGTTTCTCTCTCTCTCTCTTCCTCTCTCTCCCTCCCACTCTATCTGTACAAAAAGTGGAAAAATGTCCTCGGGTGAGGATAAAAAAAAAAAACAAAAGCCGTGTTGATGTGATGGGCTGCTTGACAGAGATGGATACTGAAACATGGGGGAGTGACTCAGCCTAGGAACTCAGGCCTAAGCCTTCACAGCTCATTCCCCAGAGCCATGACACCCAACACTGAGAGCCTGGTCCAAAGCTCAACCCTTTCAGAGTTTCTTCTTTGCCTACTGGCTGGCAGGTAGTCTCTAGATTTTAATGAGACTTTGGTTGCACTTCTCCAGGCCATGTGGTGTTAGATTTCCAAAGAGTGGCAGGTGCTATTTCCCTGGGCTAAAGCTGCTCTGATATGAATGACCTTCTTTTTTTAAAAAAAATTTTTATTGATTAGTTTTTGTTACAGATGTTTATCCTTTTCCCCCCACTTATACCCCCCTCCTCTCCCTCCCTGCCCCTTCCCCAGATTGTTGTCCATGTCCACTGTTCATGCATACATGCGTATAAGTTCTGTGGTTCATCCCTTGGCTTGTTTCACTAAGGATGATACTTTCAAGGTCCCTCTCTTATCAAAGGATAAGAGATCTTTCTTTCTTACAGCTGCATAGTACTCCATTGTGTATATGTACCACAGCTTTTTGATCCATTCGTCTACTGATGGACACTTGGGCTGTTTCCAGATCTTAGCGATTGTAAATAGTGCTGCTATGAACATGGGGGTACATATATTCTTTCTGATTGGTGTTTTATGCTTCTTAGGGTATATTCCTAGAAGTGGGATCACTGGGTCAAATGGAAGATCAATTTTTAATTTTTTGAGGCGACACCATATTGTTTTCCATAGTGGCTGCACCAGTCTGCATTCCCACCAGCAGTGTACTAGAGTCCCCTTTTCTCCACACCCTCGCCAACACTTGTTGTTTGATGATTTGTTGATGGCGGCCTTTCTGACAGGTGTGAGGTGATACCTCATTGTTGTTTTAATTTGCATCTCTCTGATGATTAGTGATGATGAGCATTTCTTCATATTTTTCTTAGCCATTTGTATGTCCTGTTTGGAGAGGTGTCTATTTAGTTCCTCTGACCAATTTTTAATTGGGTTCTTTGTCTTCCTTTTGTTGAGTTGTATGAGGACTCGCTATATATTGGAAATTAACCCCTTATCTGATATATCATTGGCAATTATGCTCTCCCATACAGTGCGTAGCCTTTCCGTTTTGACGATTGTATCTTTCGCTGTGCAGAATCTTTTGAGTTTGATGTAGTCCCATGTGTTCATTTTCACCTTTGTTTCTATTGCCTTAGGTGATGTGTCAGTAAAAATTCTGCTGCATATGATGTATGAGATTTTGTTGCTCACAGTCTCTTCTAAGATTTTTATGGATTGATGAGTTACATTTAAGTCTTTTATCCATTTTGAGTTTATTCTAGTGTAGGGTGTAAGTTGATGGTCTAGTTTCATTTTTCTGCAAGTAGCTGTCCAATTTTCCCAGCACCATTTATTAAAGAGGCTGTCCTTACTCCACTGTATGCTCTTGCCACCTTTGTCAAATATTAATTGAGCATATTGCCTTGGATCCATTTCTGGGTTCTCTGTTCTCTTCCACTGGTCTATATACCTGTTCTTGTGCCAGTACCAGGCTGTTTTGATTATAGTGGCTTTGTAGTATAACCTGAAATCTGGTATTGTGATCCCACCAACTTTGTTCTTCCTTTTCAAGATTGCTGTGGCTATTCGAGGCCTTTTTTGGTTCCATATGAACTTTTGAAGTAATTGTTCTAATTGTGTGAAGTATGCCGTTGGTATTTTGATGGGGATTGCGTTGAATCTATATATTGCTTTGGGTAATATGGACATATTAATGAAGTTAATTCTCCCAATCCATAAACAGGGTATGTGCTTCCACTTTTTTATATCTTGCTCTATTTCTTTCTTCAATGACCTGTAGTTTTCTGTGAATAGGTCCTTTATTTCTTTGGTTAAGTTTATACCTAGGTATCTTAATTTTTTTGCCGCAATGGTAAATGGGATTGTTTGCTTAGTTTCTCTTTCTGTGAGTTCATCATTGGTGTATAAGAATGCCATCGATTTCTTGACGTTAATTTTGTATCCTGCTACTTTGCCAAATTCATTTATTAAGTCTAGTAAACTTTTGGTGGAGTCTTTGGGGTTTTCTATGTACAGTATCATGTCATCTGCAAATAATGACAATTTCACTTCCTTCTTTCCAATTTGGATCCCTTTTAATTTTTCTTCCTGTCTGATTGTTGTTGCTAAGACTTCCAGTACTATGTTAAATAAGAGTGGTGAAAGTGGGCATCCTTGCCTTGTTCCTGTTCTTAAGGGAAATGCTTTTAGTTTTTGCCCATTGAGTATGATGTTGGCTGTATTTATTTCATATATGGCCTTTATTATGTCTAGATATGATCCGTCTATTCCCACACTCCTTAGCGTTTTTATCAGAAATGGATGCTGGATTTTGTTGAAGGCTTTTTCAGCATCTATTGATATTATCATGTGGTTTTTATTCTTCATTTTATTTATGTGGTGTATCACATTTATGGATTTGCGAATATTGTACCAGCCTTGCATCCCAGGGATGAATCCCACTTGGTAATGGTGGATAATTTTTTTGGTGTATTGCTGGATTCGAATTGCTAGTATTTTGTTTAGGATTTTGGCATCAATGTTCATCAGAGATACTGGCCCGTAGTTTTCTTTCTTTGTTGTGTCTTTTTCTGGTTTTGGAATTAGAATTATGCTGGCTTCATAAAACGAGTTTGGAAGTCTTCCTTCTTCTTGAATTTTTTGAAATAGTTTGAGGAGAATGGGTATTAGGTCTTCTTTGAATGTTGGGTAAAACTCCCCCATGAAGCCATCCGGGCCTGGGCTTTTGTTTTCTGGGAGAGTCTTGATTACATCTTCAATTTCTTCTGTTGTTATTGGTCTGTTCAAGTTTTCTATCTCTTCCTGATCCAGTTTTGGGAGACTATGTGTTTCTAGAAATTTGTCCATTTCTCTTAGATTTTTGAATTTGTTGCCATATAATTGTTCATAGTAGTTGTTAACGATCTTTTGTATTTCTGTGGTGTCAGTTGTTATCTCTCCTCTTTCATTTCTGATTTTATGTATTTGGGTTCTCTCTCTTTGTTTCTTGGTGAGTCTAGCTAAGGGTCCATCAATCCTGTTTATCTTTTCGAAAAACCAGCTCTTTGTTTTATTAATCCGTTGAATTGTTGTTTTTTTTTTTTGTTTTTTTTTTGTCTCTGTGTCATTTATTTCTGCTCTGACCCTTACTGTTTCCTTCCTTCTACTTGCTCTGGGGTTTTCTTTTTGTTTGCTCTCTAGTTCTTTAAGTTGTGAGGTTAGATAGTCTATTAGAGATTTTTCTTCTTTTTTGAGGTAGGCCTGTAGTGCTATGAACTTCCCTCTCAGAACTGCTTTCGCTGCATCCCATAGATTTTGTGTTGTTCTGTCTTCATTTTCATTGGTTTCCAGGAAGTTTTTTATTTCTTCCTTGATCTCCTGGGTGACCCAATCATTGTTTCATAACATGGTACTTAGCTTCCATGTGTTCAAATGTCTTTGTATGTTCTTCTTGCAATTGATTTCTAGTTTCATGCCATTGTGGTCTGAGAAGATGCTTGATATAATTTCAGTCTTCTTGAACTTGTAGAGACTTAGTTTGTGCCCTAACATGTGGTCTATCTTTGAGAATGTCCCATGTGCACTTGAGAAAAATGTGAATTCTGTAGTTTTGGGGTGTAGTTCTCTGTAGATATCTATTAAATTTATTTGGTTTCGTGCTTCATTTAGTGTCTCTGTTTCCTTGCTAATTTTTTGTCTAGAGGATCTATCCAGTGATGTGAGCGGGGTGTTGAAGTCCCCTACTATGATTGTGTTGCTATTGATTTCTCCTTTGAAGTCCTCTAATAGTTTTTTTTAATATATTTTGGTGCTTCTATATTGGGTGCATATATGTTTATCAAGGTTATATCTTCCTGTTGGATAGATCCTTTCAATATTACGTAGTGGCCTTCTTTGTCTCTAGTTATGGCCTTCATTCTGAAGTCTATTTTATCAGATATAAGTATTGCTACCCCAGCTTTTTTTTTCTTTTCTGTTTGCTTGAAAGATTTTTTTCCATCCCTTCACTTTTAATCTATGTGAGTCTTTTGTTGTGAGGTGGGTCTCTTGTAAACAAAATATAGGTGAGTCATGCTTTCTTATCCAATCAGCTACTCTGTGTCTTTTTATGGGAGCATTCAGTCCATTTCCATTTAAGGCGATTATTAATATGTACTTATTTATTGCCATTTTTGTTTAGTGTGCTTCTATTTTCCTTCCATTTCTCCTGGTAATTACAGCAGTCCTTTTAACATTTCTTTCAGTGCTGGTTTGGTGCTAATGTATTCCCTTATCCTTTTTTTGTCTGGGAAGCTCTTTATTTGACCTTCTATTTTGAATTATAGCCTTGCTGGTTAGAGTAGTTTTGGATTCAGATTCTTGTTTTTCATAACCTTGATAACTTCATGCGATTCCCTTCTAGCCTGTAGTGTTTCTTGTGAAAAGTCATCTGAGAGCCTTATGGGTTTTCCTTTGTAGGTAACCTATTGCTTATCTCTTGCTGCTTTTAGGATTCTCTCTTTGTCTTTAATTTTTGGCAGTTTGATTACTATGTGTCTTGGTGTGGGCCTGTTTGGGTTCTTCTTACTTGGGGCTCTCTGAGCTTCTTGAACTTGAATGCCTTCTTCCTTTACCAAATTAGGGAAGTTTTCTGTCACTATTTCTTTGAATATATTCTCTAGCCCTTGCTTACTTTCTTCTTCTTCGGGGACTCCTACGATGCGAATATTATTCTTTTTCCCGTTGTCCCACAGTTCTCTTAAGCTGTCTTCCTGTTTTTTAATCGTTTTTTCCTTTTTGTTTTCTGATTGGTTGATTTCTTCTAGCCTGACTTCTAATTCACTGATCCCGTCCTCAGCTTCCCATACTCTGCTTTTTAGACCTTCCAATGTGTTTTTCATTTCTGATATGTCATTCTTCATTTCTTCCTGTTGGTTTTTCATTTCCAACTGGTTTATTTTCAACATTTCTATGTCTTTACTCATGGTGCTCATGTCCTTACACATGCTGGTGAGCTTCCGCAACATCATGGCTCTAAATTCTACTCCTGTTAACTTGCTTAACTGCACCTCATTTATTTCATCTTCTGTAGAAGTCTCTTGTTCTTTCATTTGGCTTTTGTTTTTGTTTTTCACCATTTTGCCTATCACAGTGGGCTTTGGAGTCTGCCAAGTTTTCCCAGTGGGTGTTGGTGTTCTGGTGTTTGTGGCTCCCTCTCCTGGGTTTGGATGCGCCAGGGAGGACCCACTTTAAACACCACCGTCAAGTCTTAGCTTTTCTGGTTAGTGTTGCACACCCAGGGAATTGTAGTTATCTTCTAGCCTTTTTTTTTTGGCTGGAGGTTATTAGTAGAGGTCACCTGCAGAACCTTGGTTTCTGAGTTGCCTGAAAAACTCCCTCAGGTGCTCAGTGTAAGAGGATTTCCTGAGAGTGAGGCGGGTGTTCGTTGTTAATGGGCCTCAATTAGCATTTCAATGGCCTCCAGGTGGGGTCGAATCTCTGAGGGAGGGGCCACCGCCTCTCCATAGGGCCCTGGGAAGAAGTAAAATGACCACAGTCCTGCGTGGCTGCACTCTGCAAACGCTCTTAGCACCCTCCAAAACCCGAGTGTCCCCACACAGTTTCAGTCCAGTCTGCCTTCCCTCTGCCGGCGCTCAAGGTGAGTGGCTGCTGCCAATTTATCCTCTGTCCGGACTGTGCGTCCTGGAGCTGCCTGGGACTTTTAACCTGAGGGCTCTGCTTCCAGCCAAGGGCAGCTGTGGCTGTGTCACCAGCTGAGGGGGTTGCACTCAGCAGAAGCCCCAGGACTGAGCTGCGATAGCGGGACACTGCAGACGTGGCAGTAGCGTCCAGCACAGTCCCCTGGTGCCTGCGAGTCTGTGCGGCTCCAGCCGAGAGCTTAGCAGGCTACAGAGTTCCCAGGGCCCATGCTGGGTGGCAAGGGAGGCGGTAGCAGTAACTTCCCGCCAAGTTCCCTGGCCCCTGCCCAGGCTGCTGTGGACCGTGGGCTCCCAGCCCCCTCTCGCGTCCTCGCAAGCCTACCAGGATTGAGTGGGTGTTTCTGGTTATGTGGTCCTCCAAGATGTCTTTCAGCTGCCCTTTCCTGACGATTTGCCTTTATTTTCGTGGTAAATCCAGTTTGGTCTTGGGAGATGGTCTGTGTCACTCCATTCACTTCGCTGCCATTTTCTAAATTCCGAATGAGCTTCTTGAAGAAGATGGCTACTGCTGTGTGGGAGAATGACTAAAAAAATATATAAATAAAATTATACCACCAAGTTACACCATACACAAGAATAAACTCAAAATAGATAAAAGACTTAAATGTAACTTATGAAACCATAAAAATCCTAGAATGTAGGCAGAAAAATATCAGACATCATATGTAGTAAAATTTTCACTTTTACAATGCCTAATGCAAGAGAAACAAAGGAAAAATCCAGAAAACAATAAAAAGGACTACATCAAACTAAAAAGCTTCTACATGGGGGGAAAAAAGAAAAAAAACAGCATCAAAATGAAAAAGAAACTCTTTCTCTGGGAGAACATATTAGCCAATAATGCATCGGATAAGAGGTTAATATCCAAAATATGTAGAGTAGTCATACAATTTCACAAAGGAAAACAAACAGTCCAATTAAAAAAATAGGCAGAGGGGGGACTGCAGGAGGTGACAAATTAATGTTCTTTCTCATTGATGTTTCTGTCTCTCTCTCCTTCTCACTTTCTCTATCTCTAAAAATCAATAAAGAAAAAAATTTTAAATGGGCAGAGAACTTGAATAGATACTTCTCCAAATAGGACATACAAGTAGCCAGGAGACATATGAACAAATGCTCAACATTTCTAATCATCAGAGAGATGCAAATTAAAACAACTATGAGATCACGTCACACCTGCCAGAATGACTGCCATCAACAAATTCTCAAACAAGAAGGGCTGGCAAGGGTGTTGAAAAAAGGGGACTTTAGTACTACACTGCTGGTGGTAATAATAGACTGGTGCAGCCACTATGCAAAACAATTTTGTGCCTGGCTGGTGTGGTTCAGTGGTTGAGTATCAACCCATGTACCAAGAGGTCACTGGTTTAATTCCCTGTCAGGGCACATGTGCAGGTTGTGGGCCCAATATCCTGTGGGTAGCATGCAGGAGGCATCCAATAGAAGTTCTCTCTCATTAATGTTTCCATGTCTCCCTCTCCCTCTCCCCTCCTCTCTCTCTAAAAATCAATAAAAAAATAAAAATAAAACAATTTTGTGCTTCCTCAAAAAATTAAAAATGAAATTGTCATTTGACCCAGTAATTCCACTTCTAGGAATATATCCTAAGAAGCTGGAAACATCAATGAGAAATAATATATGCACCTCTATGTTCATAGTAGTGCTATTTATAATAGCTGAGATCTGGAAACAGACCAAGTGTCCATTAGTAGATGAGTGGATAAAAAAATCTGTGGTACATATACACAATTGAACACTATGCAGCTGTAGGAAAGTAAGATCTCTTACCCTTTGAGACAACATGGAGAAACCTTGATAGTATTATGCTGAGTGAAATAAGCCAGCCAGAGAATGACAATTACCATGTGATCTCACTTATTCAGGGAACATTATATAAGCTTTCAACCAAAATAAATCCAGAGTCATGAAATAGGGAACAGACTAACAAGCATCAGAGGGATGTCAAGTGTGAAGGGTGAGAAGAGATAAACCAATGAACTCATATGCATATATGTGAAACCAATGTACAAGGACTATGGTATGGGGGAAGGGAGGAGGAAGGTGGGAGAACGGAGGAAAAAGTCATTGGGGACAAAGGGGGAGGACATTTGTAATACTTTCAACAATAAAGAAATTTTAAAATAGTATAAGGTCTAGATAAATAAAAAATTGTGGAAGAGGTTCATGTGCCTGCCTTTTAATATTCCATGCTGGAGACACTTTGCCCAATCACTAAGAATTGAACACTCATGATGATGTACGATTGAAAATGGAACTCCATCATCTCTGATTTTTGGGACCAAGTTATTCTCCAATTTGGACTTTCTAGTAGACGCACAGTGAATTCCTGTACTCAAAAGACTAAATATGGAAGCAGACTTTGCCATTTCAATTACAGTGTCAAACCCTTTGTTTTATGTGGAGTTGCAGTTATACTTTAGTAGTTTTTAATATAGATGACTTTCTACAATTTGGACAAAAGTTACGTTTGAATGACATACTCAAACTGCCATGTATAGCCTCACATGACCTATTCCAGTTGGTTCCATCTACTTTACATTAGAGCAACCAATTTTATTCTATCATTAGAAGTAGATCTTGTAATGTTCAGATATTGAATTTCTAAGGTCCAGCTACTCAATGTATTCAAAAAAAGCTCACAAATTTTGATGATTGGCGAGATTCAGTAAAGTTAACTGCTAAATCAGGCAAATATTTTTCGAAATCTTGAAATCTTGAAAAATGCAGTAATTGCTAGCTATAGTCTTCAGTAATCAGGACAATTCTGTTTAAAAAGGAGTTAGAGATTTAAGAATTAATGTGTGTGGATGATGAATTTATGCTGAGGGAAGGAATAAAAATAGATACTAGGTAGGTGTAGAGAAAGGAGTAAAGGAAAAAAGTAAAAGTAGAATAGCAGCAAAAACAGCTGCAGTCAATTAGTGGTTACTGAAGGAAAAAGACAATGTGGAGTTGCTACATAACACATCTGCAGAGCAGGAAAAAGACACACACAAGAAATTACTACTACAGATTTCCTGGTAATGGAGTCCAAGACACAGAAGTAGGAGGAATAGAGAAATGGGTAATAGAAATTTAGATTTAAGATCTGTTTGCTTTTTTCTCTCCTTTCAACTTCAACTGTTTTTTGTATCTGAACCTATACTTTTCTTCTGCCTCTGAGGTACAAATTCCCACCTGCCTTTCTGCCAGAGCTGACTACTGTATGTGCATGGTTAGATGATTTTACTTCTTGATTTTCCAAGCATAGTTCTTCAGCTTCAGTAGTTATTCTTTCTTTCCATAATACCAATTTTACCCTAAATTTTAATACCTTCTCTCCCAATCCTCTCTTTATCTCTCTCTCTCTACACACACACATGTGCATGCACATACACACACTCTGCTTTGTAACAAACTACAAACTCCTTTTCTTATGCCTACAACCACAGACTTTTCCAATTCTAATAACATTTATCCCATAACCCTGATAAATTCATGAGCTATCTCATATCTTACATTTCTTTTTCACCAAACTTCACTGAATAGTAGTCTACAATTGTTGTCTCTACTTTCTCAGTATTTTATCTAGCTTCTGCCTTGCCAGTTTACTAAAACATCATATTTGAAGGTTTCTGATTACTTCCTGTTTGTCAAATCTTAGAACTCATCCTCCTCTGTATGCCTGAAATATACTGGTACTTATCCCATTCTAAATTCTTTCTTGTTGTTTTAGCTTCAATAACATTTTAGTCTCTGTATTTTTTTTAACTCCTATATAATGCCTTTTATCTTTAACTTTCTCATTTCCATTCCTACCCCAGAACTGTGGGTATTCTCCATGAATACTCCTGATTTCTTCTTTGACTTTGAGCATGGTGATTTTCACTCAATTTTAATTATCCCTCTATGTGGTAGACTTTCTATCTTTATCTCTATTCCCAATATCTCAGGCCTGCATATCTATGTATTTGATAAATAATTTGATTTGGATTACTATCAAGCACCTTATGATCCATGATATCCAAAGATGAACCCAGTTCACTTGGACCAAAGCCATCAGGTCCACCTCTTTCTTTCTTTTCTTTCTTTCTCTCCTTTCTTTCTTTCTTTCTTTCTTTCTTTCTTTCTTTCTTTCTTTCTTTCTTTCTTTCTTTCTTTCTTTCTCTCTCTCTCCTTCCTTCCTTCCTTCCTTCCTTCCTTCCTTCCTTCCTTCCTTCCTTCCTTCCTTCCTTCCTTCCTTCCTCTCTGTTTCTTCTTCTTCTTCTTCTTCTTCTTCTTCTTCTTCTTCTTCTTCTTCTTCTTCCTCTTCCTCCTCCTCCTCCTCCTCCTACCCCTCCTCCTCTTCTTCTTCTTAATCTTTTTTGTGATTAAGAATGTTGTTGTTTTTCTATTCACTGAAAGAAAACATTTTGTATTTGTTTTTCATTCATATTCATTTACTCCTTTTTTTATTTTGAGAAAGAGAAAGATGAGAAACACCAATCTGTTGCCTGCCACGTGCACCCCAACCAGGGACTGAACCAAAATCTCAGGCATGTGAATTGACCAAGAATCACATGATAGCCTTTTAGGGCCCAGGATAATGCTCAACCAACTGAGCAACTCTGGCTGGTCTCATTTACTATTTTAATAAGGCTTTGAGAATTCCAAAATGGCGGTGGAGTGAATAGAAGATACACAGACCATCTCCCATGACCAAACTGGAATTACACCTAAAATAAAGACAAATCTTTGGAAAAAAGCAACAAAAAGCATCTAGATATGACCCATAAAACCATGGTCAGAAAGAGGTCATGAAATCGAGCCTGGTACAAACTGCAGAGATATGAGTGGTCAGGATGGGAGCCCATGGACTATAGCTGTTTTAGTTGTGAGCAGGTCTTTGGGGTTAAAATCCAAAACTGGCTCCACAGCCCAGTGGGCCAGGACAGAGCACTAAATTAGCTACATCCACTCACCTTGGGCTCCAGCAGAGGGAGGGAAGACTAGACTGGAACTGTGTGAAGAGACATGGGATTTGGAGGGCATTGGGAGTTTTGTGCTGAATCAATCCCTCATAGGACAGTAGCCATCTTACTCAAAGAGCCCCAGAGCCCCAGTGAGAAGCAAAAAACCTTCCCTCAGGAATTTAACACCATCCATTCAAGCCAGAGAAATGCAAGTTGAGGCTCATTAGCAAGCCAGCAAGCATCTGCCCCAATCTCTCATAATACTCTTACCCTTAATACCTGGGGAATTTCTTCATTCAGTTGAGGACTACAAACAAGTCTCATCAAGTAACTGAGACTAAAAACCTTCAGACAAAAAGCTAGAGAAAAACTGAACCAATCCTGGGCTCCCAAATCTACCCAAGAAAGTAAGACTTGACACAGAAGTTTAATGTGGGTCCTCCCATACTCATACAAACCCAGTAGGGAGAGCCACAACCAGCAGAACACTAACACCCACAGGCCAAATTTGGCAGGCTCCAAAACCCACTGAGAAAGCCAAAATGGTGAGATAAAGAAACAAATCCCAAATAAAAGAACAAGATAATTTGACAGAAGATTAAATACATAAAAGGGAATTGAGCAAGATATCAGAGGCAGAGTTTAGAGTAATAATCATGAGGAAGCTGAACAGCATAAATAAATATATAGAAGCATTGAAGACCAACAAATTGAAAATAAAGAATTACATAGCAGAAATAAAGAACACATTGAAAGAAATAACCAGCAGAGTAGAGGAGACAGAGAATTGGATCAGTGAATTAGAAGACAGAATAGAAAAAAAATCACCCAATCACAGAACCAAAATATATATATATATATATATATATATATATATATATATATATATATATATATATAAAAATCAAGAAGACATCCTAACAGAACTGTGGAACAACATGAAACGTATCAAAATCCACATTATAGACTTTCCAAAAGAAGAAGAAAATGAGCAAGCGTTAATAAATATATTTGAAGAAATAGTGACAGAAAACAACCCTAACCTGGTGAAGGAAAAAGGCATACAAGTACAAGAAGCACAAAGACCAAAAGTAAGATATATCCAAACAGGCCCTCACCAAGACACATAATAATTCAAATGCCAAATTTTAAAGACAAAGAGAGAATTACAAAGGCAGCAGAGATAAGCAACAGGATACCTAAAAAGGAACCCCCATAAAACTGTCAGCTGACTTCTCAACATAAATACTACAGGCTAGAAGGGAATGGCTTGAGGTAATCAAGGTAGTGAAAAACAAGGATCTGAACCAAGATTACTCTATCTGGTAAGGCTATCATTCAAAATAGAAGGTGAAATAAAGAACTTCCCAGACAAAAAAAAAGGGCTAAGGGAATATATTAACACCAAACCAGCACTGCAAGGAATGTTAAAAGGACTACTGTAATTAATAGAGTAAAAGAGAAAAATATATAACTACAATAAACAAATATGGCAATAAATAAGTACATATCAATAATAATCTTAAATGGAAATGGATTGAATGCTCTGATCAAAAGATGCTGAGTAGCTGATTGAATAACAAAGCATGACTCATATATATGTTAGTCACAAGACACACACCTCACAATAAAAAACTCACATAGGCTGAAAGTGAAAGGATGAAGAAAAATCTTCTAAGCAAACAAGAAGGAAAAACAGGTGGAGTAGCAATATTCAAATCTAATAAAAATAGATTTTAAAATGAAGACATAACAAGAGACAAAGAAAACATAACATAATACTGAAAGGCTCTATCCATCAGGAAGATTTAACCTTGGTAAACATATATACATCCAATGTAGGAGCACCAAAATACTTTTAAAAACTTCTGGAAGACTACAAAGAAGAAATCAACAGCAATACTATTATATCAGGGGACTTCAACATCCCACTGACATCACTAGGTAGATCTTCTGAATGAAAAAATTAATAAGGAAACAGAGACTAAATTATACAACAGATCAAATGGATTTAATAGCTATCTGCAAAGAATTACACCACAAATATGCAGAATTCACATTCTTCTCTAGTGCACATGGAGCATTCTCAAAGATAGTCCACATGTTAGAACACAAGTCCTACAAGTTCAAGAAGATTGAAATCATATCAAGTATCTTTGCAGATCACAATGGCATGAAACTAGAAATGAATGACAACAAAAACATGCAAAATAATTTAAACACATGGAGGTTAAATAACATGTTATAAAACAATGAATGGGTTACCAAGGAGATCAAGAAAAAAATTAAAAACTTTTTGAAAACCAATGAAAATGAACATACAACAACACAAAACCTATGAGACACAGCAAAAGCAGTCCTGAGAGGGAATTTAAGGCCTTCCTCAGCAAATGAGAAACATTTCTAATTGATAATCTCAACTCACAATTAAAAGAATTAGAGACCAAACAAAAAGAAAAACCCAGAGTACGTAGATGGAAATAAATAGTAAATATCAGAGCAGAAAAAAACAACATAGAGCCTAAAGAAAAAAATCAAAGACCAAAGAAACAAAGGCCTGGTTTTTCGAAACCATAAACACAATTGATGGACTCTTAGCTAGACTCCCCAACAAATAAAGAGGACCCAAATTAACAAAATCAGAAGTGAAAGAGAATTACTGATACCACAGAAATACAAAGGATCATTAACAAATACTATGAACAATTACACTCCAACAAATTGGACATCTAGGCGAAATGGACAAATTTCTAGACACATAGTCTCCCAAAACTGAACCGGGAAGACATAAAAATTTTATTTAAAAAATTTTATTTATTAATTTGTTATTGTTACAGATGTTTTTTATTTTTCCCTCTTGACACACTCCTCCCTTTCTTCCTCTCCCATCCCAAGGTTTGTTGTCTATGTTCATTGGTCATGCAATACATGCATGTAAGTTCTGTGGTTTATCTCTTCCCCCCCAAAACACTCCTCCTCTGAGGCTTTTCAGCTTGTACCCCATCTTCATGTCTCTGGGTTAATTTTGTTCAGCAGTTTGTTTAGTTCATTATATTTCACAAATAAGTGAGATTATGTGATATTTGTCTTTCTCTGCTTAGTTTGTTTTACTTAGCATAATACTCTCCAGGTCCCTCCATGCCATTGCAAAAGATAAGAGATCTTTCGGTCTCACGGCTGCATTGTATTCCATTGTGTACATGTATCACAGCTTTTTAATCCACTCATCTACTGATGGACAATTGGGTTGTTTCCAGATCTTAGCTATTGTAAATAGTGCTGTTATGAACATAGGGGTACATATATTCTTTCTGATTGGTGTTTCAGGTTTCTTAGGGTATATTCCTAGAAGTGAAATTACTGGGTCAAATGGGAAGTCCAACTTTCAAATTTTTGAGGTAACACCGTAGTGTTTTCCACAGTGATTGCACCAGTCTGCATTCCCACCAGCAGTGTACTAGAGTCCCCTTTTCTGCACACCCCCGCCAACACTTGTTGTTTGATGATTTGTTGATGGCAGCCATTCTGACAAGTGTGAGGTGATACTTAATTGTTGTTTTAATTTGCATCTCTCTGATGATTAGTGACATGAGCATTTCTTCATATGTCTCTTAGCCATTTGTATGTCCTTTTTGAGATGTGTTTATTTAGGTCCTCTTCCCATTTTTTTATTTGGGTTCTTTGTCTTCCTTTTGTTGAGTTGTATAAGCACTCTCTATATATTAGAAATTAACATCTTTTCTGATACATCATTGGCGATTATGGTCTCCCATATAGTGGGATCCCTTTTCGTTTTGATGGTTGTTTCTTTTGCTGCGCACAAGCCTTTTCATTTGATGTAGTCCATGTGTTCATTTTCTCCTTTGTTTCTATTGCCTTAGGTGTTGTATCAGTGAAAATGCTGCTGTGTATGATGTCTGAGATTTTGATGCCTACATTTTCTTCTAGAATTGTTATGGATTCACGAGTTACATTTAAGTCTTTTATCTACTTTGAATTTACTTTCATGTATTGGGTAAGATGGTGTTCTAGCTTTATTTTGTTGCAGGTAGCTGTCCAATTTTCCCACCACGATTTATTGAAGAGACTGTCTTGACTCCACTATGCTCTTGCCACCTTTGTCAAATATTAATTGAGCATATAGTCTTGGGTAAATTTCTGTTCTCTATTCTGTTCCATTGATCTATCTACCTGTTCTTGTGCCAGTAACAGACTGTTTTGATTACAATGGCTTTGTAGTGTAACCTGAAATCTGGTAATGTAATCCCTCTTATTTTGTTCTTCTTTTTCAAGATTTCTGTGGCTATTCTGGGTCTTTTTTGGTTCCATATAATCTTTTGTAGTGTTCGTTCAAGTTCTGGGAAGTATGTCATTGGTATTTTGATGGGGATTGCATTGAATCTATAGGTTGCTTTGGGTAGTATAGACATTTTAATGATGTTAATTCTTCCAATCCATGAACAAGGTATATACTTTCACTATTTTATATCTTCCTGTCTTTCTTTCTTCCTTTCTTTCTTCCTTTCTTTCTTCCTGTCTTTCTTTCTTTCTTTCTTTCTTTCTTTCTTTCTTTCTTTCTTTCTTTCTTTCTTTCTTTCTTTCTCTCTTTCTCTCTTTCTCTCTTTCTCTCTTTCTCTCTTTCTCTTTCTTTCTCTTTCTTTCTTTCTTCTTTCTTTCTTTCTTTCTTTCTTTCTTTCTTTCTCTCTTTCTCTCTTTCTCTCTTTCTCTCTTTCTCTCTTTCTCTCTTTCTCTCTTCTTTTTCACCCTTACTTGAGGACAGTTTTTGATATTTTGTTCATATATAGTGGGAGGGAGAGAGAGAGAGAGAAACATTAACATGAAAGAGACACATTGAGCTTTTGCCAACCGCATGACCCAACCAGGACCAGGGACAAACAGCAACCAAGGTGCATGCCTCTAGCGGGAACAAAACTCGGGTCTCTCTGGACTGCATGCTGACACTCTAACCATTGAGCAAATCTAGCCAGGGCTTTTTTTTTTTTTTTTTTTTTTATCAATGACCTGTAGTTTTCTGTGAAGAGGTCCTTTACTTCTTTGGTTAAGTTTATTCTAAGGTAGCTTAATTTTTCTGCCGTGATGGTAAATGGGATTGTCTTTTTAGTTTCTCTTTCTGTGATTTCATCATTGGTGTATAAGAACGTTGTCAATTTTTTGACATTAATTTTGTATCCTGCTACTTTGCCAAATTCATTTATTAAGTCTAGTAGATTTTTGATGGAGTCTCCAGAATTTTTTATGTATAGTATCATGTCATCTGCAAATAATGAGAGTTTTACTTCTTTCTTTCCAATTTGGATCCCCCCCATCCCCCCTTTTTTTATGTCTAATTGCTGTGGCTAAAACTTTCAGTACTATGTTAAATAAGTGGTTAAAGTGGGCATTTCTGTCTTGTTCCCATTCGTAAGGGAACTGCTTTTAGTTTTTTTTCCATTGAGTATGATGTTGGCTGAAGGTTTTTCATATATGGCCTTTATTATGTTGATATATGATCCCTCTATTCCCAGATTTCTGAGCATTTTTATCAGAAATGGGTGCTCGATTTTGTTGAAGGCTTTTTCAGCATCTACTGATAAGATCATATGGATTTTATTTTTCCTTTTATTTATGTGGTGTATCACATGTATTGATTTGCAAATATTGTACCAGCCTTGCATCCCTGAGATGAATCCCACTTGGTCATGGTGAATAATTTTTTTTGATATATTGCTGGATCTGATTTGCTAGTATTTTGTTCAGGATTTTGGCATCTATGTTCATCAGGGATGACCTGTGGTTTTTTTCTTTGTAGTGTCTTTTTCTGGTTTTGGAATTAGAATTATGCTGGCCTAATAAAATGCGTTTGGAAGTGTTCTAGCTTCTTGGATTTTTTGGAATAGTTTGAGGAGAATGGGTATTAGATCTTCTTTGAATGTTCAGTAAAACTACCCCATGAAGCCATCTGGGCCTGGGCTTTTGTTTGCTGAGAGTTTCTTGATTACATCTTCAATTTTCTTTGTTCTTATTGGCCTGTTCAAGTTTCCTCTTTTGTGGTTCACTTTTGGGAGATTGTGAGTTTCTAGAAATTTGTCCATTTCTCCTAGATTGTCCAATTTTTTGGCACATAAGTGTTCATAGCATATTTCAATGATCCTTTGAATTTCTGTGGTGTCAATTGTTACTTCTCTTTTATTTCTGATTTTGTTTATTTGGTTTCTCTCTTTTTGTTTCTTGGTGAGTCTGACTAAAGTTCCATCGATCTTGTTTATCTTTTCAAAGAACCAGCTTTTTGTTTCATTGATTTTTTAAATATTTTTTACTGTCTATGTCATTTATTTCTGCTCTGACTTTTACTATTTTCTTCCTCCTACTAGCTCTGGGTTTTTATTTTTGTTTACTTTCTAGTTCTTTAAGCTGTAGGGTTAGAAAGACAATTAAGAATTTTTCTTGTTTTTGAGGTAAGCCTGTAGTGATATGTACTTCCCTCACAGGACTGCTCTCGCTGTGTCCCATACATTTTGTGTTGTTGTGTGTTCATTTTCATTGGTTTCCAGGAAGTTTTAATTTCTTTCTTGATCTTGTTAGTAACCCATTTGTTGTTTAATAACATCCTATTTATTGTAATTGAGTTCTAGTTTAATGCCACTGTGATTTGAAAAGGTGCTTGATATGATTTCAATTTTCTTCAATTTGTAGAGACTTGCTTTGTGTCCTAACATGTGGTCTATCTTTGAGACTTACCTATGAGCACTTGAGAAGAATGTGTATTCTGCAGCTTTGGGGTAAAATGCTCTGTAAAATCAATTAAATCCAACAGTTCTAGCTTGTCTTGTAAGGATTCTATGCCCTTGTTAATTTTCTGTTTAGAAGATCTATCCAGTGGTTTCAGTGGTGTGTTAAAGTCAACCACTATGACTGTGTTGCTATTATTCTCTGCTTTGAAGTCCTCCAGAAGTTTTTAAATATATTTTTGTGCTTCCACATTTAGTCTGTGTATGTTTACCAGAGTTATAACCTCTTTTGGATTTCTCCTTTTAATATTATGTAATGACCTTTTCTGTATGGTCCTTGTTTTGAAGTCTATCTTGTCAGAAATGGGTATTGCTGCACCAACTTTTTTTCATTCCCATTTGCTTGGAAAAATTTTTTTCCATCTCTTCACTTTCATTCTGTGTGAGTCTTTTGTTGTGAGGCGGGTCTCTTGTAGACAGCATATGTATGGGTCTTGTTTTTTTTTATTCAATCAGCTACCCTATATCTTTTGATTGGAGCATTTAAGCCATTTACACTTAAGATAATTCTTGATAGATAGTTATTAGTTGCCATTTTTATTTTATGCTTGGGCTCCTCTCTGTCTCTTTCTGTGTTTATTCTTCTTACAACAGTCCCTTTAGCATTTCTTGCAGTGCTGGTTTGTTGGTGATAAATTCCTTTAGCTTTTTTATTTTATTTTATTTTTTATTAGTGAAGCTCTTTATTTCTCCTTCAATTTTGAATGATATCCTCGCTGGATACAGAAGCCTTGGATTCAGACACTTGCCTTGCATTACTTTGTTCATGTCATGCCACTCCTTTCTGGCCTGCATCGTTTCTATTGAGAAACCAGCTAACAGTCTAATGGGAGCTCCCTTGTAGGTAACTTTCTGTCTCTCTATTGGTTCCTTTAAGATTCTTTCTTTGTCTTTAATGTTTGTCATTTTTATTATGATGTGTCTAGCTGTGGGTCTTCTGGGGTTCATCTTGCTTAGGACTCTCTGTGTTTCGTGGACTTGTGTGACTTTTTCCTTCACTAGTTTAGGAAAGTTTTCTGTCATTATTTCTTCAAACAGTTTCTCTATTCCTTTCTCTGGTTCTTCCCCTTCCGGTATCCCTATAATGTGAATGTTGTTATATTTTGTATTGTCCCCCAGCTCCCTTAAATTTCCTCCTGCTTTTTAATTTTTTTTTTTGTCCATTTGCTACTCTATCTGAGTGTTTTTCTCTACCTTGTCTTCTATGTCACTGATTCTGTCTTTAGCGTCTCCTAATTACTATTAAACCCTTCTAAGGTATTTTTTTTATAACAACTATGTCATTCTTTATTTATTTTTGATTTTTATGCATAGTTTCTACATCTTTATGCATAGATTCTACCTGCTTTTTTTAAAGCTGAAATAGTTCCCAGTGAGCTCTTCATAAGTCTTATTAAGTTCTTGTAGTTCTCACCAAATTGTTTGAGCACTCTTAAAATCATTGCTTTGAATTCTTTATCTGACAAGTTGCTGTCCTCCATTTTTTGTAGTTCCTTTTCTGGTGATTCCTCTTTTTCTTTCCTTTGGGTGTTTTTTCTTTGTCTACCTATTTTAGCCATCTGGTAGCTCTTGACCAACTGAGGGATGTTTGGATTTGTGTGCAGCTCACTGTATATCAAATAAGGCTACGGTGCCTCCCAGACTGTTTTGTTGCATGTAGCCTCTTGCCGGCTGTGGATCCTGGAGGATTGACTACTGGGGGCTGGTATTGGTGTGTCCTGGTAGGTGCTGCTGCTGGATCACATGAGCCCCTCTGGAGCTGTGTTCCCAGCTGATCGCTGGTGTTACCAGTAGCATTATAGCTCAGGCCCTGTTGGAACCACACTCCCTACCCCTATGTGGGCAGCTGGATTGCACAGTCCCTTTGGAGAAAAAGCTACAAGCCTATCTTGTTAGTTGCTGGGTTTCACAGGTTTTTCTGGGGCTCCTGCATTCTGCAGGTCCTGCAGGCTGTAAGCTGGATCACACCAGTCCCTCTCAGCCTCCGGTTTACCACTGCTCTTGTGGGCTGCTGGGTCACACAGGCCTCTGTGGAACCCCAGGTCCTGCAGCTGGAGGCTGGGGAGTGCTGCTGCCTCGTGAGGCTCAACTCCTGCTCAGCCTTTGCTATACTTTTTGGGGATGGGTCTCAGCCGCTGGTCTGTGATTCTGTTGCCTGGGGATGGATGTCTGCTCCCCAGCTTCTGTTGCTGGGGGTATGTTTTGACCTTGTAAGGGCTGCTACTGTAGGGGATGGTGCTGGGTTATTGGTCTTCTGCGGCTTCTGCAACTGGCACCTTGGCAGCTCCACTATTATGCACTGATCTGTGTTGACACAGGGTGTCCACTGGTCTGATGATGCCATATGCATTGGTGGGCTCAGGTTGCTGGGTCCTAGCCACTTTCACTACCTCCTCCCAAGGAAGACCTGGATCTTCCAAAATGGTGGAACCTCCCTGCAGAGCAGGAAGAAGTGCCCTGGAGAGCTGCTTGCCGCGGTAGCTGGCTGCTCCCAGTCCAAAGCACAGAATCCTTCTGCTTTGGGTCTTTCTGCACTGCTTGAGTTTGGTTGTTCACCTTCACATCCACTCATACACTAATTCACTCTCTCACACACTCACTTTCCCTCTGGTCTTGCCCACCACCATCTTTCCAATTGTTGAAGATTTTTTAACAGATCAGTAATATGTTCAAAATTGTGTTTCTATTTATTTCTCAATTTTTATTAATTTATTTGTTACAGATGTTTCTCCTGTTTCCCTCAGACACTCTCCTCCTCATCCTGTCTCTTCCCCCCAGAATAGTTTTTTATGTCCATTTGTTATGCATATAAGTTCTTTGTTTCATCTCATCCATTCCCCAACCCCCTATTCTGAGGTTTGTCATTATGAACTGTATACTTTTCTATGTCTCTGGGTCTATGTTGTTCATCAGCCCACCTTGTTCATTATATTCCTCAAACAAGTAAGATCATGTGGTATTTGTTTTCCTCTGAATAACTTATTTTGCTTAGCATAATACTCTAACAGTCCCTTCATGTCCTCTCAAATGATACAATATCTTTCTTTTTCACAGCTGCATAGTGTTTCATTGTGTATATGTACTAGAGCTTTTTTATGCACTCATCTTTTGATGAACACTTGAACTGTATCTAAATCATAGGAATTGTAAATAGTGCTGCTATAAACATAGAGGTACATATATTTTTCTGATTGGTGTTTCAAGCTTCTTAGGACATATACTTAAAGGTGGGATCACTGGGTCAAATGGCAGGTCAATTTTAAACTTTTTGAGGAAACACCATATTGTTTTCCATAGTGGCTGAACCAGTCAACATTCCCACTAGTAGTGTACTAGAGTCCCCTTTTCTCCACACCCTTGCCATTACTTGTTTTTGATGATTTGTTGTTGGCAGCCATTTTGGCTGGTGTGAGGTGATATCTCATAGTCATTTTAATTTGCATGTCTCTGATGATTAGTGACATTGAGCATTTTTTCATATGTCTCTTGGCCATTTGTATGTCCTTTTTGTAGAGGTGTCTATTTTGGTCCTCTGCTTATTTTTTAACTGGGTTCTTTGTCTTTCTTTTGTTGAGTTGTATGAGCACTCTATATGTTTTGGAAATTAATTTATCTGATGTATCATTGACAATTATGCTCTCCCATGTAAGGGGTTCCCTTCCCATTTTGATGCTTGTTAGTTTTTGTTTTGTTTTGTTTTTGGCTCTGCAGAAGCTTCTTAGTTTGGTATAGTCCCATGTATTAATTTTGTCCTTTGTTCCTCTTGCCTTAAACATTGTATCAGTGAAAATTTTGCTGTATAAATTCTACAATTTTAGAATTCTAAAAATTTTTTCCTACACTTTCTTCTATGGCTTTTATTAATTCACAAGTCACAGTCAAGTCTTTTATCTATTTTGAGACTCTTCTTGTGTATGGTGTAAGCTTGTGGTCTAGTTTACTTTTATTGCACGTAGCTGTGCAATTTATTCAACACCATTTATTAAAGGGGCTGTTTCTACTCCATTACTTGCTCTAATATTTGTCAAATATTAATTGAACATAATGTCTTGGGTCAATTTCAATGGTCAGTGTCTAGGTTTTCTTTTCTGTTCCATTGATCTGTATGCTTGATTTTGTGTCAGTACCAGGACGTTTTGATTACAAAGACTTTGTAGTATAACCTAATATCCAGTACTGTAATCACTCTTACTTTGTTCTTCTTTTTAAAGACTGCAGTGGCTATTTGGGGTCTTTTTCAGTTCCACATAAACTTCAAAGTATTTATTCTAGTTCTGTGAAATATGTTGTTAGTATTTTAATGGAGATTGCATTGAATCTATAGATTGCTTTGGGTAGTATGGATATTTTAATGATATTAATTCTTTCAATCCATGAAGATACATGGTTTCACATTTTTATGTCTTCCTCTATTTTTTTCAATGTCTTATAGTTTTTTGCAAATAGGTTCTTTATTTCTTTGGTTAAATTTATTTTTATGTATCATAATTCTTTTTGCCACAATGGTAAATAAGGTTTTTTTTTTTTTTTTTTTTTTTTAAAGTTTCTATTTCTGTGAGAATGCCATCGATTACTTGATGTTGATTTTGTATTTTGCTATTTTGGCAAATTTATTTATTAAATCTAATAGATTTTTGATGGAATCTTTAGAGTTTTCTAAAGAATATCATGTCATCTGTAACAAAGACAGTTTCACTTCCTCCTTTTCAATTTGGATCCTGTTTATATTTTCTTTCTGTTTAATTACTGTGGCTTATGTATTCAGTACTATGTTAAATAAGAGTGAAAAAAGTGGGCATCCCTGTCTTGTTCCTGTTCTTAAGGGAAATGCTTTTAGTTTTTGCTCATTGAGTATAATGTTGGCTACAGGTTTTTCATATATGGTCTTTATTATGTTGAGATATGATCCCTTTATTCCACATTGCTAAACGTTGTTATCAGAAATGGGATTGGACTTCTAGGAATATACCCTAAGAAACCTGAGACACTAATCAGAAAGAATATATGTACTCCTATGTTCATAGCAGCACTATTTACAATAGCTAAGATCTGGAAACAGCCCAAGTGTCCATCAGTAGATGAGTGGATAAAAAAGCCATGGTACATGTACACAACGAAATACTATGCAGCTGTAAGAAAGAAAGATCTCTTATCCTTTGAGATGGCCTAGAAGTACCTAAAGAGTCTTATGCTAAGCTAAACAAACCAAGCAGAGAAAGACAAATATCACATTATCTCACTTATTGGTGGAATATAGTAAACTAAACAAACTGATGAACATAATTGACCCAGAGAAATAGAAGTGGGGTACAGACTGACAAGCCCCAGAGGAACAGGAGTTGGAGAGGAGAGATAAACCACAGAACTTATATGCAGGTATGCATGACCAGTGGACATAGATAACAAAGCTGGGGATGGGGCAGGGAAGATGGGGAGAAAGGTGTCAATGAGAGAAAAAGGAGACACATTTGTAACAAAAACAAGTTAATAAAAAAAAGGAATGAGCCCTGGCCGGTTTGGCTCAGCGCTTGGAGCGTCGGCCTGCGGTACAGAGAGACCCGTGTTCGGTTCCTGCTAAGGGCGCGTACCTCAGCTGCAGTTTGTCCCCGGCCCTGGTTGGTCGTGCGGGTGGCAGCCACTCGATGTGTCCCTTCACATCGATGTTTCTCTCTCTCTCTCTCTTCCTCTCTCTCCTTCCCACTCTATCTGAACAAAAAATGGAAAAATGTCCTCGGGTGAGGATAAAAAAAAAAAAAAAAGGAATGAAAGTTGGACTTTGTGGAATACTTTTTCAGCTTCTATTGATATGATCATATTTTTTTTTTACTCATTTTTTTAAATGTATTACAGATGTTCCTCCTTTTTTTCCCCATTGACCCCCTCCTCTGCAATCCTGCTCTCCTCCTTTTCCAGGCTATTGTCAGTGTCCAGTGGTCATAAATATAGGCATAGAAGTTCTTTGGTTTATCTCATTCCACTCTCCCTTCCCCCTTCCCTTTGAGGTTCATCAGTCCAACAACAAATTTGTACTTTTTAATTCCTTTATCTTTTTTACCTAACCCCCCACCCATCTGGCAAACAACAAATAGTTCTCAGTATCTATGAGTCTGTTTCTGTTGTGCTTTCTCATTTTGTTTGTAGATTCAATTGTTGATAGATATGTATTAATTGCCATTTTATTGTTTATATTTTTCTTCTTCTTCTCTTTCAAGGAGACCCTTCAACACGTTATATAATACTCATTTGTTGGTGATAAGCTCCTTTAACTTTTTCTTGTCTGGGAAACTTTTGATTTGTCCATCGATTCTAAATGATAGCTTTGCAGGATAGAGTTATCTTGGTTTTAGGTCATTGCTTTTCATCACCTTGAATATCCCTAGCCATTTCTTTCTGGCCTGCAAAGTTTCTTTTGAGAAGTCAGCTGACAGTCTTATGGGCACTCCTTTGTAGGTAACAAATTGCTTTTCTCTTGTTGCTTTTCAGATTCTCTTTTTGTATTTAACCTTTGGTATTTTGATTCTGATATGTCATGGTGTGGCCTTCTTTGGGTTCATCTTGTTTTGGACTCTCCTGGACTTGCATGTTTGTTTTTTTCACCAAGTTAGGGGAAGTTTTTTGTCATTATTGTTTCCAATAGGTTTTCAATTTCTTGATCATGTGATTTTTATCTCTCATTTTATTTATGCGGTGTTTCATATTTATTGATTTGTGAATATTGTACCAGCCTTGCATCCCTAGAATGAATTCCACTTGGTCATGGTGAATAATTTTTTTGATGTATTGCTCAATTCGATTTGCTAATATTTTGTTAAGGATTTTGGCACCTATGTTTATCAGAGATATCGGCCTATAGTTTTCTTTTGTTGTGGTGTCTTTATCTGATTTTAGAATTTGAATTATGCTGGCCTCATAAAATGAGTTTGAAAGTCTTCCTTGTTCTTAAATTTTTGAAATAGTTTGAGAATACGTCTTAGTTCTTTTTTAAATGTTCGGTAAAACTCTTCGGTGAATCCATCCAACCTAGGATTTTGTTTGCTGGGTGATTGTTGATTACAACTTCAATTTCTTTAGTTGTTATTGGTTTGTTCAAGTTTTCTATATGTTTCTGATTTAGTTTTGGAAGACTGTGTTTCTAGAAATTTGTCCATTTCACGTAGATTTTTCAATTTTTGGTGTATAATTGTTCATAGTATTTGTTAATGATCCTTTGTATTTCTGTGGTGTCATTTGTTACTTCTCTTTTATTTCTGGTTATGTTTTTGGGTCCTCTCTCATTTTTTATTGGTAAGTCTTGCTTTGGGTTCATCAATCTTATTTATTATTTCAAAGAACCAGCTCTTTGTTTCATTGATCTTTTGAATTGTTTTCTTAGTCTTTATATTGTTCATATCTGTTTTGATGTTTATTTTTTTACTTCTACTAGCTCTGGGTTTTTATTTTTGTATTTTTTCTCGTTCTTTAAGTTGTGAGGTTAGATAGTCAATTAGAAAATATTTGTTTCTTGAGGTATACATTTAGTGCTATGAACTTCCCACTCAGGGCTGTTTTTGCTGCATCTCGTATAGTTTGTGTTGTTGTGTGTTTATTTTCATTGGTTTCCAGGAAGATTTTAATTTCTTCCTTGATATCCTTGGTAACCCATTCATTGTTTAATAACATAGTATTTAGCCTCCATGTGTTCAAAATTTTTTGGGTTTCTTTGTTTTAATTAATTTCTAGTTTCATGCACTGTGATCTGTGAAGATGCTTGATATTATTTCAATCTTTTTGTAATTGTGGACACGTAGTTTGTGTCCTAACATGTGGTCTATCTTTGAGAATGCCCCATGTACACTTGAGAAGAATGTGAATTCTGCAATTCTTGGATGTAATTCTCTGTAGATATTTATTAAATTCATGTTATCTAGTTCACTATTTAGAGTCTTTGTTTCCTTGTTAACTTTTGTCTAGATGATCTATCCAGTGATGTCAGCAGGGTGTTGAAGTCTCCTGCTTTGATTGTTTTGTTGTCAGTTTCTCCTTTGAAGTCCTCCAGAAGTTTTTAAATATATGTTGTTGCTCTTATATTGGGTACAAATATTTTTACCATGGTTATATCTTCGTGGTGGATAGATCCTTTCAATATTATGCAGTGGCCTTCTTTTCCTTTAGCTATGGCCTTCAGTGTGAAGTCCATTTTATCAGATATGAGTATTGTTGCCCCAGCTTTTTTCTTTCTTTCTGTTTACTTGGAAGATTTTTTTTCATCTCTTCACTTTTAACCTATGCGAGTCTTTTGTTGTGAGGTGGGTGTCTTCTAAGCAACATATATATGATTATATACAATAAGTAGCTTTCTTATCAAGTCAGCTACTTTGCCTTTTTATAGGTGCATTTAATCCAATTCTATTGAATGTTATTATTAACATGTACTTATTTGTTACCATTTTTATTTGTTGTGGTTATTATTTTGTTTTAATTTTTTTACTAATTACAGCAGTTCTCTTAACATTTTTTGCAGTGCTAGTTTGGTGCTAATATATTTCCTCAACCTGTTTTTTTGTTTGTTTGTTTGTTTGGTTTTGTTTTCTTTTTGGTCTGGGAAGCTCTTTATTTTATCTTCTATTTTGAATGCTAGCCTTGCTGGATTCAGTAGTCTTGGATTCAGATACTTGTTTTTCATTACCTTGATCAATTCATGCCATTTCCTACTTGTCCGTAGTGTCATCTGATAGCTTTATGGGGGTTCCTTTGTAGGTAACTTGTTGCTTATCTCTTGCTGCCATTAGAATTCTCTTTGACTTTAATTTTTGAAATTTTAATTATTATGTGTCTTGGTGTGGGCCTGTTTGGGTTTGTTTTACTTTGGACTCTCTGTGATTTTTGTACTTGTATGATTTTTTCCTTCACCAAGTTAGCAAAGTTTTCTGTCACTTTTTAAAAATCTTTACCTGAGTATATTTTTCTATTTATCATCAGATAGAGTGGGAGCGATAGAGAAGGAGAGAAAGGGAAAGAAAGAGAAACATCATCAATGTGAGAGGGACATATTGACTGGCTGCCTCCCACACGACCCTGACCATGACCAGGGACAGACTGCAAATGAGTTACATGCCCTTGGCCAAAATCAAACCCGTGACTCTTTGTTTCCCAGGCCAATGCTCTACCACTGAGCCAACCTGGCCAGGGCCTGTCACTATTTTTCAAATATATTCTCTATCCCTTTCTTATTTCCTTCTTCTTTTGGAACTGCTATGATTCAGATGTTGTTACTGTCTGTTGTCCCACAGTTTTCTTAAGCTGTAGTCCTGTTTTTAATGTTGTTTTTTTTCTTTTTGTTTCTCTGATTCAGTTTTTTTTCTACCCTGTCTCTGATTCCTTGCCTTTCTCTACTTTGCTGGTTATTTCTTCCAATGTGTTCTTTATTTCTGCTATGTCATTCTTCATTTCAAATTGGTTGGTTTTCAATGTTTCTATATCTTTACTCATGCTGTTTAGCTTGTTCATTATTATCACTCTGAACTGTACCTCTGATAACTTTCTTAACTGCATTTCATTTATCTCTTCTTTTGTAGAATTCTCTTATTATTTTATTTGGGATTTATTTTTTAGTTTCACTGTTTTGGTTGTCTCAGTGCGTTTTGGATTCTTCCAAATTTTCCCCTTGAGTGTTGGTTTTCTTCTGGTTGTTGCTCCCTCTACTGGGTTTGGGTGAGTATGGGAGGGTCCATGTTAAACACAACTGTCAAGCCTCACTTTCCTGGGTAGATTTGTAAGCCCAGGAAAGGTTTAGTTATCCTCTAGCTTTTTTCCTAGAGGCTATTAGTTTCAGTTACTTAATGAGCCTTGGGTTGTATCTCTCAAATAAATCTCAATTTTTATTCTTATTATACTTTATTTTTCAAATATTTGAGGACAGAATGAACCCAGTCAATGTATTAACAAGTCATTCAACATTAGAAACAATATAAAATGAAATTAATAGTGAATCAGTCCTGTTAATCATGTAAACCATGTAGAGAAGCAAGTTTTGTTTTTTTTTTAGTCTCTAGAGAAGTGTCACAGTCCCCTTTTTCTATCTTGTGCACATTTCCTCACATAAGCACTGGGGCATGAAGGTGGATGCACAGACCCTCATTGTACTTTTTCTTTTTAGGAATAATACCATCTAACAGTGCCTGTGTTTTTAGAATACAAATGGGGCTCAAAGGTTATCTTCTAATAAACATACTTTAAAAATGTCCCTAGGGCCTTTAGGATTATTTGTGATAGAATAATGACCTAGATAGGTGTTGGTGAGCTGTCTTTGGAATCTAGCTACCCTGTTTCAGTGGGGAAAATGTGCTCTGAGTTCCAAGCTGATGACTTATTAGTTAACTTTTGGATACATCTTATTTCTAAATTATGGCTGTCTTCACTTAAAATGTATCAGGCATAGCCCTGGCCAGTTTGGCTCAGCGGTTAAGAGCGTCGGCCTGCGGTCCGGAGAGACCCGGGTTCGGTTCCCGCTATGGGCACGTACCTTGGTTGCAGTGTGTCCCCGGCCCTGGTTGGGTCGTGTGGGTGGCAACCAGTCGATGTGTCGCTTTCACGTCGATGTTTCTCTCTGTCTCTCTCCCTCCCACTCTATCTGAACAAAATATCGAAAAATGTCCTCGGGTGAGGATAAAAAAAAAAAAAAAAAAAAAAAATGTATCAGGCATAGGTCAGAGGAACTGGAATAGGAGTCAACCATATTAAAGGTAAAGTCATAAAAGTGGGAGCCAAAAGGGAAATATGATATTACTGTGTTTCTAAAATTTGAGATTGGGCTTCTTATTGTACACTTTGGAGAGAATGCATAAAGAAAATTTACTTTATTTTTATTTATTAATTATTTTTTATTAATTTATTTTTGTTACAGATGTTTCTCCCCCTCCCCATGACTCCCTCCTCCCTATCCCCTTTCATCCCATCCCCAGCTTTGTTGTCTATGTCCATTGGTTATACATACATGCATATAAGTTCTGTGGTTTATCCCCTCCCCCCTTTTGAAGAATGTCAGTCTGCACACCACTTACATGTCTCTTGGTCTATTTTGTTCCTCAGCTTATTGTGTTCATTATATTTCACAAATAATCGAGATCATGTGATATTTGTTTTTCTCTGCGTGGCTTGTTTCATTTAGAATAATACTTTCCATGTCCCTCCATGTAGTCTCAAAGGATAAGAGATCTTTCTTTCTTACAGCTGCATAGTACTCCATTGTGTATAAGTACCACAGCTTTTACATCCGCTCATCTACTGATGGACATTTGGGCTGTTTCCAGATCATAGCTATTGTAAACAGGGCTGCTATGAACATAGGGGTACATATATTTTTTCTGACTGGTGGTTCAGGCTTCTTAGGGTATATAAGAAAAATGACATTAGAAAACAAAGAATGGGAGTATTTGGAAGCTTTTAGAAAATTACAAAATACCTAAAATTTATTCTTTGCTTACTATGAGCCAAGAACTGCTCTAAGAACTTTATGTAAATTATCAATTTAATCTTTGCTATAGCACAGTTAGAAAGGTACTATTTTTATCTTTATTTTATGGATTAAAAAAGTGACACAGAACTTATATGCATGTACTCATAACCAATGGACATGGACAACAAAGCTGGGGACTGAGTGGGGGTATGGGGAGGAGGGTGTCAATGGAGTAAAAAAGGAGAATCATCTGTAACAAAAATAATATTAAAAAAAAATAATAATAATAAAAATGAAAATTATGTGTCATTCCAGGAACTTGGAAAATCACAAATAAAATGAGAAGAGATAACCAACTCCCAGTATTAAGATGAATCAGGTATTACAGTTATCTGACAAAGATTTTGAAGCAGCCATCATGAAAGGATGCTCTTATAAAGAATTACAAATTTTCTTGGAACAATCAAAAAATAGAAAATATCAACAAAAAGATATGTTTTAAAAATAAAAACGATAAAACTGAAAAATACAATAACTGAACCAAAAACCCACACTTACCGGGCAGTGGAAATACTATGGTTACAAAGGTGGTTTTCCCAGGACGAGGCTTATCCATTGCACTCTGAATGTGCCGGCCCCTGTGATATTCTCAAATGAAAAAAAAAAAAAAAAAGTGACACAGAGCATTTTAGTAATTTGACAAAGATGCCCTAGCTAATAAATAATAGATTTGAACCCAAACTTTTTGCCTTTATTGTTCACAGTACAAATCATTTCAGTTACATACATGGAATCACCAACAAAGTACAATGTGGAGTTGATGAAGAATTTAACCTGGCCCCAAATTCCATTTGCTCATGGAGTAAAAAACTTATAAGAAAAGATTATTCTGAACATATATATCTCAGAATTAGTCAATCTTCAAAAAGTAAAGAAAAAGACCAAGGACAGAAAATATTGTGACCATATAACCATCTATTAAGAGAAGACTGTGGGAAGAAAAGAAATTTTAGAGGGCATGACTATCTTTCAAATGTACTATGGCAGAACAGAAAAATTATGGAGTGAGTCAAAATTAACATGAGAAGAAGTATCAATAAGAAACCATGATATAAAGTATGCAATAAATGTTATAACAGAAAGTGAATATGGCATTTCATTAACTGAGGAAGAAGGGGGGAAAATAACAATCTTTGTCTGGAGACTCTTGGATCAAACAGAAATGTGGAAGCTCATAAATGTGTATAAAAAGTGGGAGGAGAAATAGCCAGAAGGTCACTAAAGCACATCATGGAAGAGAGACAGAGAAACAGAAGGCAAAAAAAAAAAAAAAAAAAAAATTGCGATTCAGATATTTTTATCAGAAATAGATATGATGGAAACTTAATATTTATAGAAACAATGTTGCTTAAAAAGATTTATTACTATATATAATATTCAAATTGCTTTAAAGTAAGAATTGTAGTTTTCTACGTATAGTATCATGCCAAAAATTTACTAGACTTAATAAATGAATTTGGAAAAGTAGCAGAATACAAAACTAACGTGAAGAAATCGATGGCATTCTTATAAACTAATGATGAACTCATAGAAAGAAATACTAAGAAAACAATCCCATTTACCATTGCAGCAAACAAAAATTAAGATACCTAGGAATAAACTTAACCAAAGAAATAAAGGACCTATTCGCAGAAAACTACAGGTCATTGAAAAAAGAAATAGAGGAAGATATAAAAAAGTGGAAGCACATACCCTGTTCATGGATTGGAAGAATGAACATCATTAAAATGTCCATACTACCCAAAGCAATCTACAGATTCAATGCAATAGCCATCTAAATACCAATGGCATACTTCACAGAACTAGAACAAGTACTTCAAAAGTTCATATGGAACCAAAAAAGACCTCAAATAGTCACAGCAATCTTGAAAAAGAAGAACAAAGTTGGAGGGATCACATTACCAGATTTCAGGTTATACTACAAAGACACTGTAATCAAAACAGTCTGGTACTGGCACAAGAACAGGCATATAGACCAGTGGAACAGAACAAAGAACCCAGAAATGGACCCAAGGCAATATGTTCAATTAATATTTGTCAAAGATGGCAAGAGCATACAGTGGAGTAAAGACAGCTTCATTAATAAATGGTGCTGGGAAAATTGAACAGCTACATGCGGAAAAATGAACCTAGACCATCAACTTACACCATACACAAGAATAAACTCAAAATAGATAAAAGACTTAAATGTGACTGATGGATACATAAAAATCCTAAAAGAAACTGTAGGAAACAAAATTTCAGACATCATATGCAGCAGCATTTTCACTGATACATCACCAAAGCAATAGAAACAAAGGAGAAAGTGAACACATGGGACTACATCAAACTCAAAAGCTTCTGTACAGTGAAAGATACAATCATCAAAACGGAAAGGCTACCCACTGTATGGGAGAGCATAATTGCCAACGATATATCAGATAAGGGGTTAATTTCCAATATATGTAGAGTGCTCATAAAACTCAACAAAAGGAAGACGAAGAACCCAATTAAAAAATGGGCAGGGGAACTAAATAGATGCTTCTCCATACAGGACATACAAATGTCAAAGAGACATATGAAGAAATGCTCAACATCAGTAATCATCAGAGAGATGCAAATTAAAACAATCATGAGGTATCACCTCACACCTGTCAGAATGGCAGCCATCAACAAGTCATCAAACAACAAGTGTTGGCGCGGGTGTGGAGAAAAGGGGACTCTAGTACACTGCTGGTGGGAATGCAGCCTGGTGTAGCCACTATGGAAAACAATATGGTGTTACCTCAAAAAATTAAAAATTGAACTGACAATTTGACCCAGTGATCCCACTTCTAGGAATATACCCTAAGAAGTTTGATACACCAATCAGAAAGAATATATGTACCCCCATGTTTGTGGCAGCACTATTTACATTAGCTAAGATCTGGAAACAGTCCAAGTGTCCTTCAGTAGACGAATGGATAGAAAAGCTGTTGTCCATATACACAATGGCGTACTACGCAGCTGTAAGAAAGAAAGATCTCTTATCCTTTGAGAGGACATGGAAGGACCTGGAAAGTATTATCCTAAGGGAAACAAGCCAAACAGAGAAAGACAAGTATCATATAATCTCACTTATTTGTGTAATATAATGAACATAATAGTCTGAGGAATGGGGTAGTCCCAGAGACGTAGAAATGGGGTACAGACTGATGATCCCCAGAAGAGGGGGTGGTGGGGGAGAGAAAAACCACAGAACTTATATGCAGGTATGCATGAGCAATGGACATGGATAACAAAGCTGGGGACAAGGTAGCGAGGGAGGGGGAGGGGGGAATCATTGGGGGAAAAACGAGAAACACCTTTAACAAAAATAAATAAATTAATTAATAAAAAAATAAAAAATAAAGTAAGACTTGTAAGTATAACTGGAATAATTTATTTAAAAATGCTTATTAAAGGATAATATGCTTTATATACAAAAGATACTTTTTTTTTTTTGCCATGAGATGGTATCAGTTAAATGTGGGAATTGTGAGACCCCTTGTTCATTAGGTTCAAATTGTCCAAGACCCTTAATGTGATATGAGGTACAATTACTGTACTATGGTTGTGTAAGCACTGGCCTATATATGAATTATACATTACCTTGTGTAGGAAGAACAAAAATATTTGTTCACAAAACAGCTTGTGTTTTATACCCCATAAAACAACCTCTCCCTGATAGGCTAATGTGGCTGTAGAATTCCTTTTTCATGCTATAACCATTATTTTCTCTGTGAACTATGTTGGGTACATTCATAGGGTTTAGTGTTAATGTGTCCTGACAAAACGTTGACATTCATGATGAACTTGTTAATGAGTGCTTTCTGGTGACCATGAACAGAATGCTTACTAAAATTTTTGTTGTTAGTGTTTTTTTTTTTAAAAAAAAACATTAGGTAAAATTCTATGGACTGTTTTCATTGTTTCTTTTCTGCACATTGGTGAGATTTAAACAGGGCCATTAAGATTTTTTTATTCCCTTTGAATAATTTCCTAAGTACACTTTATGTATTATTATTTCTCAGGGTATAAACATGAGCGTAACTGCACCATAAAATATTGAGACTTTGCCTTCTTCTTGAGATTCCTTTGACTAACGTTTCAGGTACATGTAGATGACTGTCCCATAAAATAAGGCGACTACAGTTAGATAGGATCCACAAGTAGAGAAAGCTTTGAGCCTGGCCTCCAAAGAATGAATCATCAATGTTGAATCAGGAAATGATGATGAAGATGAATGGCAGGGGCAGTGAGAATACACTAATAACCAGACCCAGAATCTGACTGACATGAGTGTCTGCATAGACAAGCTTCATCAGGGCCTGGATCTCACAGGTAAAATGGTTGATGATATTGTATCCACAACAATAAGCAAGTATTGCAATAATTGGTATGACTATTACTAAGAAGGTACTGGCCCATGTTCCCAAGGCCAAATGTATACAAAATGTATTGTTCATAATGATGGTATAATGTGCACAGGATTGAAAATTTCTACAAACCTGTCATAAGCCATGACAGCAAGGAGGAGACTCTTCTCTGCTAGGCCCAGAAAGTGGGATGTTGTCATCTGTGCCTAATAACTGGTATAGGAAATGGTGGGGAAGTCCCTGATGCATTGGGTCAAGATATATGGCTCTCAGGTAGTGAAGTAACATATATCAAGAAAAAATAAATTCCTGGGAAAAATACATGGGGTTATGAAGTTTAGAATACCATCTAACTAAAACAATAGTAAGGCTGTTTCCAAATATTGTGACCAGGTAGAATAACATCAGTCCCAAGATAAAGACACCCTGGATTTGTGGCTGTTGGGAAATCTAACAAGGATGAATTCAATCATCTCAGAGGCATTATCTCTCTTTAGACTTCCCATTTAGTTGTCTCAAGTACTGGGAAGAATACAAAACACAATGTTAGCTATATGAAGAAATAAGAGAAACAGCATCTCAATAGCTTGTTAGAGTTCACACTCTGGAGTTCTTTTTAATACTTGTGTGTTAGTTGATTTACTGGGTTAGGCTTAGTTGTTCAAGTTTACAATGATGGAAATATAGGTTCTCTCTGCTTTCCTGTCTTATAGAACATTACAAGATCAGAAAAAGCTTATTAAGTTGAACAGTGAGATTCCTATTAGAGATACTTATATATGATTAAGTAAGACAATCATTAACATTGAGCTAAACAGATTTTTTTACTCTTATAAAGAGCCATAGCTAGATGATTGACTTTATCCTTCACCAAAATAGAGGCAAATATCTTATATCTCACCATCAAAAATGCACATTGATAGCCAGCTTTATTTATGTTGATTCACTAATTAAGTAGTAATTACTTTTAAGTTTAAATTCAATAGTCCAGTTAATGGTATATATAATTGGGTAATTCTTCATACCCAAAAGGCAGAATGTTGAAATATGGAAAGAAAGCAAGTGAGTCAACTGGATCTAAACCTAAATTCTTATTCTTTTACTAATAAACTACACAATCTTGAGAACGTCAGTTTCTTTACATGTGAAATGGGAATATTATATAGCCTCTTGCAAGATTGTTCAAAGAATTAGATGATATCATTTCTATGAAAAACCTAGAATGGTGCCTGGCACAATTATAAGCACCCGTGATATGTTAGCTCTCTTCCCACTTTCATACCCCATGTAGATCTTTCTTTCAGTTGTAAATATTTGAAATACTTCTTTGCTTTTCAATTTTTTTGGTTCTTCTGTGTCTATTTAAAAGCACGTATGAATGGTAAATTAGAAAGTATATATGTAATTAAGTAATCAGTCAATTCAATGGAAAAACAACACCAGCCAGAATGATATGAAGTAACTCAAACAAATAGTGGATTTTCTAAAATCTTACTTTTTGTTCAATTGTTCTGACATCTAACTTCATTAGACAGAAGCTTACTATGTGCAAATCCTACTATTTCCATATAGTTTCAAATGAGAGCTTAAAGAGTGATGTGAAAATTTTATTAAATAAGAGGATTTTATGAAGACAATAGTTACCAGAAATTGTGAAGAGAAATGTGGTAAATTTTGCAATACATGTTTCCAAAATGTGTTTTTTTGTTTGTTTGTTTTTTTATTTTAAAGAAAGAAAAAGACAGACACCTACCAGTTTTCTGTGATTTTGCTAGGGAGTGAAACCGATGACCCATTAAAATCTTGTTTTACTTCAAGATTTCTAGCATAATGATAATGATATATGCAAGTTCATGACACACAGTTTTTTTGTTGTCTGTACAAATATTAAAATTATAATTCTTACAGTATCAAAAATTATCATACCTTGTTACCAGCCACAGAAAATAAATTGAAGAAATGTCCTTTCTGAATACATTAAGATATTTTAAAGTAATGGCATTTGCATTAAATGTATAGTCTACTTACAGACCAAAAATATTTAAGTAGTTTTAATAGAAGCCACAATTCAAATGCCAGAAGGAAGTTTGGAAATTTAGATAATCTTGTCATGGTTTAAGTATTCATAACCTTAGTGTTGAAGAGCACTTTCTACATTTGGAACTTACCAGATATCCTAACTTTGTAATTAAGTTGCCAAATATAATTAGGGAGAAAGGAAAAAAAAAAAAAAAAAGATGAGGAGGTATCTGCTATATTTAGCTCATTAAAATAATGTTCATTTTTATCCTAATTTGTTTAATAAGAATTTTAGCAAATGTTCCCCACAGCAATGATTCTGGTCAGTATACATGGTAGTAATGGGTTAGTCTTCCTTAAAAAGCAACTTTCTTTTGAAAGTGCAGTTCTTCATTTGTCTACTTGTCTTCTGGCAAGTTAAATAGTCCTTCAGATAGTCCTATGAAGAATTTATTTATATTAAGGAATTTTTGAATTCAAGATGTACATCATAGTGTGATTACTTTTGTGTTTGCTGGGTCATGAGAATGATATGCTATGCTGGTCAATCAGATTTGCTCCAAAGTATGATTATGAGTTCAGTAGAGATTAGAAAAAGTTGTATTTTATTTATTTATTGTTTAACTTGAGGGACTTTAGACCCTGTGTAATGAAAGCAAGGCTCAGTGTATAATTTGGTGTCCATAAGCCCTTGAATTTAACAGTTATATTGTAGTCATATCTGTTTTCTCCAGCAGATTATTTTGTACAGTGAAAGGTTTTGAAAGATGTTTACTGAAATAAAATCTCCTTATGTCACTTTGACTAAGTGGATTCTTCCATTTGGATGTATTTTAAACATTTAATTACAGTTTATATTCAACAATATTTTGTATTGCTCTCAGGCATAGAGCACAGTGACTAAGTTACAAAGTGAACCACCCGGACAGGAAAATGGCGGCAGAGTGAATGGAAGCTACACAGACCATCTCCCAGGAACAAACTGGAATTACAATGAAAATAAGGACAAATCGTCATAAAAAGGCAACTGAAAAGCAGCTTGGAGAACCACATAACCAGGGACACTGACTCAATCCTGGTAGGCTTGCGGAGACTCAAGAAGGGGCCAGAGCCCACAGTCAGCAGTGGCCTCGGCTGGGAGCTGCGGCCTCGGCTGGGAGCTGTGGCAGACAAGGCCAGGAGTGATGGCCTTAGTTGGAGGCGGTGCCCACGGGTTAAACTCCCAAGAGGCTCCACAGCGCAGAGCCTGGACAGAGGCCAAAATAGCAGCAGCCACTCACATTGGGCTCTGGCAGAGGGAGGGCAGACTGGATTGGAACTGTGTGGGGACACTTGGGATTTGGAGGGTGCTCAGAGCTTTTGCTGACTTGCAGCCACACAAAACTTTGGTCATCTTACTCCATCCGAGGGCCCTGGGGAGAGGGGCGGCCCCTCCCTTGGAGATTCAACCCCACCCGGTGGCCATTGAAATGCTAATTGAGGCCCATTAACAACCAGCAGCTGCCCCACCCTCAGGAAATCCTCTTATGTTGACCACCTGAGGGAGTATTTCATTCAACTCAGAAACCAAGTTTCTTAAGGTAACCACTACTAATAGCCTCCAGGCAAAAAGCTAGAGGATAACTGGACCATTCCTTGGGCTAGCAACTCTAACAGGGAAAGTAAGACTTGACAGTGGAGTCTAACGTGGATCCTCCCTGCCTCATCTAAACCCAGGAGAGGGAGCCACAAACAGCAGAACACCAACACACACAGGGATAATTTGGCAGGCTCCAAAGCCCACTGTGATAACCAAAATGGTGAAACCCAGAAACAAAAGCCAAATAAAAGAACAAGAGACCTCTACCAAAGAGGAGATAAATGAGGTGCAGTAAAGCAAGTTAACAGAACAAGAATTCAGAGCCATGATGTTGAGGAAGCCCAACAGCATGTGTAAGGACATTAGCGCCATGAGTAAAGACATAGAAATGTTGAAAATCAACCAGTTGGAAATTTAAAACCACCAAGAAGGAATAAACAATGACATATCAGAAATAAAGAACACATTGGAAGGTCTAAATAGTAGAGTAGAGGAAGCTGAGGACTGGATCAGTGAACCAGATAGGGTAGAAAAAATCAACCAATCAGAAAACCAAAAGGAAAAAGCAACTAAAACACAGGAAGACAGCTTAAGAGAACTGTGGGACAACTGGAAACGTAATAACATTTCCATCACAGGAGTCCCTGAAGAAGAAGAAAATGAGCAAGGGTTAGAGAATATATTTGAAGAAATAGTGACAGAAAACTTCCCTAATTTGGTAAAGGAAGAAGGCATTCAAGTTCAAGAAGCACAGAGATCCCCAAGCAAGAAGAACCCAAACAGGCCCACACCAAGAAACATAGTAATCAAAATGTCAAAAATTAAGGACAAAGAGAGAGTCCTAAAAGCAGCAAGAAAGAAGCAACAGGTTACCTACAAAAGAAACCCCATAAGTCTCTGATGACTTCTCAACAGAAACACTACAGATCAGAAGGGAATGGCATGAGGTAATCAAGATCATGAAAACCAAAAATATGAATCCAAGACTACTCTACCCAGCAAGGCTATCATTCAAAATAGAAGGTCAAATAAAGAACTTCCCAGAAAAAAAAAAAAAAAAAAGCTAAGGGAATATATTAGCACCAAACCAGCACTGCAGAAAATATTAAAAGGACTGCTGCAATTAGCAGGAGAAATAGAAAGAAAAAATATAACCACAATAAACAAAAATGGCATTAAATAAATACATATCAATAATAACCTTAAATGTAAATGGTTGAATGCTCCGAAAAAAAGACACAGAGTAGCTCATTAGATTAGAAAGCAGGACTCATCTATATGTTGTTTGCAAGAGACAGACCTCACAACAAAAGACTCACATAGGTTGAAAGTGAAGAGATAAAAAACAATCTTCCAAGCAAATAGAAAGGAAAAAAAAAAAGCTGGGGTAGCAATACTCATATCTGATAAATTAGATTTCAAAATGAAGACCATAACTAGAGACAGAGAAGGCCACTACAAATTATTGAAAGAATCTATCCAACAGGAAGATATAACCTTGATAAACATATATGCACCCAAAATAGGGGCACCAAATATATCAAAAATATTCTAGAAGACTTCAAAGGGGAAATCAATAGCAATACAATCATAGCAGGGGACTTCAACAACTGGCAGACATCACTGGATAGATCCTCTAGACAAAAAACTAGTAAGGAAACATAGACTCTAAATGAAGCACTAGACCAAATGGATTTAATAGATATCTACAGAGAATTACCCCAGAAAACTACAGAATTCACATTTTTCTCAAGTGCACATGGGACATTCTCAATGATAGACCACATTTTAAGGCACAATCTAAGTCTGTACAAGTTCAAGAAGATTGAAATAATATCAAGCATCTTCTCAGATTACAATGGCATGAATCTAGAAATCAATTACAATAAGAACATGCAAAGACATTTGAATATATGGAAGCTAAGTAGCATGTTATTAAATAATGAATAGGTCAATGAAGAGATCAAGGAAGAAATTAAAAACTTCCCGGAATCCAAGGAAAATAGAAACACAACAACACAAAACCTATGGGATACAGCGAACACAGTTCTGAGAGGGAAGTTCATAGAACTAAAGGCCTACCTCAAGAACCAAGAAAAATTTCTGATAGACTACCTAACCTCACAACTTGAAGAACTAGAAAGCAAACAAAAAGAATAACCTAGAGCAAGTAGAAGGAAGGAAATAGTAGAGATCAGAGCAAAAATTAATGACATAAAGTCCAAAAAACAATTCAAAGGATCAATAAAACAAAGAGCTGGTTTTTCGAAAACATAAACAATATTGATGGACCATTAGCTAGACACATCAAGAAACAAAGAGAGAAACCAAATACAGAAAATCAGAAATGAAAGAGGAGAAGTAACAACTGACACTACAGAAATACAAAAGATTGTTAACAACTACGATGAACAATTATATGACAACAAATTCGACAATCTGAGAAAAATGGACCACTTTCAAGAAACACACAGTCTCCCAAAACTGGACCAAGAAGAGATAGAAAACTGGAACAGACCAATAACAACAGAAGAAATTGAAGATGTAATTAAGACTCTCCCAGCAAACAATAGCCCAGGTTTGGGTGGCTTCACGGGGGAGTTTTCCCAAACATTCAAAAAAGAACTAACACCCATTCTCCTCAAACTATTTGAAAAAATTCAAGAAGCAGGTAGACTTCCATACTTGTTTTATGAGACCAGCATAATTCTAATTCCATAACCAGGAAAAGACATTACAAAGAAAGAAAACTACAGGCTAATATCCCTGATGAACATAGACGCCAAAATCCTGAACATAATACTAGCAAATAGGATCCAGCAACACATCAAAAAAAAATTATCCACCATGACCAAGTGGGATTCATCCCAGGGATGCAAGGCTGGTATAATATTTACAAATCAATAAATATGATACACCACATAAACAAAATGAAGTATAAAAACCACATGGTCATATCAATAGAAGCTGAAAAAGCCTTCGACAAAATTCAGCATCCATTTCTGATAAAAATGCTCAGCAGTGTGGGAATAGAGAGGTTATATCTTGACATAATAAAGGCCATATATGAAAGACCTATAGCCAACATCATACTCAATGGGCAGAAACTAAAATCAATTCCCTTAAGAACAGAAACTAGACAGGGATGCCCACTTTCTCCACTCTTATTTTACATAGCAGTGGATGTCTTAGCCACAGCAATCAGACAGGAAGAAAAAATGAAAAAGATCCAAATTGGAAAGGAGGAAGTGAAACTGTCATTATTCGCAGATGACATGATACTGTACATAGAAAATCCCAAAGACTCCATTAAAATTTTACTAGACTTAATAAATAAATTTGAAAAAGTAGCAGGATACAAAATTAACATTAAGAAATCAATGGCATTCTTATACATCAATGATAAACTCACTGAAATAGAAATTAAGAAAACAATACCATTTACCATTGCAACAAAAAAATGAAGATACCTAGGAATAAACTTAACTAAAGAAATAAAGGACCTATTCGCAGAAAACTACAGGTCATTGAAAAAAGAAATAGAGAAAAATATATAAAAGTGGAAGCACATACCTTGTTCATGGATTGGAAGAATTAACATCATTAAAATGTCCATACTACCCAGAGCAATCTATAGATTCAATGCATTCCCCATCAAAATACCAACGGCATATTTCACAGAACTAGAACAAGTACTTCAAAAGTTCATATGAAATCAAACAGACCTGGAATAGCCACAGCAATCTTGAAAAGGAAGAACAAAGTAGGAGGGATCACATTACCATATTTCAGATTATACTACAAAGACACTGTAATCAAAACAGCCTGGTACTGGCACAAGAACAGGCATATAGACCAATGTAGCAGAACAGAGAAGCCAGAAATGGACCCAAGAGAATATCCTCAATTAATATTTGAAAAAGGTGGCAAGAGCATATAGTGGAGTAAGGACAGCCTCTTTAATAAATGGTGTTGGGAATACTGGACAGCTACATACAAAAAAAGTGAAACTAGACCATCGACTTACACCCTACACAAGAATAAACTCTAATTGCATAGAAGACTTAAATGTGACTCATGAATCCATAAAAATCCTAGAAGAAAATGTAGGCAACAAAATTTCAGACATCATACGCAGCAGAATTTTCACTGACACATCACCTAAGGCATCAGAAACAAAGGAGAAAATTAAGACATGGGACTACATCAAACTCAAAAGCTTCTGCACAGCGAAATATACAATCATGAAAACGGAAAGGCTACCCACTGTATGTGAGAGCATAATTGCCAATGATATATCAGATAAGGGATTAATTTCCAATATATATAGAGTGCTCATACAAGTCAAGGAAAGGAAGACAAAGAACCCAATTAAAAAATGGGCAGAGGAACTAAATAGACACCTCTCCAAACAGGACATACAAATGGTTAAGAGACACATAAAGAAATGCTCAACATCATTCATCATCAGAGAGTTGCAAATTAAAACAACAATGAGGTATCACCTCACACCTGTCAGAATGGCCGCCATCAACAAATCATCAAACAACAAATGTTCATGAGGGTGTGGAGAAAAGGGGACTCTAGTACACTGCTGGTAGGAATGCAGACTGGTGCAGCCACTATGGAAAACAATATGGTGTTACCTCAAAAAATGAAAAATTGAACTGCCATTTGACTCAGTGATCCCACTCCTAGGAATATACCCTAAGAAGCCTGAAACACCAATCAGAAACAATATATGTATCCCCATGTTCATAGCAGCACTATTTTCAATAGCTAAGATCTGGAAACAGCCCAAATGCCCATGAGTAGACGAATGGATAAAAAAGCTGTGGTACATATACACAATAGAGTGATATGCAGCTGTAAGAAAGAAAGATCTCTTATCCTTTGAGAAGACATGGTGGGACATGGAAAGTGTTATCCTAAGCAAAACAAGCCAAACAGAGAAAGACAAGTATCACATGATCTCTCTTATTTGTGGAATATAATGAACATAACAGCCTGAGGAATAGGGTAGTCCCAGAAACGTGGAAGTGGGGTACAAACTGACTATCCCCACACGAGGGGGTGCAAGGGAGAGAAAAACCACAGAACTTATATGAATGTATGCTTGAACCATGCACTGGGAAAACAAATCTTTGGAGAGGGGGAAAAAGGAGGGGGTGTGGGGAATCAGTGGGGGAAAAAGGAGAAACATCTGTAACAGAAATAAATAAATTAAAAAAACAAAAACAAAAACAAACAAACAAAAAAACAAAGTATACCACCTGGTACCATTCAAAGTTATTACAATAATAGTGACTGTATTTCCTTTATTGTACTTTATATCCCCAACTGTATATCACAATTTTTTACCACTTTAAAATTTTTTTATTAAATTTATTGGGTTGACATTGGCTAATGAGATCATATAGGATTCCAGTGTATATTTCTTTATTGCAAGATCTATATATTTCACTGTGTGCTCACCACCCAAAATAAATCCAACTTCCATCAGAATATAATAGGCACCTGTACCGCCCAACACCCCCCCTTGTTTCCTCTGTTAATCACCACACTGTTGTCTGTGTCCACAAGGATCAAAATAACAGAACAGAAAGCCCAGAAATAAAACTACATACATATATATGGGCAGAAAATTTTCTACAAAACAGACAAATTATACAACAGAGAGAAGAAATCCTCTAGAAAACATGATGCTGGGAAAATTAGAAAGCCACATACATAAAAATCAAACTAGATTACAATGTGGCCCCATGTATAAAAATTATTTCAAAATGGATCAAAAACCTAAATATAGGATCTGAAACAATAAGTTACATAGAAGAAATATGGGTAGTAAACTTATGGACCTTGGTCATACAGAATATTTTATGAATTTCACCCCAAAGGAAAGGGAAATGAAAGCAAACGTAAATGAATGGGACTATATAAAACTAAAAAGCTCCTGTATAGCAAAAATAACTGACAATAAAACAGAAAGGCAACTAACTGAATGAGAGATATTTGCAAACAACAGCTCTGACAATGTTTTAATATCCAAAATATGTAAAGAACTCATAAAACTCTTCATCAAACAAACAATCCAGTTAAAAAAAATGGGCAGAGGACCTGAACAGACACCTCTCTCAAGAAGACATACAAATAGCCAATAGATATATGAAAAGATGTTCAACTTTGGTTTATCTCTTTCAACATGTCTGCCAACCCCTCTCTCCTCTGGCAACCACCAGTTTGCTCTCTGTATCTATGAGCCTGTGGCAATTTAGTTTGTTCATTTATATTGTTTTTAGGTTCCATATATAAATGAAATCATAGCATTTGTTGTCTAAGACATATTTCACTTAGCATAATATCCTGTAGATCCATCTATGCTGTGGCAAATGGTAAGGTGTCATTATTTTTTATGGCTGAGTAATATTTCATTGTATATATGTACCACTGCCTTTTGTTCCAATTGTCTACTGATGGGTGCATAGGTTGCTTCCATATCTTGGCTAATTTAATAATAATTCAGTGACTATAGGGGTGTATATATTATTTTGATTTATTGTTTTGGGTTTCTTCAGATATATACCATGAAGTGGAATCACAGGATCATAACGCAGTTCCATTTTTAAGAAATTTCCACACTGCTTTCCATAGTTGTTGCCCAAGGGTGCCCTTTTTTTTCCATATCTTCATCAACACTCATTTTTTGATTTATTGATAATAGCCACTCTGACAGATGCAAGGTGATATCTTATTGTGGTTTTAATTTAAATTTCTATGATGATTAATGACATTGGGCAACTTTTTATATGTTTGTATGTACTCCGTGGAGAAGTGCCTATTCAGGTCCTTTGCCAATTGTTAAATTGAATTGTGCAAGTTTAACTTTTTCAATGTTCAATTGTATGGGATTTTATGAATTTTGGATATTAACTCCTTATCAGATTTATCTTTGGTAACTAAGCTCTCCCATTTACAAGGTTCCATTTTCATTTTGTTAATGGTTTCTTTTGCTGTGCAGAATATTTTTAGTTTGATGTAGTTCCATTTTTTTATTTTTTATTTTATTTTGGTTGTCCTAGGAGACAAAGCAGGAAAAATATTGCTATTAAAGATGTCTGAGATTTTATTGCCTGTTTTTTTCTTGGATATTTATGGTTTCGAGTCTTACATTTATGTCTTTAATCTATTTTGAGTATATTCTTATACAAGGCATATGAAAGTTATCTACTTTTTTATATTAATTTATTTTTGTTACAGATGTTTCTCTTTTTTTCCCCATTAACAACCTCCTTCCCATCCCCCTACATCCGGTGCCCATCTTTGCTGTCCATGTCCATCAGTTATGCATACATGCATATAAGTTCTGGGGTCTATCTCTTTCCTCTTCCCACCACCCGCTGTTCTGAGGGTTGTCAGTCTGGACCCAACTTCCACGTCTCTTGGTCTACCCTTTTCCTCAGACTGTTAATGTTCATTATATTCCACAAATAAGTGAGATCATGTGATATTTGTCTTTCTCTGCTTGCTTTGTTTTGCATAGGATAATATTCTCCAGTTTCCTCCATGTTGTCTCAAAGGATAAGAGATCTTTCTTTCTAACAGCTGCGTAGTACTCCATTGTGTATATGTACCACAGCTTTTTTATCCATCCGTCTACTGATGGACACTTGGGCTGTTTTCAGATCTTAGCTATTGTAAATAATGCTGCTATAAACATGGGGGTACATATATTCTTTCTGATTGGTATTTCAGGCTTCTTAGGGTATGTTCCTAAAAGTGGAATCACAGGGTCAAATGGCAGTTCAATTTTTCATTTTTTGAGGTAACACCATATTGTTTTCCATAGTGGCTACACCAGTTTGCATTCCCACCAGGTGTGTACTAGAGTCCCCTTTTCTCCACACCCTCACCAAAACTTGTTGTTTGATGATTTGTTGATGGCGGCCATTCTGACAGGTGTGAGGTGATACCTCATTGTTGTTTTAATTTGCATCTCTCTGATGATGAATGAAGTTGAGCATTTCTTCATATGTCCTTTAGCCATTTGTATGTCTTGTTTGCAGAGGTGTCTATTTATTTCCTCTGCCAACTTTTTTTCTCTTCATTTTTATTTTTTATTTTTTAATTAATTAATTTATTTTTGTTACAGATGTTTCTCCTTTTCCCCCTAGTGATTCCCCCCTCTCCATCCCTCCCTGCCCTGCCCCCAGCTTTGTTGTCCATGTCCATTGTTCATGCATACATTCATATAAGTTCTATGGTTTATCTCTCACCCACCACCCCCTCTTCTGGGGATTGTCAGTCTGTGCCCCACTTCCACGTCTCTGGGACTACCCCATTCCTCAGACTGTTATGTTCATTATATTACACAAATAAGTGAGATCATATGATACTTGTCTTTCTACGTTTGGCTTGTTTCGCTTCGGATAATACTTTCCAGGTCCCTCCATGTCGTCTCAAAGGTTAAGAGATCTTTCTTCCTTACAGATGCATAATACTCTATTGTGTATATGTACCACTGCTGTTTTATCCATTCGTCTACTGATGGATACTTGGGCTGTTTTGAGATCTTAGCTATTGTAAATAGTGCTGCTACAAACATGGGGATACATATATTCTTTCTGGTTGGTGTTTCAGGCTTCTTAGGGTATATTCCTAGAAGTGGGATCACTGGGTCAAATGGAAGTCCAATTTTAATTTTCTGAGGAAGCACCATATTGTTTTCCATAGTGGCTGTATCAGTCTGCATTACCACCAGCAGTGTGCTAGATTCCCCTTTTCTCCACATCCTCACCAGCACTTGTTGTTTGATTATGCATATAATTCTGGAAGATGTGAGGTGCTACCTCATAGTCATTGGAATTTGCATCTCTCTGATGATTAGTGACAATAAGTAATTTTTCATATGTCTCTTGGCCTTTTGTATGTCCTGTTTGGAGAAGTGTGTATTCAAGTCCTCTGCCCACTTTTTAATTAGATTGTTTGTCTTCCTTTAGTTGAGCTTTTTTTTTTTTTTTTAATTCTATCTCTAACCATTTATCAGACATGGACAAACTTCAGGAAGGTAAGGGACAGTCATTAGTTAAAAAGGAAGCTAGGTTGTATAAATTATTGCAAGTGACAAGACTAAGAATAATATGGAAAACATGCTAGACTTAGTTTGCCAAGAATAATTTCATAATTATTCTAGGATGACACAATCAGCACTGTGTTTTGAAGGCATGGCCCAAACTAAATGAAAAACAGGCCACTTAATGTAGATGCTGAGTAGCCTTTAAATGTGAGAGAAAATTTGTCATTGATTTTAGTTTTATAGGACTAAACACAGTACTAATGGAGGCAAGGTCATTAGTTTGAATCCAGTCTCTATAAGTAAGCTTAACACCATTAAAATAAAAGTCTTCTTATAGCCAAAAATTGATTTTTTATTCAAATGGCTCATTGATTTATTCTACTGGGCTCATAGGAGACTGAAGGATCGAGTCCATATTTTTATCATTAATATTACCTCAATAATAGAGTAGCAAAATGCATCCTGCAGCTCATTAGGAATAACAGATTCATGTAAGGAGGGAAAACATTTATTTATCAATATTTAATATTTGACACCACAATTGGTGTATTTTATAGAGTTCTAGGAACAACAGAGACCTTTAAATGACATAATAGTGACCTGTCTACTTCTATAAAAAACCAGTTCACTCTCCTGGTGGCAGTCTGCCTGTCATCTTTCTAGATATTAATTGTGAGTGATCTCTGTATAAATAATTGGTAGTTATATATAAACCTTTTTAAAAAATATAAGGTATTATTGTACTAACTTAAAATATAACAATTTTCAGGACATTGTTTCATATAGCCATGTATCTCCCATCTTTCTGAATTTTCTCTCTGTGGAGATAATTATCTCAATTTTAACTTGGAAAGGTGGGGGCAATCCAAGGGAAAACCTTTTTCTCAGTGTCTCATGATAAATGAAAGTAGAACTAGCATTAGATTTCTTATGATCTGAGGACAGTCCTGTGAAAGCAGGTCACCATCTTCTCCATCTCTTATATGTGTTTGTTACTTCACAAGCAACATATGCTTTCATATCTATGGATTTACCATTCTTATTTACTTAGCCTGAGATGCTGAGCAAGGTAGAGAAGAAGAAATGGAGATAGGTAACTTCTATAGGGAAGTGAGGGCATTATGGAATCTTCTTTGCTAAAGACTTGTAAGGATAGGTGGATCTCCTTTTGTAGAAACGATTAGAGAAACTCCATCCCTTAACAAAACCCTTCTCTAGCTTTTCCAACAATGGAAAAAAATGTAATACATTTCTCATACTCTGAGGAGTGTTAAGGTTTGTTTGGATTTTGTTTTTGTTTGTATTTATTTTTTTGTTGAGAGAAATCAAACAATCTTAGCATGTTTGATTTCTAGGAGAGTTCACAGAGATCACTTAGTTTAACCAGATTGCAAAAAAAAAAAATTAGGCCACTGAGGGCAAGAAACTTATTCAGACACATACTCAGTGAGGAGCAGGGGCTTCAAGGAAGGTATTAGAAAAAAGAAGGCAGAGGTAGCCCTGACCAGTTTGGCTCAGCGGTTAAAGCGTCGGCCTGTGGTCCGGAGAGACCTGGGTTCGGTTCCCGCTAAGGGCACGTACTTCGGTTGCAGTTTGTCCCCGGCCCTGGTTGGTCATGCGGGTGGCAGCCACTCGATGTGTCCCTTCACGTCGATGTTTCTCTCTCTCTCCCTTCCTCTCTCTCCCTCCCACTCTAGCTGTACAAAAAATGGGAAAAATATACTCGGGTGAGGATAAAAAATAAAAAAAATAAAAAAATAAATAAAAAAGAAGGCAGAGGTAGTCTCATGAAAGTGTACATATACATTAAGGGGTGCTTGGCATATAAACCACAATGTCAAAGGAAGAGGCAGGTGGGAAAAAGAGAGGTGCAACTAAAGAGCTCCATTCAGACATTCATTCAACAAATAATTCTTAAGCACTTTTCATATGCCAGACACTATTTTTAAGTTTTGGGCATACACCAAAGAGCTAAACAGACAAAACTCCATGACTTCATTAAACATATATTTTAGTTGAGAGAAACAATCAATAAATATGATTAAAAGATAAAAATATACAATGCGCTAGAGGTAATAATTCTAAGAAGGAAAATAATGTAAGAACAGAAGGTAGAAAATGTCATGAGCTAGAATTGAACTTTTAGGCAGGATGGCCAAAGAAAGATTCACTGAAACGATGCCTTGTGAGTAAAGACCTGAGGTAACTGAGAAAGTAAGTCATGCAAGGATATGGGTTTCATAAATATGAAGCAGCAAGATCAAAAAGATCAAAGGCTCTGAGAGAGACATGAGCTATGAGTATTTAAGAAACAGTAAGGAGGCCATTGTGACTTGAGCAAAGTAAAAAAAAGAGCTGTAGTAATGGGGTTATGTGATCACAAACCACAAAGGCCTAATAGGTCATTATAAAGAGAATAATTTTAATCCAGTTAAAATGGGAAGCTACTGACATTTTGTGATAGAAGAATGACTTGATCTGATTTATAATTTAACTGAATCATTGAAACTGAATAGGGGCAAAGACAGAAACAAAGAAATCAATAAGGAAGTTACTGAGAAAGGTCAGATGAGAGATGAGTAACGATGATCACTTAAAATAAAGAAAGGATTGTAGTCCAAATGGCAAGAGGAATTGTTTGTCTGTGACTGTCTAGGACTTTATATATTCATTCATGTATTAATTCTGTCTCCAATAAATTTACATTTGAGTGACAAACAAAAAATAAACAAGTAGTCAAATCATTAATTTCAGATATTGGACTATGCTATAAAAAATAAAGCAGACTGAGAAGAAAGAGGGTGAAGAGGATGGGAAGAGAGAGTCTTCAAAAGTAGTCTGGTTGTTGAAGCCCTCTCATTATCATCCATACTTTTAGAAACATCACATTAGATTTTCAAAGTTCAAACTTGGGCTTAGCAAACACAGAAGATAAAACAGAAGTTGGGCCCAGGCCGGTTTGGCTCAGCGGTTGGAGCGTCGGCCTGCAGACCAGAGAGTCCTGGGTTCAGTTCCCACTAGGGGTGCGTACCAAAACAAATTTTTAAAAATTAAAAAAATAAAATAAAATAAAACACAGAAGCTGGAAATGTAGCTTCAACCATGGATATTAGCAGAGGATTTTCACAGACCTCAGGGATACCATGAAATACTCCATTTACATAATATTGATTCAAATCAAAGAAGTACTTTGCAGCACTTTATGTCAAGAACCATGGCAGATACTAGCACAATGGGAAAATGGAGGATGAACAATCTAGGAGTGACAGACAAATACAAGAATAGGTCAATATTTTAGTGAGATGGTCAGAGGTCACCCCTTGATGGAAATTAGTAACTGAAGGTGACTGATGAATCATATTTGTCTTGTAAAATGAAGATCAGTGAAAGAAACAGGAAGATGGCCGCCTTTTCCTCTCTTCTTCCTTTGGAAAAAAAAAAATGACACAAGAAGGCATCTGTTGGAAGAAGTTGGAGAAAATATTATATGACTATTTTCAAAACAATAGGCAATTTGCTATTTTCCAGAGGAGGGGAAGATTTTTAACTTTGACTCTGTTCTCATTGTACTTGTACCATTTGTATTTCATATCTTTTAAAAAGGATGAAGAGAACAATTCTATACACCATAATTATCCCCCCCCTTTTTTTTTACATCATCCATCCATCTTTATTCTCATTCTTTCAGGTAAAATTAAGCAAGTGGGAAAAATGGCCATAAACAATGCTACAGCAGTGTTTGAGTTTCTCCTTATTGGACTCCCTAATTATTCTGAGTGGTGAGTCATGTTTTTCACTTTGGTGCTAATAACTTACCTCAGCACATTGTTGGGGAATGGACTTCTCATCATTCTTATCCACATTGACTCACACTCCAATGTATTTCTTCCTTAATAACCTGTCTTTCTTAGACCTTTTCTGTGGAACAGTCTCCATGCCCTAGGTCTTGTTGCATTGTTTTTCTACACATTCCTACCTCTCTTACACAAGATGTTTGACCCAAATGAGTATCTCCTTGTTCTTGGTCACAGCAGAGTACCTTCTATGGTCTGTGATGACCTATGACTATGTGGTTGCTATCAGAAATACCCTCCAGTACTTTATGGTCATGAATGGCCCAGTGTGTGTCTGGCTGGCTGCCACCTCATAGAGGGCATCACTGTACTCACTGCCATGCTCATCTTATCCCTGACTCTTTATTTCTGTGGGGCTAATGTCATCAACCATTTTCTCTGTGAGATTCTCTGCCTCCTCATTCTGGCTTGTTCTGATAACCAACCTCAATGAACTTATGATCTTTATCACAGGTATCTTCACCCTGTTCCTACCCTTTGGGTTTGTTCTCCTCTCCTATGTCCAAATTGCCACTGTTGTCCTAAAGATTCACTCAGCCCAGGGTAGGCTCAAGGCTTTGTCTACCCGTGGCTCTCATTTGACTGTGGTGGCAATCTTCTATGGGGAAGCCATCTCCATGTATATGAAACATCAATTCAAGTCATCCCCTGACCTAGACAAGTTTGTCTCAATGTTTTATGGAGCTTTGACATCCATTCTGAACCCTCTAGTATATATCCTGCAGGACAAATATGTTAAAAAGACAATGAGAAAAGTTATGGTGAAAAGAGAATAAGCCACTTTTGCTTCTAAAGCTCTAAAATAACACTCAGCTACATCTCCACTGATGATAAAAAATGTTTAAAGGGTATGACTTGACCCTTAGGAGAGTGGGTACCTGTCATATGAGAAGCTTCAGGAAGTATTCTTACCCCAAAATATTGTCCCTCCTGAGACTTGAATTTCTATTACAGACATTATTTTCTGTCTTTCTTTACATATAATGCATTATTACTCAGCTTCAGGTAACTAATCTTATCAGAATAATTTTCTCAAAGACAGAAGAGACCTAAGCAGCAAGAGAATCTCTTATGACTATTAAGGCAAGAAATAACTGAAATTGAAAAATAGGACAAAAATACTATAATAAAAAGACAGAAGAAAAATGTCAGAAATTGTCCAACTTTACTGAATTATAAAAGCATAATTCCCTTGCTCCACTTAACCTCAGAGTCATAAGAAAATTGTAGCACAGCCATTTCCTACATTTGTATGAAGTTTTTTTTCTTTTTATTTTGAAAATTTTCTCAAATATAATATTGTTTTATATTCCTAATGCATCTATGAAATTGGAAAGAGAGACACCATAATTATCTGATGACAAAACCGAGACCCAAAGGCACTGAGACTTTTCTAAAGTTATATATAATTGGTAGTGGAATCAAAATTAGAATGCAGATCACATATACACCACCACTGAACTTTTTCAATTTGGAATCATAGAATTATAAATGCACTTAACATTTATTGAGTACTTATCACATATAATTCTCACAACAATTTGATAAAGTAGAGCTATTATCAGCAATCTTAGGTGTGAGGAAACTGAGACTCATAAAGGTTAAGTGATTTTCCCTTTGCCACAGAGCCAGTAAACAAACAGCAGAGCCAATATTTAAATCTAGGTCTGGCTGATTCCAGATCCCATTCACTGTATCCAAACTATAGAGACCTCAGAGATCATTAAATGCAGTTAGTTTAATCAACTTTATTATGGTATAACTTATTGCTAATAAAGTTTATCCAATTACAGTTTGCAATTTTACGCATTTTGACAAATGCCCATAGTGTCAGCACCACAATCAAGCTACCTAACAATTCCATCATCTTCAAAAATTTCCTTGTCCCCTTTTGTAGTTCACCCTTCCTTTCATTCCCAATTCCTGGCAACCACTAATCTGATTTCTTTTACTGTATGTTAGTTTTGATTTTCTAGAATTGACTATAAATGGAATCATACAGTATGTACTTTTTGTGTATGTTTTCTCTTAGCATGCTTTTAAGGTTCATCCATGTTGCTGTATGTATCAGTAGATTATTCCTTTTTATTACTGAATAATATTCCATTGTACAAAATTACCACATTTAAAAAAATTAATTTCTTGTTGCCGTATATAATGCAGTGGATTTTAAACTTTAGTTCATATTGTCCTTTGGCTATGGTACCTGGAATCTGTCAATGAGGTAAAGTTTTCTGTGAACAATTTCATTTGAAAATGAAGGTCTAAAAATAAAAGAAAAGGTTTTGGCAAACAATGATCTACTACATATCTCTCATCTTAAATAAGGATTCAGAGTCTCAGTGAACAGAGTGTAAATTTCCCAGGATCATGAACATTTTTAGAAACAGATCTAGCACTAAGTTCCAGGTACCCTTTCTTCTGATCTCACTTTACTTTGCTTAATTCCAATAACCACAATTAAGTCATCCCACAAACAGAGAAGATGTGCAGGAAAAATTATGATGCACAGCACCTAGATGTGAAGCAAAGCACTACTGAGCAAGCATAGATCTATTTCATTCCTCAGACCCTGACTGCTGGGAATAGATATGACATTTTGTGGTGCAGCAAGGGAATGCCAGACATACAAGGGATTTGTCTCATACGTTTACTTACTAAATAAAAGGAAAAAATAGAATACAGAAACCACTTATGAAAATAACCTAATTTTCAAGTAATATAACATTTATTCAAGTTCTAGTATATATTTTTAAAGTTTATAGTGTTCTCAGCCACTGAAACCATGCTTTAATATCAAGAAATTAAAAAAAAAAAACATATTTAGGAAAAAGCAAATGACTTCAATCGTTGATTTATTTATTAAACAAATACTAACTTTCTACTTTCAACCAGGCACTGTGCTAGTCGCTAGGGTAAGTTCTAAACTTTATGAAAAATCGTTCTTACTATTGAAATAAACATTACAAATTAACATTGTGAAATAAATAATAGAGAAAAAACTCATAGACGCAGACAACATTGTGGTGATTGCAGTGAGGTGGAGGGGAGGTGGAGGAGGGCATAGTAAGGGGAATAAATGGTAATGGATGGAGACTTGAGGCGGTAAACACAATACAGTGTACAGATGATGTGTGGTAGAATTGTGCACCTGAAACCTCTATAATCTTGTTAAGCAGCATCTCCACAATAAATTTAATTTTTAAAAAAACTTCATAAGAAAAAAAGTTAACATTGTGAAATTGGTCAAATTAATAAAGCTGTAGAGGAAAAAAAATAGAGCCTTTAAGTAAAGAGAAATTCAGAAATTAGGAGAATATTAAGAGTACTCATTTTAATGACCCTGCATTTTTAGGCAAACATTTTCCACTCTCTGTTACAGGTCTGTTTCAGCTTAAAATGAGAATCATGTTTTCGCTAATGGTGCCCTATCTCTTTCTTGACTTGGTACAGACTCAGCCTATAGACAGAGTGACATAGTGAGAGTCTGAGGATGGGGGCTGTGGAATGAAATCTGCAACTAACTAGGTATGTGGCCTTAGTTATATCACTCTATGGGCCTCAAATTTGCTCATCAATATAAGAAGGCTGAGTTTTGTTACCAAAGAGCCTCTCCAGTTTTAACATTCGATGTCTAGGTGTTATTTTATGTAGATTTTCTTTCTTTTTTAAAAAAATAGAATCATATTACTAATTTACTCTGCAACTTTCTTTTTCTACTTATAATATATTATGGTCATTCCACCAAATCAATATTTATAGATATATCTACCTGACTTTAAATATTAGCTTTGACTAAAAAAGTAGACATATAGTGGCTAGTTAACATAGCTATGGCCCTTCCAGCACTAACATTCTGTTTGTAGGTATCTAAACCCCAAAAGTCATTTAATTCAACATTAAGTTTTTTTTAATATATATAAAAAATAAACTCTATGTGGGTGTTATGAAATAAAATAAATTCTGTATTATTGAAAACTCCTAAGATTGTATATCACTTCTCCACATGATCAATCACAGCCAACACAACATTCCACTGTGCACCCCACATCAAAAGCAGCTGGGTAGTGAAGCTTACCTTGCTTCATTCTGAAAAGCAAGTAATGATGGGTTTGAAACTAAGATAATTTTTTTCAGAAATTAGGCAAAAATTTGCAACTGTAAAACAGGCTACAAATGATATTTTCCAATTGGGATTTAAAAAAAGACACCATGTCCCATTCATAGGATTTGAGATTTCAGTTGAAGACAGGCAATGGAGTATAACTAGTCACTATCTGTGCTTTGATCTCTATACCTAAGTAACTAATAGTAGTACTTGCCTCTGGTGATCAGAGTTTGATGGTGTTGACAGAAACAATTCTAGCTATTTCAGGCAAGGATTAGAGGCCTACAAAAATCTTTGGAAGGACTGAGAGAGATGGTAAATAAATATTGCCAACAACCTCATATAGTTGCAAGAATTGCAGGAATCTTGGGAAGTTTTAGGGATATTAGGAAACTGCCACCAATGATATAACTGAAACAAATGTTTCATGGGAGAATGCTCTGAAACTGCTTAAAACTCTGTCAAAGTCTATACATCTAAACATTATGTCAGGAAGAGCAATGCTGGTGTTTATTTCTGTTATGCTTGCCAAATTTTCCGTAAATACCTTTTACGGGTGAAATCCAAAACTGAATTTACTGGCAGGGGAGTGTGGGAAAGGCAGTTTCTAAGTTTTACAGGTGAGAACTGAAGAGGTGTTGAATATGACTTCGTAGGTTGGTTATGGATATTATATGGCTCAATTCATGTAAAGAATTTTAAAAAGTTTCTGTACTATAGATAAAGAACAATAAGCATTAGCTGTGATTGTAATGTCTGAAACACATGAGCCTAAAATGCCAGAAATTGAAGTATTTACTTGCTTCCTTAATAGAACATTCCAAGGCTGTCCCTTCACCAGTGCATTCAAGCATCCATACATATATCATTCATTACTTATTTAATTCAGTACTTATTTAATAATATTTATTAATCTCCTACCATACAGCATGTGCTATGCTATTGCCAGGGAAGCAGTGGCAAAGGAAGCGTATTTGTTTCCTACCCACAAAGAATTGACTGTCTCTGTTGGAAGAAAGATATACACAGGCAACATTACTGTGTGAATTTATAAAGTTTATAAAGCACTTTACACACTTTACAATTTAATCTTTAACATATATTTCTCAAATCATCTAAGTAACGAGATAAGCTAACAGGTATTATTATCAATATTATAAAATTAACATTTACAGATGATGAAAAGATTTAGAGAGGCTGTAATGTTATCAAGATCAATAGTTATTGACAGGACTGGGTTATATCCATGGGTTATGCATATATGCACATAAGTTCTTTGGTTAAGTTCTTCCAACCCCCACTTCCCTCTGAGATTTATCACTCTGTTCCATGCTTCCATGTCTCTGGATATATTTTGTGCATCAGTTTATTTTATTCATTACATTCCACATATAAGTAAAATCATGTCATACTTGTCTTTCTCACACTGGCTTATTTAGTTTAGCATAATACTCTCCTGTTCCATCCATGTTGTGTCAAAGGATAAGAGATCCTTCTTTCTCACAGCTGTATAGTATTGCATTGTATATATGTACCACAGTTTTTTTATTCAGTAATCCACTGATGGGAACTTGGGCTGTTTGCAAATCTTAGCTATTATAAATAGCATAGCTATGAACATAGGGGTGCACATATTCTTTCTGATCGGTGTTTCTCATACAATTCAACAAAAAGAAGAAAAAAATCCAATTAAAAAATGAGCAGAAGACCTGAATAGACACTTCTCCAAAAAGGACATACAAATGGCTATGAGACACACCGGCTGGGCATCATATTTGTTTTTTAGAAGAAATCAACATATACATGTAGAATGGTCTGTTTTGACATAGATTTCCTAAGATGCACCTGTAACTCACTCTGCTTGAAAGACTCCAACCCTTCAGTGAATGGATGATCCTGCAACACATAAGGGACTATAAATAACAACACTGCTCTTTGACACCTTAGTGTTAGGGGAGTTTTATGCTATTCAGGTGAATAAGATCAATTTGATCCCAAAAATATTCACTGAGTTTCTGCCATGTGGGAGAAACTGAGTCAAGTATTGGAGTTACAGAAATAAATAAAATGCAAATTCTGCTTTCAGAAGGCTCACAGAATAATCTGACTACATTGCCTTTTCCCCATCCTCATTTATTAAATTTCTTTCCACCATCCAGAAAAGAAAGACAACCACTTGGTCACATTGTCATGGATGCTGTTTCCCAAGTGAGGCCTTGTTTAAAAATAATAATACTTAATAGGTATGTAGCACAAAACACTATGAGATAGATACTATAACTATCTTAGTTTTATGATTGAGAACACTAAGGTATAAACAAGTTAAGAAAATTACCAATGTCACGCAGTGAATTAGTGATGGATCCTGGATTCAAATTTATATCCTAAGTCCATGCTCTTACCCACCACTCTACAATGCCTGATGAGGACAATATCATTTCTCATCTATAAGCACTATCCATTAAGTATATATTGAGCTCCTGGGGGATTTCTGAAAAGCTTCATTTGTTCCCTAATTTAGTATCAAGGATGAAATGAGTCCTCCTGGTAAGCATACTCTTACATGGTAGGTGGGACCAGGAAAACTCTCTTTGGAAAAACTGTAAAGAATATCCTTGGAGTACATCTAAAACATTTCTTAAATATAAAAAATCATGTGAATAAATGTGTATTTATTCACGTTTCATTTATTTATGAAGATGCTGAACTACACAGTGCTAAAACATTAAGTAATTCAATAAAAATACATATGCTTAGTCATGCAAGATTCACTCAAATCACATAAACACAAAAATGTATAATTTTTGTCCAGCTATTTATACTTGCATTTGCTTTGAGACCTTTGGGGCTATAAAATGGTGAGGACTGTAAGTCAAAATAAAACTTTATGAGTTTAAAATGTTGCCATTTTAGTGTGAAACTTAGTATCCCTTGAAAAAGTCTGTGCCCTCAACATTCCACTCTTGTAATGTTAATAGGATTATGGTTATGTTGTCACCATTTCATAAAGACAAGATCACCTGACTTCTGCCTCAGTCTTAGTCTCATAACTCGACTCCAAGAAGACTTTTTTTCCTTCACGTTAATTCTATTTTCTGATTCCAATTTTGGAAGTATACAGATCAAAAATAGTCTTCTAATTCTCATTAGAGGTAGTCAAGAGCCTCCTTGTAGAATCAATCTCTGTAACAAGTAAAACAACTGTAGTTAAAAGCAGCTAAATATTTTTCAGTTTGTTTACCATTGACTCTGATTTTGGTTCAGAGCCCCCTTACCCTATAATATTAGGTTTTATTGAGGATCCTGTTATAAACTTACTCTACTTTCTGAATTACTTGTCCATAAATGTCTTGTAATTTCTGAAATATGGAGTTTGTCCTAGGTAGGAAATGCAAAAAGATTACTTACATCACTCTCTTGGATGTTCTTTTGGCTGCCCAGCTCCTGAGACAAACCTTCTGATCTACAGCCATCTCTCACCAGGGCCTGACACCTGTCTCATAAATATAAAACTATATACTATAAATGCCCAAAATCCTGATCCATGATAAGAACTTGATAGTAATCTTACAATCTGGAGAAAAGATCTTGACCTTAATAATGAGATGGTCTGTTACAGCACTCATACTTGATAGAACTAGAGAAATAAATTAAATACAAATTTGAGCCCTGGCTGGTTTGGCTCAGCAGTTAGAGTGTCTGCCTGCAGGCCAGAGAGACTGGGGTTCAGTTCCCGCTAAGGGCATGTACCTCGGTTGCAGTTTGTCCCTGGCCCTGGTTGGTCGTGCAGGTGGCAGCCACTCGATGTGTCCCTTTCATGTCGATGTTTCTCTCTCTCTCTTCCTTTTTCTCCCTCTATCTGAACAAAAAATGAAAAAATGTCTTTGGGTGACGATAAAAAAAAAATTGAATGGAGAAAAAAAATGAAAACGATTTTTTTTTCAGATTCTAGAATTATACCCATTTTATCTCTTTACTGTAACATCTTCCTTCCATGTGAAGAGTATAGTGTAGGGTTAAAATCTATGACATTAAAGTACATTTCTGAGCTTCAGGGCATTAATAAGTCTGAATACTATGAGACATATATTGTTTCTTATCACAGTCTTTTCACCCTTAAACTTTATTTCATTCAGCCAATTCAATGTGGTTTCAGTCAAATAAATTTCATGATATGGGGTAAGACATAAGAGCCAAATAACGGGCCTTGATTCATTTAACAAATATGTATTGAATACATATTTTATAGGTTCACACCAGGCACTTTGTGAGGTGATGAAAATAAGACAGGGCACAAGACAGTCAGGGCTTCTTCTGTCTTAGAGCCTACAATTTAGTAAGGGAGAATAAATTAAATAATTACATGAATATATAAATAAAAACTGTGATAATTTCAATGCAGGTAAAGTTCAGAGTGTTATGAACAATTGTAACAAAGAGATCTGATTTAGATTAGTGGGGTTGTGGAAGGATTTTTAAATGAAGTTTCTTTAAGCCTGAGATATTAAGGATGACTAGGAGTTCACCAAGCAAAAAGGATAGGAAGATTATTTCCAGGAGAGAGAATACAATGTACGAAAGCCATGATATGGGAATGACCTTAGAGTGTTTCATAAAGACAGTGTGACTGAAATATGGTAAGCACAAGAAAAGACAGTGTAAGATAAGTTTATGGTGAGATAATTTAGAGTCTTGTAGGTCATGGTAAATAGGTCAGATTTCATTAAAAATGTAACTAGAAGCTCTGGAGTGATTTTAAGCATAAAAAAGATATGGCCACAATAATATATGTTTGTAATAGTTCTCTCTGATGTGTGGAGAATAGACTGTAGAGAGGCAATAATGGAAGTAGGGAGACCTATTTAAGCAGTTTATGTATTTTCCAGATGAGAGATGACAGTGGCTCTAGCTAGGTAAGTGTTATCTATGGATATGAAGATTTGTAGGTAGATTTGAAATATATTTAGGAGAAATAGCCAATAGGACTCAGTAAGTGGTTGAATATGCACAGTAAGGAAAAATAAAAGTGAACTGGCACACATTTTATGTCATGGATATAAACCATTTAAGACAAATTTCTGTCTAATATTTATAGTGGGAAAGAACAATTCTGTGATTCAGGGATCTATTTGCATATAAGCAATAAGTTAACACATATTAATTTTTTTCTTTATTGATTTTAGGGAGAGAAAGGGGGGGAAAGAGAGAGAGAGATAGAAACATCGATGAGAAAGAACATCTATTGGCTGCCTCCTGCATGCCCCCCACTGGCAATTTGGCCCACAATCTGGGCATGTGTCCTGACCAGGAATCAAACTGGCAACCTTTTGGTGCATGGGTTGATGCTCGACCACTGAGCCACACTGGCTGGCAGTTAACACATTTTTTTTTTTTTTACCCTCACCCTAGGATATTTTTCCATTTTTTGTACAGATAGAGTGGGAGGGAGAGAGAGGAAGGGAGAGAGAGAGAGAGAAACCTCAACGTGAAGGGACACATCGAGTGGCTGCCACCTGCACGACCAACCAGGGCCGGGGACAAACTGCAACCGAAGTACGTGCCCTTAGCGGGAACTGAACCCGGGTCTCTCAGGACCGCAGGCCGATGCTCTAACCGCTGAGCCAAACTGGCCAGGGCAGTTAACACATTTTTAAAGGGGAGTGTTCAAAGCACATTTCAGGTGGACTGCAACTCCCTCATTTTATAGATGAAGGAATGAAAACTCACAATCAATTGTGTAACATTGCAAATTAATCTTTGTATATAATTTTTGTGCTGTGTATAAATGCTTTATTTTCCAAAGTAGAACATGAACCTCAAAACAGCATCATTTGTTTTAGAGACATCTAATAGCACCTGATAATAATAAAGACATAACAGACAATAAATGTTTTTCAAATTAAAATGAATTATATTTATTCTTTATCAGAAGATAAACAAAATGGATGCTCTGATTACTGATAATGACAGAAAAGTGACAGAATTCATTCTCATCCAATCATCCAAAATTCCAAATTACTATTTATTGAACCATGGTAGCAATCTACCTGATCACATTGGTGGGTAACAGTCTCATCATTGTTATGGTTAGAGTTGATGGGCAGCTTCACACCCCTATGTATTTTTCCTTCCTTGATATCTATTACTCTATCAATTCAGTGGCTATTTTGTTATTAAATTATTTAAGAGACTACCTCACCATTTCCTATACTAGCTATTATGCATAGATAACCATTGCTTTTTTTTTTTTTCTGTGAATGACAGAGTGTCTTATTCTTGCTGTCATGGCTTGTGATTAATTGCAATCTCCACCCCTGACTTACACTATGATTATAAACAACCAGTTCTGTACACAGTTGACTATGGGAACCTGGTCCAGTGCCTTCTTTTAGCAATAATACAAATTATTGCAATCCCTGCCTATTTTTGTTGATACAATGTCCTAAGCTATATTACCTATGAAATCCAGGCTCTGTTGAAGCTAAACTATTCAGACTCCACAGTCAGATTTATTCTGTGTCTGGCATATTCACAGTACCCCTTCATTGTTATCTCCTATACTCACACTGTGGTTGCTGTACTGAGGATCTATTGTACAGAGGCCAAGTTAAAAGCTATTTCTACTCATGCATCCCATCAGACTGCAGTTGACATATTTTATGGAACAGTCATCTACATATACCTGAAACCTAAATCAAGGGAGTCCCAGAACCAGGGTAAAGTCATCTGTGAATTTTATGGTGTTGTACTCCCAATGTTGAACATCCTCATTCACACCTTTAGGCATAAGGATGTGAAATATGCCCTAAGAAAAATAATTAGGAAGAAAGAGTCCTGAAAAGGAACTGAATAGCCCATGGGGACTCATCTAATAAACAGTTTGACAATGACTTGTAAAAAGAACAATGTATAAAAACAACAATATTTTAGAAAGGTTATTAGTTTCAAATACATTTTTTTTTCTTTCCTTTTTGTTGGAAATGCATTCTATTTGGCTCAGAGTCTTCAAAGAAATTCCAATATACGCAAGGTAAATTGCCTGTATTACTGAATATTTTTTTAAAACTTACACACTAAGACCATATCACAGGTAAAACCCTATACTGCCAATTCACTAGTAAAGTCGAAATTAAACTTGAGGATAATAAAAACCTACATCATTTCTTTTAAAGTTTGAGATAAGGTGAAGCATTGATCATAAAGAACATTTTTAGCTTTCTGATTTTTTTTCTCAATTTTTATTAATTTATTTTTGTAACAGATGTTTCTCCTTTTTAATCCCAAGACACCTACCTCCCTATCCCACTTCTCCACCCCACCCCAGCATTGATGTCTATACACATTAGTGGTGCATACTTGCATATAAGTTCTTTGGTTTATCTTATCTATACCCCTGGCCCCCCTCGGAGGTTTGTCAGTCTGAACCGTACTCCTCTCTATGTCTCTGGATCTGTTTTGTTCTTCAACTTATTTTGTTTATTATATTCAACAAATAAGTGAGATCATGTGGTATTTGGCTTTCTCTGATTGACTTATTTTGCTTAGCCTAACGCTTTACAGGTCCTCCATGTCATCTCAAAGGATAAGAGATCTCTCTTTTTCACAGCTGCATAGTGTTCCATTAAATATATGTAACACAGCTTTTTTTATTAATTAATTAATTTATTTTTGATACAGATGTTTCTCCTTCTCCCCCCACTGATTCCCCCCTCCCCCACACTTGCTGCCCAATCCCCAGCTTTGTTGTCCATGTCCATTGTTCATGCATACATGCATATAATTTCTGTGGTTTATCTGTCCCCCACCACCCCCTTCTGGGGATTGTCAGTATGAACCTCACTTCCACCTCTCTGGGACAACCCCATTCCTGACACTGTTATGTTCATTATATTCCACAAATAAGTGAGATCATATGATACTTGTCTTTCTCTTTTTGGCTTGTTTTGCTAAGGATAATACTTTTCAGGTTCCTCCATATAGTCTCAAAACATAATAGATCTTTCTTTCTTACAGCGGCATTGTGTATATGTACCACATCTTTTTGATCCATTCGTCTACTGATGGTCACTTGGGCTGTGTCCAGATCTTAGCTATTGTAAATAGTGCTGCTACAAACATGGGGGTACGAATATTCTTTCTGATTGGTGTTTCAGGCTCACTAGGGTATATTCCTAGAAGTGGGATCACTGGGTCAAATGGCAGTTCAATTTTTAATTTTTTGAGGTAACACCATATTGTTTTCCATAGTGGCTGCACCAGTCTGCATTCCCACCAGCAGTGTACTAGAGTCCACTTTTCTTCACACCCTCGCCAACACTTGTTGTTTGATGATTTGTTGATGGCAGCCATTCTGACAGGTGTGAGGTGATACCTCATTGTTGTTTTAATTTGCATCTCTTTGATGGTTAGTGATGCTGAGCATTTCTTCATATGTCTCTTAGCCATTTGTATGTCCTGTTTGGAGAGGAGTCTATTTAGTTCCTCTGCCCATTTTTTTATTGGGTTCTTTGTCTTCCTTTTGTTGAGTGGTATGACCACTCTATATATATTGGAAATTGACCCCTGATCTGATATATCATAGGCAATTATGCTTTCCCATACAGGGGGTAGCCTTTCCGTTTTGATGATTGTATCTTTTGCTGTGCAGAAGCTTTTGAGTTTCATGTAGTCCTATGTGTTCATTTTCTCCTTTGTTTCTATTGCCTTAGGTGATGTATCAGTGAAAATTTGGCTGCATATGATGTCTGAAATTTTGTTGCCTACATTTTCTGCTAGGATTTTTATGGATTCATGAATCACATTTAAGTCTTTTATTCATTTTGAGTTTATTCTTGTGTAGGGAGTAAGTTGATGGTCTAGTTTTATTTTATTTTTTTGCATGTAACTGTCCAATTTTCCCAACAACATTTATTAAAGAGGCTGTCCTTACTCCACTATATGCTCTTGCCAACTTTGTCAAATATTAATTGAGCATATTGCCCAGGGTCTGTTTCTGGGTTCTCCATTCTGTTCCACTGGTCTATATGCCTGTTCTTGTGCCAGTACCAGGCTCTTTTGATTACAGTGGCTTTGTAGTATAACCTGAAATCTGGTAATGTGATCCCTCCTCCTTTGTTCCTCTTTTTCAAGATTGCTGTGGCTATTTGAGTTCTTTTTGGTTCCATATGAACTTTTGAAGTACTTGTTCTAATTCTGTGAAGTATGCCATTTGTATTTTGATGGGGATTGCGTTGAATCTATGGATTGCTTTGAGTAGTATGGACATTTTAATGATGTTAATTCTTCCAATCCATGAACAGCGTATGTGCTTCTACTTTTTTATATCTTCCTCTATATCTTTTTTCAATGACCTGTGGTTTTCTGCAAATAGGTCCTGTATTTTTTTTTATTAAATTTATTTCTAGGTATCTGAATTTTTTTGCCACAATGGTAAATGGGATTCCTTTCTTAGTTTCTCTTTCTGTGAGTTCATCATTGGTGTATAATAATGCCATCAATTTCTTGAGGTTAATTTTGTATTCTGCGATTTTGAGAAATTCAATTATTAAGTCTAGTAAATTTTTGATGGAGTCTTTGGGGTTTTCTACGTATAGTATCATGTCATCTGCAAATAATGACAGCACTTCCTTCTTTCCAATTTGGATCCCTTTTATTTTATTTTTTTCCAGTCTGATTGCTGTGGCTAAGACTTCCAGTACTATGTTAAATAAGAATGGTGAAAGTGGGCATCGTTGCCTTGTTACTGTTTTCAAGGGAAATGCTTTTTGTTGTTGCCCATTGAGTATGATGTTGGCTGTAGGTCTTTCATATATGGCCTTTATTATGTCTACATATGATCCCTCTATTTCCCCACTGCTGAGCATTTTTATCAGAAATGGAAGCTGGATTTTGTCAAAGGTTTTTTTGGCATCTATTGATATGATTATGTAGTTTTTATTCTTCATTTTATTTATGTCATGTATAACGTTTATTGATTTGCAAATATTGTACCAGCCTTGCATCCCTGGTATATAATATAATTTTTTGAGTGTATTGCTGGATTTGATTTGCTAGTATTTTGTTCAAGATTTTGGCATCTATGTTCATTAGGGATATTGGCCTGTAGTTTTCTTTCTTTGTAGTGTCTTTTTCTGGTTTTGGAATTAGAATTATGGTGGCTTCATAAAACAAGTTTGAAAGTCTTTTTTCTTGAATTTCTTGAAATTGTTTGAGGAGAACGGGTGTTAGGTCTTCTTCGAATGTTCAGTAAAACTCCCCCGTGAAGCCATCCAGACCTGGGCTTTTGTTTGCTGGGAGAGTCTTGATTACACCTTTAATGTCTTCTGTTGTTATTTTTCTGTTCAAGTTTTCTATCTCGGAACCAAAAAATGGCGGCGCAGTGAACGGAGCTACACAGACCGTCTCCCAGAACCAAACTGGAATTACAACTATAACACAGACAAATCGACAGGAAAAACCAACAGAAAAGCAGCTTGCGAGGACCATACAACGAGGGACACTGACTCCTTCCCGGTGGGCTTGCGAAGGCGCGAGATGGGGCTGGGAGCCCACAGTCGGCAGCTCGGCAGCGGCCTCAGCTGGGAGCGGTGCCCTCGGGTCACACTCACAGGCGGCTCCACAGCGCAGAGCCGGGACAGAGGCTGAAACAGCCACAGCCACTCACCTTGGGCTCCAGCAGAGGGAGGGCGGACTGGACTGGAACTGTGTCGGGACACTCGGGTTTGGAGGGCGCTCAGAGCTTTGGCGGAGTTGCTGCCAACCAGGACGGTGGCCACATTGCTCCTTCCCAGGGCTCTGGGGAGAGGCAGCAGCCCCTCCCTCAGAGATCCAACCCCACCCTGTGGGCCATTGAAGTGCTAATTGAGGCTCACTAACAACCAGCATCTGCCCTACCCTCGTGAAAGCCCCTTGGCTGAGCACCAGAGGGAGTTTTTCAATCAACTGACAATCCAAAACTCATCAATTAACCTAGACTGCTAGCCTCCAGGTAAAAAGCTAGAGGATAACAGTACGTTTCCTGGGCTGGCAACTTTAACCAGGAAGGTAAGACTTGACAGTGGTGTTCAACGTGGGCCCTCCCTCGCTCATCTAAACACAGGAGAGGGAGCCACAAACAGCAGAACACCAACACCCACAGGGAGAACTTGACAGGCTCCAAAGCCCTCAGTGATAGCCAAAATGGTGAAACACAGAAACAGAAGCCAAATGAAAGAGCAAGAAACCTCCACCGAAGATGAGATCAATGTGGAGCAGTTAGGCATGTTAACAGAGCTAGAATTCAGAGCCATGATCTTGAGGAAGCTGAACAGCATGAGTAAGGACATAGAGACACTGAAAATAAGCCAATTGGAAATTAAAAACCAACAAGAAGAGATAAAAAATGACATATCCGAAATGAAAAACACATTGGAACGTTTAAAAAGCAGAGTAGGGGAAGCTGAGGACCGGATCAGTGAATTAGAAGACAGGGTAGAAAAAATCAACCAATCAGAAAAACAAAAGGAAAAAACTATTAAAAAACAGGAAGACAGTTTAAGAGAACTATGGGAAAACTGGAAACGTAATAATATTCGCATCATAGGAGTCCCCGAAGAAGAAGAAAATGAGCAAGGGATAGAGAATATATTCAAAAAAATAGTGAGAGAAAACTTCCCTAATTTGGTGAAGAAAGAAGGCATTCAAGTTCAAGAAGCACAAAGAGTCCCAAGTAAGAAGAACCCAAACAAGCCCACACCAAGACACATAGTAATTAAAATGCCACAAATTAAAGACAAAGAGAGAATCCTAAAAGCAGCAAGAGATAAGCAACAGGTTACCTACAAAGGGAACCCCATAAGGCTCTCAGCTGACTTCTCCCAAGAAACACTACAGGCCAGAAGAGAATGGCATGAAGTAATCAAAGTCATGAAAAACAAGAATCTGAATCCAAGACTACTCTACCCAGCAAGGCTATCATTCAAAATAGAAGATCAAATAAAAGCTTCCCAGACAAAAAAGGCTAAGGGAATACATTAGCACCAAACCAGCACTGCAAGAAATGTTAAAAGGACTGCTGTAATTAGCAGTAGAAATGGGAAGAAAAATAGAACCACACTAAACAAAAATGGCAATAAATAAGTACATATCAATAATCACCTTAAACGTAAATGGATTGAATGCTCCCATAAAGAGACATAGAGTAGCTGATTGGATAAGAAAACATGATTCATCTATATGTTGTTTGCAAGAGACCCACCTCTCAACAAAAGACTCACATAGGTTGAAAGTGAAGGGATGGAAAACAATTTTCCAAGCAAAAGGAAATAAAAAAAAAGCTGGGGTAGCAATTCTCATATCTGATAAAATAGATTTTAAAATGAAGACCATAACTAGAGACAAAGATGGCCATTACATAATATTATAAGGATCTATCCAACAGGAAGATATAACCTTGATAAACATATATGCACCCAATATAGGGGCACCAAAATATATTAAAAATCTTCTGGAGGACTTCCAAGGACAAATCGACAACAATACTATCATAGCAGGGGACTTCAACACCCCGTTGACAGCACTGGATAGATCCTCTAGGCAAAAAATTAGCAAGGAAACAGAGACTCTAAATGAAGCACTAGACCAAATGGATTTAATAGATATCTACAGAGAATTACACCCCAAAACTACAGAATACACATTCTTCTCAAGTGCACATGGGACATTCTCAAAGATAGACCACATGATAGGACACAAACTAAATCTCTACAAGTTCAAGAAGATTGAAATCATATCAAGCATCTTCTCAGATCACAATGGCATGAAACTAGAAATCAATTGGAACAAGAACATGCAAAGACATTTCAACACATGGAGGCTAAATAGCATGTTATTAAACAATGAATGAGTCACCGAGGAGATCAAGGAAGAAATTAAAAACTTCCTGGAAACCAATGAAAATGAACACACAACAACACAAAATCTATGGGATGCAGCGAAAGCAGTTCTGAGAGGGAAGTTCATAGCACTACAGGCCTACCTCAAAAAACAGGAAAAATGTCTAATTGACTGTCTAACCTCACAACTTAAAGAATTAGAAAGCAAACAGAAAGAAAACCCCAGAGCAAGTAGAAGGAAGGAAATAGTAAAGATCAGAGCAGAAATAAATGACATAGAGACGAAAAAAACAGTTCAAAGGATCAATGAAACAAAGAGCTGGTGTTTCGAAAAGATAAACAAGATTGATGGACCCTTAGCTAGACTCACCAAGAAACAAAGAGAGAGAACCCAAATACACAAAATCAGAAATGAAAGAGGAGAAGTAACAACCAACACCACAGAAATACAAAAGATCGTTAACAACTACTATGAACAACTATATGGCAACAAATTCGACAATCTAAGTGAAATGGACAAATTTCTAGAAACACACAGTCTCCCAAAACTAGATCAGGAAGAGATAGAAAACTTGAACAGACCAATAACAACTAAGGAAATTGAAGAGGTAATCAAGACTCTCCCAGCAAACAAAAGCCCAGGCCCAGATGGTTTCACGGGGGAGTTTTACCGAACATTCAAAAAAGAACTAACACCCATTCTCCTCAAACTGTTTCAAAAATTTCAAGAAGAAGGAAGACTTCCAAACACGTTCCATGAGGCTAGCATAATTCTAATTCCAAAACCAGAAAAAGACACTACGAAGAAAGAAAACTACAGGCCAATATCCCTGATGAACATAGACGCCAAAATCCTGAAGAAAATATTAGCAAATCGGATCCAGAAATACATCAAAAAAATTATTCACCATGACCAAGTGGGATTCATTCCAGGGATGCAAGGCTGGTACAATATTTGCAAATCAATAAACGTGATACACCACATAAACAAAATGAAGAATAAAAACCACATGATCATATCAATAGATGCTGAAAAAGCATTCGACAAAATCCAGCATCCATTTCTGATAAAAACGCTCAGCAATGTGGGAATAGAGGGATCATATCTCGACATAATAAAGGCCATATATGAAAGACCTACAGCCAACATCATACTCAATGGACAGAAACTAAAAACATTTCCATTAAGAACAGGAACAAGACAGGGATGTCCACTTTCACCACTCTTATTTAACATTGTACTGGAAGTCTTAGCCACAGCAATCAGACAGGAAGAAAAAATAAAAGGGATCCAGATTGGAAAGGAGGAAGTGAAACTATCATTATTTGCAGATGACATGATATTGTACATAGAAAACCCTAAAGACTCCATCAAAAATCTATTAGTCTTAATAAATGAATTTGGCAAAGTAGCAGGATACAAAATTAACATCAAGAAATCGACGGCATTCTTGTACACCAATGATGAACTCACAGAAAGAGAAACTGAAAAAACAATCCCATTTACCATCGCTCCAAAGAAATTACGATACCTAGGAATAAACTTAACCAAAGAAGTAAAGGATCTATTTGCAGAAAACTACAGGTCATTGAAAAAAGAAATAGAGGAAGATATAAAAAAGTGGAAGCACATACCCTGTTCATGGATTGGAAGAATTAACATAATTAAAATGTCCATACTACCCAAAGCAATCTATAGATTTAATGCAATCCCCATCAAAATACCAACGACATATTTCATAGAACTAGAACAAATACTTCAAAAGTTCATATGGAACCAAAAAAGACCCTGAATAGCCACAGCAATCTTGAAAAAGAAGAACAAAGTAGGTGGGATCACAATACCAGATATCAGGTTATACTACAAAGCAACTGTAACCAAAACAGCCTGGTCCTGGCACAAGAACAGACATATAGACCAGTGGAACAGAACTGAAAACCCAGAAATAGACCCAAGGCAATACACTCAATTAATATTTGACAAAGGTGGCAAGAGCATACAGTGGAGTAAAGACAGCCTCTTTAATAAATGGTGTTGGGAAAATTGGACAGCTACATGCAAAAAAATGAAACTAGACCATCAACTTACACCATACACCAAAATAAACTCAAAATGGATAAAAGACTTAAATGTGACCCGTGAATCCATAAAAATTCTAGAAGAAAATGTAGGCAACAAAATTTCAGACATCATACGGAGCAGAATTTTCACTGATACATCACCTAAGGCAACAGAAATAAAGGAGAAAATGAACACATGGGACTACATCAAACTCAAAAGCTTCTGCACAGCAAAAGAAACAATCATCAAAATGGAAAGGCAACCCACTGTATGGGAGAACATCATTGCCAATGATGTATCTGATAAGGGGTTAATTTCCAATATATATAGAGTGCTCATACAACTCCACAAAAGGAAGACAAAGAACCCAATTAAAAAATGGGCAGAGGAGCTGAATAGACACCTCTCCAAACAGGACATACAAATGGCTTAGAGACATATGAAGAAATGCTCAACATCACTAATCATCAGAGAGATGCAAATTAAAACAACAATGAGGTATCACCTCACACCTGTCAGAATGGCTGCCATCAACAAATCATCAAACAACAAGTGTTGGCGAGGGTGTGGAGAAAAGGGGACTCTAATACACTGCTGGTGGGAATGCAGACTGGTGCAGCCGCTATGGAAAACAATATGGTGCTACCTCAAAAAATTACAAATTGAACTTCCATTTGACCCAGTGATCCCACTACTGGGAACATACCCTAAGAAGCCTGAAACACCAATCAGGAAGAATATATGTACCCCCATGTTCATAGCAACACTATTTACATTCGCTAAGATCTGGAAACAGCCCAAGTGTCCACCAGTCGGCGAATGGATAAAAAAGCACTGGTACATATACACAATGGAGTACTATGCAGCTGTAAGAAAGAAAGATCTCTTATCCTTTGAGACGACATGGAGGGACCTGGAAAGTATTATCCTAAGTGAAAGAAGCCAAGCAGAAAAAGACAAATACCACATGATTTCACTTATATACGGAATATAATGAACATAACAGTCTGAGGAATACAGTAGACCCAGACACATGGAAGTAGGGCACAGACTGACATCCCTCAGAAGAGGGGATGGGGGGTGGCGGGGTGGGAAGAGATAAACCACAGAACTTAATATGCATGTATGCATGACCAATGGACATGGACAACTAAGCCGGGGACAGGGTGGAGGGGGTGGGGGTGGGGGGTGCGAATGGGATAAAAAGTAAAATGTCTGTAACAAAAAAAAAAAAAAGTTTTCTATCTCTTCCTGGTCCAGTTTTTGGAGACTATGTTTCTAGAAATTTGTCCATTTCGCTTAGATTGTCAAATTTGTTGCCATATAATTTTTCATAGTAGTTGTTAACGATCTTTTGTATTTCTGTGGTGTCAGTTGTTACTTCTCCTCTTTCATTTCTGATTTTGTGTATTCGGATTCTCTCTGTTTCTTGGTGAGCCTAGCTAAGGGTCCATCAATCTTGTTTATCTTTTCAAAAACCAGCTCTTTGTTTCATTGATCCTTTGAATTGTTTTTTTTTTGACTCTATGTCATTTATTTCTGCTCTGATCAGTACTATTTTCTTCCTTCTACTTGTTCTGGGTTTTCTTTTAGTTTGCTCTCCAGTTCTTTATGTTTTGAGGTTAGATAATTTATTAGACATGTTTCTTGTTTTTTGTTTTTTTTTTGGTAAGCCTGTAGTGCTATGAACTTCCCTTTCAGAACTGCTTTCACTGCCTCCCATAGATTTTGTGTTGTTGTGTCTTCATTTTCATTAGTCTCCAGGAAGTTTTTAATTTCTTCCTTGATCTCCTTGGTAATCTGTCCATTGTTTAATAACATGCTGTTTAGCTTGCATGTGTTCAAATGTCTTTGCATGTTCTTATTGCAATTGATTTCTAGTTTCATGCCATTGTGATCTGAAAAGATGCTTCATATGATTTCCGTCTTATTGAACTTGTAGATACTCTGTGTCCTAAAATTTGGTCTATCTTCAAAATGTCCCATGTACACTTAACAATAATGTAAATTCTGTAGTTTTGGGGTGTTATTCTCTGTAGATATCTACTAAATCCATTTGGTCTAGTGCTTCATTTAGAGTCTCTGTTTCCTTGCTAATTTTTTGTCTAGAGGATCTATCCAGTGATGTCAGCGGGGTGTTGAAGGCCCCTGCTATGATTGTATTGCTATCGATTTCTCCTTTGAAGTCCTCCAGAAGATTTTTAATATAGTTTGGTGCACCTGTATTGAGTGCACATATGTTTATCAAGGTTATATCTTCCTGCTGGATAGAATCTTTCAGTATTGTGTAGTGGCTTTCTTTGTCTCTAGTTATGGCCTTCATTTTGAAATCTATTTTATTGAAATATGAGTATTGCTATCCAGCTTTTATTTTTTTTCTGTTTCCTTGGAGAGTTTTTTCCTTCCCTTCACTTTCAACCTATGTGAGTCTTTTGTTATGAGGTTGGTCTCTTGTAAACAACATATAAATGAGTAATGCTTTCTTATCCAATTAGCTTCTCTGTGTCTTTTTATGGGAGCATTCAATCCATTTACATTTAAGGTGATTATTGATAGGTACTTATTTATTGCCATTTTTGTTTAGTGTGGTTTTATTTTTCCTCCTATTTCTCCTGCTAATTACAGCAGTCATTTTAACGTTTCTTTCAGTGATGCTTCGGTGCTAATGTATTGCCTTAGTATTCTTTGTCTGGGAAACTCTTTATTTGACCTTCTATTTTGGATGATAGCCTTGCTGGGTAGAGTAGTCTTAGATTTAGATTCTTGTTTTTCATGACCGTGATTACCTCATGCCATTCCCTTCTGTCCTGTAGTGTTTCTGTTGCGAAGTCAGCTGATAGCCTCATGAGGTTTTTTTCAGATTACCTATTGCTTCTCTCTTGCTGCTTTTAGGATTCTCTCTTTGTCTTTAATTTTTGGCATTATGATTACTATGTGTCTTAGTGTGGGCATGTTTGCGTTCTTCTTACTTGGGGCTCTCTGTGCTTCTTGAACTTGAATGCCTTCTTCCTTCACCAAATTAGGGAAACTTTCTTTCACTATTTCTTCAAATATACTCTCTAACCCTTGCTCATTTTCTTCTTCTTCGGGGCCTCCTCTGATGCGAATGTTATTACATTTCCAGTTGTCCCAGAGTTCTTTTAAGCCCTTTTCCTGTTTTTTAAATTATTTTTTCCTTTTGGTTTTCTGAATGTTTGATTTTTGTCTACCCTGTCTTCTAATTCACTGATCTGGTCCTCAGCTTCCTCTACTCTGCTATTTAGATTTTGCAATGTGTCCTTTATTTGTGCTATGTCAATCTTAATTTATTCTTGTTGATTTTTAATTTCCCACTGGTTGATTTTCAACATTTCTATGTCTTTACTCATGGTGCTCATGTCCTTACACTTGCTGTTGAGCTTCCTCAACATCATGCCTCTAAATTCTAGTTCTGTTCACTTGTTTACTGCACCTCATTTATCTCATCTTCAGTAGAGGTCTCTTGTTCTTTCATTTGGCTTTTGTTTTTGTTTTTCACCATTTTGGCTATTCAGTGGGCTTTCGAGCCTGCCAAATTTTCCCTGTGGGTGTTTGTTTTCCATTGTCTGTGGCTCCCTCTCCTGGGGTGTATGAGGCAGGGAGGACCCACTTTAAACACCACTGTCAAGTCTTAGCTTTTCTTGTTAGTGTTGCTAGCCCAGGGAATGGTAGTTATCCTCTAGATTTTTGCCTAGAGGCTATTCGTAGTGGTCACCTGAAGAACCTTGGTTTCTGAATTGAATGAAAAGCTCCCTCAGGTGCTCAGTATAAGAGGGTGGTGCAGATGCTGGTTGTTAATGGGCCTCAATTAGGATTTCAATGGCCACCGGGGTTGAATCTCCAAGGGAGGGGCCGCTGCCTCTTCCCAGGGCCCTGGGAAGGAGTAAGATGACCATAGTCCTGTGTAGCTGCAAGTAACTAAAAGCTCTGAGCACCCTCCATATCCCGAGTGACCTCACACAGTTCCACTCCAGTCTGTCCCCCCTCTGCCGGAGCCCAAGTTGATTTGCTGCTGCTAATTTAGCCTCTTTCCTGGCTCTGTGCTGTGGAGCAGCTACGCATTGTAATCCCTGGGCGCCTGCCCTGCTATGTGCGTCTGCCTTGCTATGGGCGCCGCTCACAGCTGAGGTTGTTGTTCCCAGCCGAGGCCTCCACAGCTCTCAGCAGAGGCTGCAGTTCCCAGTGGGGGGCTCAGCTCCCATCCAAGGGTGCAGCACTCAGCCGAGGTCACTGCTCCCATCCGAGCCTACCCCATGTCTCAGCCGAGGACGCAGCTTCCAGCCCATGCCACTGTGGACCGTGGACTCCCAGCCCACTCTCATGTCTTTGCTAGCCTACCAAGATTGAGTCAGTTTCCCTGGTTTGTGGTCCTCCAAGCTGCTCTTCATTTGCCTGTTCCTGACGATTTTTCTTAATTTTGTTGTAATTCCAGTTTGGTCCTGGGAGATGGTCTGTGTAGCTTCCATTCACTCCACTGCCATTTTCCCCTCCCCTATTTTTATTTTTTTATTAGTTTATTTTTGTTACACACTTTTAGAGCAGTCCTTTTAACATATCTTGCAGTGCTCGTTTGGTGCTAATATATTCCCTAAGCCTTTTTTTTTTTTCTTCTATGGGAAACTCTTTATTTCACGTTCTATTTTGAGTGATAGCCTTGCTGGATAAAGCAGTCTTGGATTCAGATTTTTGTTTTTCATGACCTTGATTCATTTAAGCCATTCTCTTATGGCCTGTAGTGTTTCTTTTGAGAAGGCAGGTGATAGTTTTATGGGGGGTTTCATTGTAGGTAACCTGTTGCTTATCTTTTGCTGCTCTTTGAATTCTCTCTTTATTTTTAATTTTTGGCATTTAAAAAAATATCAATTTATTTTTGTTACAAACATTTCTCCTACTTTTCCCCTAGACACCCTCTCCCCTATCCCTCCCACCCCATACCTGGCTTTGTTGTTTGTGTCTGTCAATAATGCATACATGCATATCAGTTTTGTGATTTATCTCTTTCCTCCCTCCACCATCCACTCTGCAGAGACACAGAACCAAAGGTTTCTGTGCTGTGGAAAGGAGAAGGAGCTACCAGGCCAAGTGGCCCTTCAGGGCGCTTCTCCCTGTTCCATGGGATGGTCCCACCATTTTGGAATATCCTGGGTCTTCCCAGGGAGGAGGCAGTGGTAGTGGCTAAGGCCCAGCAATCTCAGCCCACAAGTACAGCTGGTACCATTGGACCAAAGGACTCTCTGTGTCAACACAGACCTGTGTATAGTAGTGGAGCTCCCAAGGTGCTGGTCATGGAAGCCAGGGACAGCCAGGAGCCCAGCACCATCTGCCAGAGTAGCAACCCAATCAGAGTCCAGATATACCCCCAGCAACAGAGGCTAGGGAGTAGATATTTATCATCAGGCAACAAAAGCACATACCAGCAGCTGAGACCTATCCCCAAAAACTACAGCAAAAGCTGAGCAGGAGTTGAGCCTCACAGGGCAGCAGCACTCCCCACCCACCACCAGCAGGGAAACCTGGGACTCCACAGAGGCCTGTGTGGTTCAGTAGCTCACAGGTGCAGTGAATAGCCAGAGCCCCAGAGACACTGGTGCAATCCAGCTGCCCACACCCAATACTGTGGGGTGCAGGGGCAGGGGCACCAGAGAGGCCTGTGCAACCCAGTAGAGACTGTGCAATCTAGTTACCCTTCAGACCTGAAAGGTGCTGAAGCATCAGAGAGGCCCTTGCGACCCAGCAGGGACTGTGCCATTCAGTTACCCACAGGATATGCAAAATGCTGAAGTACCAGAGAGGACTGTACAACCCAGCAGGGACTGAGCAATCTAGTTACCCACAGGGCCTGCGAGGTGCTGAAACACCAGAGAGCCTGTGCAACCCAGCAGCCCATAACATACGCATAGAGCCTGGTCCCCAAAGTAACTGTGTGATCCAGTTACCAGCAAGACCTGCAGGGTGCAGGGCACCAGAAGGGCCTGTGTGACCCAGCTGCTCACAAGATAGGCATAGAGGATGTGAAAATGGAGGTAGAGTAAGTAGAAGCTGTACAGAGGATCTCCCAGGACCAAACAGGAATTACAACTAAAATAAAGACAAATCCTTGGAATAAAGTGACAGAAATGCAGCAAGTCAGGAGCATATAACCAGGGACACAGGTAGGATCTTCGGAGGCACAAGAGGGTTGCGGCCTGGGAGCCCACTGTTGCAGTCGTCTTAGCTGTGAGCAGTGCCCTTGGGGAAAAAACACCAAACCTGCTCCACAGTGCAGAGAAGCAGGACAGAGTGCTAAAATAGCCAAAGCCATTCAACTGGGGACTACGGCAGAGGCAGGGCAGTCTGGGCTGAAACTCTGTGGGGACACCCAAGATTTGGAGGGCACTCAGAGTTTTTGCTGAGTTGCGGCCACAAAGGACGGTGGCCAGTGTGTTCCTTCCCAGAGCTGTGGGGAAAAGCAACAGTCCCTCAAACTTAGCGATTCAACCTTTCCCAAGTGAGGCAAAAAAATGAAAACTGAGGATCAAAAACAACCAGAATCTATTCCACCTTCTAGAAATCCTCTTATGTAGAACACCAGGGCTACATTCCAAGGCACTGAGTAACTGAGACTACTAGGCATCAGGAAAAAGCTAGAGTACAACTGAACCTTTCCTGGGCTTGCCAATCTTCCCAGGAAAGTAACACTTGACAGTGGAGTTTAGTGTGGGTCCATTGAGGCACATCCAAATCCAGTAGAGGAAGCCACAAACAGCAGAACACCAACACCCACAGGGAAAATTTGGAAGTTTCAAAAACCCACTGAGATAGCCAAAATGGTAAACAAAGAAACAAATTCCAAATGAAAGAGCAAGAGAACTCTATCGGAGATGAGCTAAATGAAATGCAGCTAAGCAAATTATCAGAGGTAGAGTTCAGAACCATAATCTTGAGGAAGCTCAACAGCATGAGTACGGACATCAGCTTCATGGGTAAAAATATAGAAACATTGAAAACCAACCGAGTGGAAATAAAGAATGACATAGCAGAAATTAAGAACACATTGAAAGGACTAACCAGAAGAGTAGAGGAAGCCGAGGACTGGATCAGTGAATTAGAAGACAGGGTAGAAAAAATCCACCAATCAGGAAACCAAAAGGAAAATATAATTAAAAAACAGGAAAACAGCTTACGAGAACTATGGGACGACTGGAAACATAATAACATTCGCATCATAGGAGTCCCCTAAGAGGAAGAAAATTGGCAAGGATTAGAAAATATATTTGAACAAATAGTGACAGAATACTTCCCCAATTTGGTGAAGGGAAAAGGCATTCAAGTTCAAGAAGCACAGAGAGCCCCAAGTAAGAAGAACCCAAACAGGCTTACACCAAGACACATAGTAATTAAAATGCCAAAAATTAAGGTCAAAGAGAGAATCCTAAAAGCATCAAGAGATAAGCAATAGGTAACCTAAAAATGAAATCCCATGTGTCTCATCTGACTTTTCAACAGAAACATGACAGGCCAGAAGGAAGTGGCATGAAGTATTCAAGGTCATGAAAAACAAAGATCTGAATCCAAGACTACTGTATCGAGCCAGGCTATCATTCAAAAGAGAAGGTTAAATAAAGAACTTTTCAGACGAAAAAGACTAAGGGAATACATTAGCACCAAACCAGCACTGCAAGATATGCTAAAAGGACAGCTTCAATTAGTAGAAGAAATAGGAATAAAATATAACCACACCAGACAAAAATGACAATAAATAAGTACATATCAATTATCACCTTAAATGGGAATGGTTTGAATGCTTCCCTAAAAAGACACAGAGTAGCTGACTAGATAAGAAAGCATGATTCACATATATGTTGTGTACAAGAGACCCAACCCACAACAACAGACTTACATAGTGTGAAAGTGAAGGGATGAAAAAATCTTTCAGGTCAATGGAAAGCAAAAAAAAGCTGGGGTAGCAATACTCATATCTGATAAAGAAGATTTCAAAATGAAGACCATAACTAGAGACAAAGAAGACCACTACATAATATTGAAAGGATCTATCCAACAGGAAGATATAACCTTGGTAAACATATATGCACCCAATATATAAGCACCAACATATATAAAAAATCTTTTGGAGTACTTCAAAGGAGAAATCAACAGCAATACAATCATAGCAAGGGACCTCAATACCCTGGTGACATCACTGGATAGATCTTTTAGACAAAAAATTAACCAGGAATAAATGATTGTAAATGAAGTACTAGATCAAATGGATTTAATCGATATCTAGAGAGAAATACACCACAAAACTGCAAAATTCACATTCTTCTCAAGTGCACATGGGATATTCTCAAAGATAGACCACATGTTAGGGCACAAACTAAGTCTCTACAAGTTCAAGATTAAAATCATATCAAGAATCTTCTCAGATCACAATGGCATGCAATGAGAAATCAATTGCAACAAAAATATGCAAAGACATTTGAACGCATGGAGGCTAAATAGCATGCTATTGAATAATGAATGGGTTACCATGAAGATCAAGGATAAAGTTAAAAACTTCCTGGAAACCAATGAAAATGAAAACACAATAACACAAAATCTATGGGAGGCAGCGAAAGCAGTTCTGAGAGGGAAGTTCATAGCACTACAGACCTACCTCAAGAAACACGAAAAATTTCTAACATACTATCTAACCTCACAATTTAAAGAACTAGAAAGCAAACAGAAAGAAAACCCCAGATTAAGTAGAAAGAAGGAATTAGTAAAGATCAGAGCAGAAATAAATGACATGGAGATCAAAAAAACAATTCAAAGGATCAATGAAACAAAGAGCTTGTACTTTGAAAAGATAAACAAGATCAATAGACCCTTTGGTAGACTCACCAAGTAACAACGAGAGAGAACCCAAAATACACAAAATCAGAAATGAAAGAGAAGTAATAATAACAGACACCACAGAAATACAAAGGATTGTTAACATATATTATAAAAAATTATACGCCAAAAAATTCAACAATCTAAGCAAAATGGACAAATTTCTACAAATACATAGTTTCCCAAAACTGAACCAGAAAGAGACAGAAAACTTGAACAGTCTAATAACAAAAGAAATTGAAGATGTAATCAAGACTCTTTCAGCAAACAAAAGCCCAGACCTTGATGGCTTCACAGGAGAATTTTACCAAACATTCAAAGAACTAATACCCATTCTCCTCAAACTATTTCAAAAAAAGGAAGACTTTCATACTTGTTTTTTGAGGCCAGCATAATTCTAATTCCAAAACCAGGAAAAGACACTACAAAACACGAAAACTACAGACCAATATCCCTCATGAATATAGATGCCAAAATCCTGAACAAAATGCTAGTAAATGGAAACCAGCAATTTATCATCAAAACAATTATTCACCATGGCCAAGTGGGATTCATCCCAGGGATGCAAGGCTGATACAATATTTGCAAATCAATAAATGTGATACAGCCCTGGACGGTTTTTGCTCAGTGGTAAGAGCATCAGGCTGCGCTTCAGAGAGACCCTAATTCGATTCCCGATAAGGGCATGTACTTCGGTTGCAGTTTGTCTTAGTCCCCAGTTAGGTTGTGTGGGTAGCAACCACTCAATGTTTCCCTTTGATGTCTATGTTTTTTCTGTCTCCCTTCCTCTCTCTCCTTCTCACTCTATTTGAACAAAAAGAGAAAGAAAAAATGTTCTTGGGAGAGGGTAAAAAATGAATAAATAAATTAAATAAAAAATAAATATGATACACAACATAAAGAAAATGAAAGATAGAAATCATAGGATCATATCAATAGATGACAAAAAAGCATTCGACAAAATCCAGCACCTGTTTCTGATAAAAATGCTCAGCAATCTGGGAATAGAGGGATCATATCTCGACATAATAAAGCCCATATATGAGAGACCTACAGCCAACATCATACTCAATGGGCAAAAATTAAAAGCATTTTCCTTAAGAACAGGAACAAGACTAGAAAAAAATGTTCTTGGGAGAGGGTAAACAATGAATAAATAAATTAAATAAAAATAATTATGATACACCACATAAACAAAATGAAATATAGAAATCATAGGATCATATCAATAGATGACAAAAAAGCATTCGACAAAATCCAGCACCTGTTTCTGATAAAAATGCTCAGCAATCTGGGAATAGAGGGATCATATCTCAACATAATAAAGTCCATATATGAGAAACCTACAGCCAACATCATACTCAATGGGCAAAAATTAAAAGCATTTCCCTTAAGAACAGGAACAAGACTAGTATGCCCACTTTTACCACTCTTATTTAACAGAGTACTGGTAGTTTTAGCCACAGCAATTGGACAGGAGAAAAAATAAAAGGGATCTAATTTGGAAAGAAGGAAGTGAAACTGTCATTATTCGCAGATGACATAATACTATACGTGGAGAACCCCAAAGACTCCATCAAATATCTACTAGACTCAATAAATAAATTTGAAAAAGTAGCAGGATACAAAATTAATGTCAAGAAATCAACGGCATTTTTATACACCAATGATGAACTCACAGAAAGAGAAACTAAAAAAACAATCCCATTTACCATTGCAGCAAAAATTAAGATACCTAGGAATAAACTTAACCAGAGAAATAAAGGACCTATTTGCAGAACACCACAGGTCATTAAAAAAATAAAATAAAGGAAGATATAAAAAAGTGGAAGCACATACCTTGTTCATGGATTGGAAGAATTAACATCATTAAAATGTCCATACTACCCAAAGCAATCTATAGATTCAATGCAATTCCCATCAAAATACCAACAACATATTTTTCAGAACTATAATAAATATTCCAAAATTTTATATGAAACCAAAAAAGAACTCAAATAGCCACTGCAATCTTGGGGGGAAAAAAGAACAAAGTAAGACAGATCACATTACCAGGTATCAGATTATACTACAAAGCCACTGTAATCAAAACACCCTGGTACTGGCACAGGGACAGACAGATAGATCAATGGAACAGAACAGAGAACCCAGAAATTGACCCAAGACAGTATGTCAATTAATATTTGACAAAGGTTACAAGAGCATACAGTGGAGTCAAGACAGTCTTTTCAACAAATGGTGTTGGAAAAATTGGTCAGCTACTTGCAAATAAATGAAGCTAGACCACCAACTTACGCAAAACACAAGAATAAAATAAAAATTTATAAAATACTTAAATATAACTCGTGCATCCATAAAAATTCTAGAAGTAAATATAGGCAACAAAATTTCAGACATCATGTGCAGCAGAATTTTCACTGATACAATACCTAAGGCAACAGAAACAAAGAAAAAAATGAACATATGGGACTACGTCAAACAAAAAGGCTTCTGCACAGCAAAAGAAAGAATCTTCAAATGGAAAAGGAAGCCAACATATGGGAGACTATAATTGCCAATGACATATCAGATAAGGGGTTAATTTCCAGTATATATAGAGTGCTCATACAACTCAATAAAAGGAAGACAAAGAACCCAATTAAAAAATGGGCAGAGGAACTAAATAGACACTTCTTCAAACAGCACCTACAAATGGCTAAGAGACATGTGAAGAAATTCTCAACATCACTAATCATCAGAGAGATGCAAATTAAAACAACAATGAGGTATCACCTCACACCTGTCAGAATGGCCGCCATTAACAAATCATCAAGTGATGGCAAGGGTTTAAAGAAAAGGGGACGCTAGTATATTGCTGGTGGGAATGCAGACTGGTGTAGCCACTGTGGAAAACACTACGGTGTTACCTCAACAAGTTCAAAATTGAACTGCCATTTGACCCAGTGATCCCACTGCTGGTATTATACTTTAAGAAGCCTGAAACACCAATCAGAAAGAATATATGTACTCCTATGTTTATAGCAGCACTATTTACAATAGCTAAGATCTGGAAGTAACCCAAGTGTCCATCAGTTGATGAGTGGACAAAAAAGCTGTGGTATAGGTACACAATGGAATACTATGCAGCTGTAAAAAAGAAAGATCTCTTATCATTTGATATGACATTGACGGACCTGGAGAGTATTATGCTAGGAGAAACAAGTCAAGCAGAGAAAGACAAATATTACGTGATGTCACTTATTTGAGGAATATAATGAACTAAGCAAACTGATGAACTAAATTGGCCCAGAGACATAGAGGTAGGGTACAGACTGACAAACCCCAGAAGAAGGGGTGTTGGAGGGGAAGAAATAAACCATAAAACTTATATGAATGTATGTATAACCAATGGGCATAGACAACAAAGCTGGGGAAGGAAATGTGGGGATGGGGAGGAGGGTATTAATGGGGAAAAAGGAGAAACATCTGTAACAAAAACAAATTAATAATTTCTAAAAAATGTGGTCATCAAAAAGAATAAAATTTTCATTTTGGAGCAGCGTGTATGGAACTGTAGGTTTTTATGCTAAATGAAATAAGTCAGGCAGAGAAAAACAAATATCATGATTTCACCTATATGTGGAATCTAATGAACAAATACACAAAGACATAATTAGAAACACACTCATAGATGTAGAGAACCGACTGACAGATATCAAATGGGAGGGGTGGTTGAGGGGCTGTGTAAAAAAGTTGAAAAGATTAAGTAGTAAAAATTGATAATTACAGAATAGTCACAGAGATGTAGATTACAGCATAGGAAATATAGTAAAAAATGAAAACTATGTATGGTGCCAAATGGTCACTTAAGACAGCCGGGGATCACTCTGTAAAGTACATGATTTTCTAAACACTTTGCTGTACATCTAAAAGTAATACAGAATAGTATTGGATGTAAAATATAATTTAAAATTAAAATAATAAAAAAATTTGTAATCCAATTTTAATTAGGTGACATAATAGAAGTGTTTGCTAATGTTAGTGGTAATTATACTGCAATATACAAGTGTATAAATTGAACACATTGTATAGCTTGAATTTATACAATGTTACATGTCAATTATCTCTCAATAAAAATGTTGTATGATATTTTTAATGTACTGCTGGATCTGGTTTGCTAATATTTGTTGTGGATTTTAGCATCTATATTCATCAAGGATATTGGGCTATTATTTTCATTCTTTGTAGTGTCTATCTAGTTTTGGAATTAGGATAATGCTGGCCTCACATAATGAGCTTGGGAGTTTTCCCTTCTCTTCAATATTTTGGAATAGTTTGAGAATTATAGGTGTTAGTTCTTTTAATGTTTAGTACACGTTACTTGTGAAGCCATCCACAAAAAAAGCCAGGACTTTTTTGTTTGTTTGTTTTTTTACTGCTTCAATTTCATTAGTTATAATTGGTCTATTAAGATTTTCTGATTCTTCCCAATTCAGTTTTAGAAGGTTGTATGTTTCTAGAAATGTATCCATTTAGTTCAGGTTGTCCAAGTCGTTGGCATATAGTTGTTGGTAATATTTTTTGTTTTTTACAATTCTTTGCATTTATTTCTGTGGTGTAAGTTGTTCTCTTTTATTTCTGATTTTTTTTATTTTTTATTTTGCTCCTCCCTTTTTCTTCATGAGTCTGGTTAAAGGTTTTTCAATCTTGTTTATGTTTTCAAAGAACCAGCTTTTGGTTTCATTGATGGTTTTTATTGTTTCTCAGTCTCTATGTCATTTACTTTTGCTCTAATATTTATTTCCTTCCTTCTACATACTTTTGGCTTTGTTTGTTGTTCTTTTTCTAATTATTTTATGTGTAAGGTTATATTGTTTATTTGAGATTTTTCTGGCTTCTTGATCTAGGCCTGTATTGCTATGACTTTCCCGTGTTCATTTTCATTTGTCTTGAGGTAACTTTTAATTTCTTCTTTGATCTTATTGTTGGCCTATTCATTGTTTAATAACATGTTATTTAGCCTCTATGTGTTTTTCAGATTTTTTTCTTGTAATTGACTTCTAGTTTCATACCATTGTGATCAGAAAAGTTGCTTGATATGATTTCAATCTTCTTGAATTTATTGTCTTGTTTTGTGTCCTAATATGTGGTCTATCCTAGAAAATGTTCCTTGTACACTTGAAAATAATGTATTAGGCTATAGTCTATGTAGGAGATGTGAGAGGCTATGAAGCCAATGTATTGGGACTACAGATTGATCTGATTGATATCACATACCACTTAATACTGTTTTCCAGGTGAGATTTAAAGGGAGGTCTGTGCCTCAGACTCCTAGAGATAATGTGCTATGGACTGAATATTTGTGTCTCCCCCAAATTCATATATTGAAACCTTAATCCCCAGCGTGATTGTATTTGTAGATGGGATCTTCAGGTTAAATTAGGTCATGAGCCTGTGGGCCTTATGACGGGATTAATGCCTTTATACAAAGAGAAATAAACATGACTCTCTCTCTCTCTCTCTCTCTCTCTCTCTCTCTCTCTCTCTACTCCCTTCTTCCCCTCTCCCATATGAGGATACAGAAGGAGGAAGCTGTCTGCAAACCAGGAAGAGAGCTCTTATCAGATACTGAATTTGCCATCATCTTGATCATAAATTTCCCAGCCTCCAAAACTGTGAGAAATGAATATTTTAGCCACCCACCATGATACTTTGTTATATAAGCCCAAATGGTGTAGGACAACCTGCATTCTTATATTAATCAGAAGTCCATATATCTACATAGATTTCTATGTGTGTATATGTACAAAAATTCTAACTATTAATATTTTTGCCAGTGAAATATCCTGTTGAGCTAATAAGATGCAACAGTTGTGACCATGAATGTATAAAAAAATGACAGGTTTTTGACAAAATTTGGTGACAAAACTTGTTTTACCTAAAATTACCTATAATCACAATTCCAGGTGTTCACTTTTGGGGTATTCATCTCAGTAGATATGAGGTCTTTGGTAAGAAACCTTGGCTAATGATACTTATCAACATTAGTCCAATTTCCAAACTACCATATAGTTATTTTCCTCTAAACGTTATCCTTAAGAAAGTTCTTTTTTCCCTATGTTACAGTCTCCAAGGTGTTAGTAAAAATTTTGACAGATTGTTTTTTTTTCTTGCTATATGATCCAAATGCTGATATTTTTGCTCTTTATGAGTACTAAATCCTATTTTCCACCCTTCCTAGCCTCAATCAGATATCCCCTGTTCTATCCTGTTACTATGTCCCAAGTTTGTTGCAACCAAGTAATGGCTGCATGCTACACAGGTGAAGTTTCAATACTGTCTTTTTAGGAAGTTTGACCTTTATATTTGACTTCTATGTGTCTAAATTATCAGCAGCTTTTTTTGTGACATTTCTCCACTCTTCGTACTCTTCTACTCAGACACCCACATGATAAATTATTTGTTATTTTCATCAAAGTTTTTATTCAGGTGATCATTTTCTTCTACATGTTTATTGTTGCTACCCTCCTGAGGATCTTCTCAGCTGCAGTGAAATCCAAATTCTTTTCCACTTTTTTTTTCTCACATGTGACTGCAGGGCCATATTCGTTTTCTATATGGTAATAATATGTTGTTAAATCCAATTATTTATTGCTTAAGAAATATTCAAGTGATGGATTTCTTAAAAATACTTATTTTCTTTAAGGTTCAAGGCCAGTCTCAGTACAACTACACAAGAAAATGATTAAGAAACTTCATATTTTTCTTACTGTTTGATATGTAATTACATTACCTTGGTCTACATCTTTCCTCTGATTTTCCATACTACTTTTCTCTTTTTGTCCACATTTACATTTATTTTCAAGTTATCATCTTTTCTTCTTTTGTAAAGCTTTTTAAATCCCTCTCATATTTGAGGGAAACTTTCACGTGACTTGGGACAGAGTTAATTTTCTTTTGGGACCCTAGGGTCTAAATGTATAAGAAGAAATGAAGAGAGGATATTTACATTTACAAAGCAAGTATCATGTGCTAAGCATTTTATATAGAATATTTTATTAAATCTCTGAAAGAAATCACTAAAATATTATTCATCTTATATTTCACAAGAAGAAATTTGAAGAATAAACAAAGTAGCTTACTCAAGGTCATACAGCTAAGGAAAAAGCCAGGTCCATTAATTTCTGTTTCTATTTATTTACTCTCTTTATATATATTTTTTCATCATAATTTCCAGTAGGTATTCTGTTCTTTTATGAATCAAAGTGTAAAACATCATTCATTTATCACTATATTTAATTAATGTGTGCTTTTTTTTTTTTGTCATTGAGTGATCTGCTTTATGATTGTTTGTTCTAGACTACTGTAAGCTCCCAGTGATAGAAACCATTTTTTTCTATCTGGCAATGATGGCATAATGAGCAGATATATATGTAATAAAGGCATTGATTTTCTCATTTCTTTATATACAATACCATAAATATGTCACACACTTTTTTATTTTTGAGGCATCTCAAATTGTCTCTTATAAACCACTACAGACTCTATCTACAAATAAATTTGTTCTGGTTGTGGAATATGCATTCATACTTGTTGAATCTCCAGATGTGATGGGATCAGATGAGTGATTTATCAAAATTGCATACTCAGCCATAATCCTACCTCAAATCTATAGGCAAATATTTATTTATTCATTTTACAAGCATTTTTAGCCTCTGCTTTGTGAAAGGCACCAGGTTGTAGATTTGGGCTTCAGAGGTGAATGACACATAGCTTCTACATTCTAGAAGTTACATGTTCCTAAGAACTCCTTTTTCTCCAAAGTGAAAAAATTAGCAGCATAGAGACAGGGCCTTCTCTTTGGTAGTCCTACTACAAAATATTTTCTGTCGTTTCATCAATTTATTCAGCTAAACACTATTTGCTTTGGCCTCTTCTGGGATTAAGGTATGGTCAGGGAACTGAAATATAATTTTGTGGGTATATCAATGGTCCCATTCCATTACTTTCTTATCTATATACACCTGTTTTTGCTTGTTCCTCATCAACTTGTTGAGTGTGTTTAGTAGATTAAGGATAAATTACACACACATATATATGTAAATTACATATATATATATATATATATATATATATATATATATATATATATATATTTATCCAGCAACAGCAATCTTTAGAAAGGGCAAGGGAGGGCCAGCCAGTGTGGCTCAGTGGATTGAGTATGGTCCTATGGACTGAGAGATCCCAGTTTGATTCCTGGTCAGGGCTCATGCCCAGGTTTTGGGCTCAATCCCCAGTAGGGGGAGTGCAGGAGGCAGCCAGTTGATGTTTATTTCTCACATTAATGTTTCTATCTCTCTCTCTAAAAAATCAATAAAACATATTTTAAAAAAATAGAAAGAAAGGGCAAGGGAGGAGAAGAGATATTTCATAGAGCATGGACAACCTGTAGTCAGCTGCTGATATATATTCTTTCTTTCTAGTAGAGACTACATTTCTATATTTAAGCCAAGATAAGGTAAGTAGTGTATGAAATTGTAAGCCCTCTGGTCCCCTGCATCAGCTTTAATCAGAGCAGCTTCTCTCTTTTAAATATACACTAATCTCTCTCTCTCTCTCTATCTCTCTCTCTCTCTCTCTCTCTCTTTTATCCTCACTTAAGGACATTTTTCCAGGGCTAACCTGTCTCTTAACTGATCTTGATGTAGATAAATCTCTAAATTAAAGACACTCTCACCCTGGCTGGTTTGGCTAAGCAGTTAGAGCGTCAGCCTGCAGTCCAGAGAAACCCAGGTTTGGTTCCAGCAAAGGGCATGTACCTCGGTTGCAGTTTGTCCCTGGCCCTGGTTGGGTCGTGTGGGTGGCAGGCACTTGATGTGTCCCTTTCATGTCAATGTTTCTCTCTGTCTCTCTTCCTCTCTCCCCCTCCCACTCTATCTGAATAAAAAATGGAAAAAAGTCCTCGGGTGAGGATAAAAAAAAACCGGATTTCTAAAATCCATATGTGTTAGTTGAACTTGTTTATGTTGGAGGAAAAAATTAAAAGCTATCCAAGAAAGTATATGCATTCAACTTGATTAGAAAATATCTTTAAGTTTTTGCCTCACCTTAAAGAAACTGAAACTGGATGTCACTGATGATTCATTAAGGATGAGATTTATGCAAGAATGACACACAGAACTCAATCATTTGATCCATAGTTGAAGAAAGGGACTTTGCCCTACATCAAAAGATTAGCTAATGATTATATGTTTACTTAGAATACATCAAAATACAGTATTCTGAAAAATAAAGCGTTAAGGATGTGTGTGTGCTTATTGACTCTTTGCTCTAATTTACTTCAAATCTTAATTAACCAATATCAAATCCTATTGCATTGGCCAAAAAATTATTCATCATACAAAATTCTGCTTAAGATTTTATGTTGAAGAAGTCAAAGGAGAAGGAGGAGGAGGAGGAAGAGGAGAAGGAAGTAGAAGAAGAAGAGCAGAAGGAGAAAAAGAATCTAGTGCTTCTAACTTTTTTTACAACTTCAAAATTTTTACAGACTGATACTTTTATAAATATATAAAATAAAAATTTCATGGCAGTGTAAAATTTCTCCATGTTTTAAAACATTCATCTCAATTTCCTTTTTCCTTTTTTAATTTCATTTTTCAATCACAGTATATATTTAATATTATATTGTATTGGTTTCAGGTGTGTAACATAGTGGTCAATCATATACTTTACAAAGTGAGCAGCCCTGATATTCCAAATACCCACCTGGTACCATACATAATCATTATAGTATAATTGACTATATTCCCTATGCTATACTTTAGATCTCTGTGACTATTTTGTAATTACCAATTTATGCTTCTTAATCCCTTCACCTTTTTCACACATCCTCCAACCCCCCTCCCCTCTGGTAACCATCAGTCTGTAGCTATAAGTCTGATTCTGTTTTGTTTGTTAATTTTTTTCTTTAGATTTCACATATAAGTAAAATAATATATTTGTTTTTATCTGTCTGATTTATTCACTTAGTATAATACTCTTTTGCCAGGAGCCAGCCTGGAGAGCAGAGTCCCTGAGTATGAGCAGTGGGAATGAAGATGAAGACATGGATATGGGATCAGGAGGACTGTCCTCAGAGGGATCGGCCTCAATATGCTTTATTACATGCCCTTTACACCTTATAGCAAAAATTTAGTGATATAATAAAATAGGATCTTCTTGATATAATGCTCAGGGCTACAACAATGCTGTATAGTATTAGTTTGTCTTGCAGATAACAGGAACACCCAGAAACACCCCGTCTGTGGTCTCAGGTATTTCAAGGTACATTGGGTCACACTTAGCCCTGAGCTGCACAACCACAATGCAAGCTTAATTCCTTGAGATTGTGGGGGAGGTCGAGTCTCTGACTCAAGACCTCCAGGCTCTATGGACTCTGTCAGACATGTAGCCAACTCCTAACACACTCTAGTTGCATTCATGCTGTCTCAAATGGTAAGATTTTCATCTCAATTTCTAAACTTATCCTACCTCAATATCTCTATTGGTCAGTAAAAAATTGTTTTGTGATTACCATAGATCTGCAAACTACACTTTGAGTAGCACTGACTAGACTACTGTAGTGCCTGAGTAACCACAAAATCAGCCCTGAAGGTGTCATGAAACAAAGACATTAGGTTCATTCAACCCAGACAGTATAACTCAATAGAATAATTTTTAGCAGTACCAGGTGCACAAAAAGCCTGAAGTTTCTCCATGATCAGACATTAAGATATTACACAGATACAGCATAAAAGGGCCAAGATATCATATCTTAGCTTCCATACCTCCATAAAAATTCTTATGTGGCCCAAGCTCTCAAATTCTTGTGTATGTTTCTTTTCATCTATTTTGGATTCCTGGAACCTACTTAGTATGACACTTTTCACAGAATTCTATCTCATAGTGTTTTAACCTCAAGCATGTTTGATATTGTCAATGGAGGTAGCGTAGCTACTGTGACATTAAAGCTCAGAGAGATTAATTGATTCATCTAATATTACTCAACAAGTTAGGAGAAGCTAACCTAAAAGTAAACTTTCTGTTTTTAAAGATGATAACTTTTTTATTCAATTTGCCTTATTGAGCACCTTCTTTGTTCCAGGCATTATCCCAGGCTAGAGCTACAGAGATGAATAAAACAGTGCTTGCTGTTACCATCTCAGATAACATCAACACATATTCTGATAATTATAATTCATTGTGATAAGTGATACAATAGCAACATAAAGTGCTATAGGAAACTTGAGGAGAGAAGGGAATAATTATGAATTCACAGAGAATTTAAGATGAGATGGAGCCTTAAGAAGTGTCAAATGTGCCCTGGCCAGTTTGGCTCAGTGGTTAGAGCATCTGCCCATGGACCAGAGAGTCCTGGGTTCAGTTCCTGCTATGGGCCCGTACCTAGGTTGCAGTTTGTCCCCAGCCCTGGTTGGGTTGTGTGGTGACAACCACTCGATGTGTACCTTTCACTTCGATGTTTCTCTCTCTCTCGCCCTCCTACTCTATCTGAACAAAAGATGGAAAAATGTCCTAGGGTGAGAATAAAAAAAAAGAAAGTGTAACAGATATTCCAGGAAAAAGATGCAACATGTACAAAGACAAGAGTCATGCATGTACATAGACTGCTTAAGAACAACAAAGTATTCCATGTAGCTGGAATGTTGAATATTCCAAGGATGGTGAGGACAATGAACGATGGTTCATATTTTTGGAAATGTAGATAAGTTTAGGTGGTAGAGGTTCTTAAATGTAGAAAAAGTTATCTTTGTTGGAGAGCCTCTGTAGGACACAGAACAGAATAAGTGACATGCTTGTTTTTCCCTTTGTTTTTCTTCTACTAATTCATCTTTACCTTGCTTAGTATATGAATATGATATAGTATTTACCTCATAGTGTTATTGTGAAAATCAAGTTATTGTTTGGAAGTTGTGAACTTTAACATGGTATTATTTATAAGATATTTTGAGCTATTATCATCAATTCTTTCCCTCCTACTTTCCTCCCTCCCTCCATCCCACGCTCCTTTCCTCTTCCTTGCCTTCCTCCATTTCTTTCTTCTTTCCTTCCTTCCTTCCTTCCTTCCTTCCTTCCTTCCTTCCTTCCTTCCTTCCTTCCTTCCTTCCTTCCTTCCTTCCTTCTTCTTTCCTCCCTCCCTCCCTCCTTTTCTCCCTCCCTCCCTCTCTCCCTCGTTTTCTATCAATGATCTAACATGTAGGGTTTGGTAGAGAGGGAAAGGAAGCACACCCCCAAAATTAGAGAACTATTAAATACTGACTATACAACCATTACCTTATTTAGAGAAAATTCTGCATATAAATGGTGAAGGACTGGAATAAAGGAACATTTTTGTTTTGTTGATGTTTTGCTTGTGGAGAGATGAGTCTGATCTACAGTCTTGGACCTGGATTGAGGGCAAGAAATGGATGAGTAAAAAATAAAACTGCTAAGGTAGCACAGTAGCCTGAGGCTTTTCTAAGTGCTCAGTGAAGTCTAAAAAGTTGATACAGGTGTCTTTTATGGCAGAGCTCATGATCTCCAAAATATGTTTTCCTGCTGAATAGTCTCTTCAGTGCTCCTTTTATTCCCTTGTTTCTTAGACTATAAATGAAGGGGTTCATCACAGAAGTTACAATTGTAAACAGGATGGCAGCCACCTTATCCCTTTCGGCTGAGTAGGCAGAAGAGGGGAGAAAATAGACCATAATGATGGATTCATAGAAGAGAGATACAGCTGAGAGATGGGAGCCACAAGTGGAGAATGTTTTCCACTTCCCCTTGACTGAAGGAAAACCAAGTACAGTGCAACCAATAAGGTCATAGGAGATGAGAATAAAGGTGAAAGGGATAAAGGTTACTGTTCTCCCAATGACTAGGATTGTCAAGTAATTTATTTGGGTGTCTGAGCAAGTAAGCTTTAAAATAGGTTTAAGGTCACCAAAGAGGTGTGGGATTTCTCTCTGATCACATAAAATTCAGAGGTTCAGCAGACTGAGGTGCAGTATTGAGACAAGATTGGAGATGACCCATAGAGTCGCTACCAACAGCACACAACACTTGGGACCCAGTAATGCAGCATAATGTAATGGGTGACAGATGGCAATGTACTAGTCATATGTCATAGCTGCCAGGAAGAAATTGTCCAGGTCTGCCAGCAACATAAAAAAAAGACATTTGTGAAAGGCACCCTGCAAATTAGATGGTTGAGCTCTGGCCTTGGATGTCTACCAACATTTGGGGGATTATCATGTTTGTGAAGCAGATATCAGTGAAGGATAAATTGGCAAGAAAGAAATGCATGGGGCTGTGGAGATGAGCATCATTTATAATAGCCAAGATAATAAATTTCCTACCATGGTGACCAGAAACATGTACAGTAACAGCATAAAGAATGAGTAAATAAATGAATAAATTAATATTCTGATTTTATCGCTGTCTTCATGACCTTGTTACTTTTGCTTTTCTAAGTCTATTTCATCAACTTTAAAATGTTAAGAATGCACATTTGTGGAGGGGTTGCAAGGAAACATGTAAAATGTCCATGTCTGTATTCTAGCTATTGCTGCACAAATACTAATTTCTATCATTTACTAATTTGGAAAAATCACAGACACTAACAACAAAAAGAAACATTCAAAGAACATGTAATCCAGCCTTGTCTTTGGGCAGTTAAGCATTCATTATGCATGTGATGGTTTAGCTGATCATATTTTAGGGTTCCACAGACAGATATCACAATCTCCTTCTAACACCTGATTCAAAATGTTATCTTTTGTTGTTGTTGTTGTTGTTGTTAATCCTCACCTAAAAATATTTTTTCCATTGTTTCTAGATAGAGTGGAAGGGAAGGAGGGAGGGAGAAAGAGAGAAACATTGATGTGAGAGAGACACATCGATTGGTTGCCTCCTGCATGTCCCCAACTGGGGTCAGGGATTAAACCTGCAACCCAAGTACTTGCCCTTGACCAAGAATCAAATCCGCAGCCCTTCAGTCCACAGGCCGATGCTCAAACTGCTGAGCCAAACCAGCTAAGCCCCAAAATGTTATCATTTAAGTAATAGCTCTTCCTCACAACTTCCTAAAAACCTGTCAATTTTCACATCTCCACAAGAAGAAATTAGTTATGTGTGTTAAATGCTGGTGAAAAGTCACATAGAAATGTTCACCGAATCAAACAATACAGAGGTAAAGTTTAAGACCATTTACAGTGGAGTTCCTTGGGCATAAACCAAATTTAAGAAAGTTTAGGGGTAACACTTTAAGAGCTCATGTATATTAGTTGAAATTTGGAAGTTTTTTAGTTATAAGATATTAGATGAAAACTGTTAGGGAGAAAATCTCACTGAAATAAAATGTTATCCTGAATCTAAAACAAAACAAAACAAAACAAAAGAGCTAGAGTTTATTGAGGACTTACTATGTTGCAGTCCCTTTGCTAAATGCTTTATATAGATTATTTTATTAAGTAGTCACTGCAATCCTTTGGGTTAAGTGGGACTACTAATAAGATGTTTCATTTACAAATGAAGAAATCAATATTAAAGATATTAAATAACTTGATAAAAATGATATGTAGCTAGTGCAGTAGAGTCAAAATTCTGGACTCAGTCTGACTTCAGAGCCCTCTTGCTTAACCTCTATACTATACTTCCACTATATTGCTTATGTATTAAAATTTGTGAAGATCATCATCTGTGTTCTAGGCACATAAGAGCTTGCTTGGACAAAATCACAGTTACTAAATGATGGAACTGGACTTTGAATCTTTATGCCACAGTGTTTTTACAATATCTATGTAAGTCCAAATGAGAGCAAACAGGCTTATAAAATGGGAAGCTTTGTCTTTGCTTATTCCAATTTGTGCCTTATCTGTGTTGGTAAGGGATCCATTTTACACAATTGCTACTTACTCAAAGATCTGTAACACCACCTTCACAGTCTAACACAACCAGACTGCCATTGTATAAGTTCATGTACTTCTGCTTGTTTGTTGTTTAACTTTGTACTCTCTGAAAAAAAGAGGTTGGCAGCATTAATGAATAGTTACAGCAAAATTGCAGGAGAAATGTTACAGTTACTTAACAACACATTTCCCCCAAGTACTAGAGCAATGCTGATTTGCATACTAACAAATAAATATGCTAATTATAAATCATGCAGGATGAAGTCTAGTAGGACCTCTGCTGGACAACATTTAGCCATTTCATATGTACAGAATGTACTGAAAACAATAAAATGACATATTATGTACATGTAATCTATAGACTTTTAACTAATGCAGAGAATATTAGCAAAATTTGATAGTCTAGGTTTCTGATTTGACCTTCTAGGCACCATATCAACTAGTTCCATTTAACTGCTTGTTCTCATATGCTCTCCCAAGCTGGCACTATCTTTTAAAACAAAGAAAAGTATCTCCAGTCTTAAATATCTTCATATTCAAATTACTAATTTGGAACAATACTTTTGAAGTGAGTGTGGGGAGCAAACATTTGTGTATTTGATTTGGGGTTCCCCTTCTATGGAACTTAGAAGTTTTGTGGCTATTTAGAGTGCCACTGCCTCCACTTAAAAGAAAATCAGTGATTTTTTCCAGCCACACGTGTGAACATTTTCTCTCCCTAAATTATAAAAAGACAGAGAAGAGTATTTCAATACAACAGAAAATCTCAACTGCTGGTGTTGTCTCTGCTGCTGAATTTAGAAAAAAAAAATCACCCTAGGGCTCAGGACACAGCCCTCTGTGCCCTTTATTAGAAACCAGTAACAATTCCATCCTCTATAGACTGAATCTTCCCTACTGGGATATATTGCTATTTACCAATTTCTTGGGATTGTGTGTGTGCGCGCGTGTGTGTGAGTATGTATGTACAAACCTATTGCATTTTTACTCCTGGTAGAAAACCAAAATTAAAATAGCAACTTTTGGAGAAAAACTTTATTAATAATTGCCTTTTGCATCTCCATGTAATGTAACTGCAAACTAACTCAGGTGATATTTGAAAAGCATTAATAATGAAAGCAATACTATGGAATGCTTATTATTTGTCAGGCACTGTTCTAAGCCCCTCATACATATAAACTCAGTCTGTAAGCAAAAATATAATCCCCTTTACATATATGAGAAAACTAAAAATGAAAAAAAGTTAAGTGATTTGCCCAAGGTCATACAACTATTTGATGTTAGAGCCAAGGTTCTTACCAGAAACTCTTGTTTTTGATCCTATTGTCTTAAACACTACATTACACTATCTTTTGGCAACCACAGGGAAGCTCTGGAATTAAAAAAAAAAAAAAAGCATTCTAAGAACTTAATTAGGAATGACATCCTCCAAACTTCTATCCCATCATTCTCCCCCAAAATTGTAGCAAAGGTCCTCATCACCTATACAATTCTACCTCCAAATCTAGAGACTATGGTAATTTGGCTTCTTTCTTTCTTTCTTTCTTTCTTTCTTTCTTTCTTTCTTTCTTTCTTTCTTTCTTTCTTTCTTTCTCCTTTCTACTTTTTTTCTTTATTGATTTTAGAGAGAGAGGAAAGGAGAAGTAGGGAGAGATAGAAACATCGATGAGAGAGAACATCAATTGGCCACCTCCTGCATGTCCCCCACTGGGGATGGGGCCCACAACCTGGGCATGTGCCTGACCAGGAATTGAACTGGCAACCTCTTGGTGCATGGGTCAACATTCAACTACTGAGCCACACCAGTCAGGTATTTATTTATTTATTTATTTATTTATTTATTTATTTATTTATTTTTATTCCTCACCCAAGGATATTTTTTTATTTATTATCAGATAGAATTGGAGGGAGGGCAAGAGACAGAGACAGAGAGAAACATCGATGTGATAGAGCTACATCAACTGGTTGCCTCTCGCATGACCCCAACCAGAGCTGGGATGAACCATAACCAAGTTACATGCATGCCCTTGACCGGAATTGAACCCAAGACTCATTGGTCTGTGGGCCGACTCCCTAACTGCTGAGCCAAACTGGCCAGGGCTACCCTCTTTTTTCTTTTTTTTTTTTTTTTTTTTTTTTTTTTTTTTAATCCTCACCCGAGGACATTTTTCCATTTTTTTTTGTTCAGGTAGAGCGGGAGGGAGATAGAGGAACAGAGAGAGAGAGAGAGAAACATCGACGTGAAAGGGACACATCGAGTGGCTGCCACCCGCACGACCAACCAGGGCCGGGGACAAACTGCAACCGAGGCACGCGCCCTTAGCGGGAACCGAACCTGGGTCTCTCAGGACCGCAGGCCGACGCTCTAACCGCTGAGCCAAACCGGCCAGGGCCCCTCTTTTTTCTTAATATTACCATGGAGGGATATCCTTCCTTCTATTTAAGGCTAACCCATTCATTTATATTCTGGATTCTTTTCCCTTCTTCCCAGGAAACTTATGCCATCAATTAAGTTATTTCCTATATCTTTAACTAATCCTTCCCTATTGGATTCTTTTTTGTTGTTTTTAAACATGGTATAGGCTTTCTTATGTTCAAACAAATAGACAAACAAACCTCTCTCAGTCCCTTAGTCCCCTCAGATATTGAACAATATCACTCATACCTTTAAACACAAATTTCTAGAATTGTCTACATTTCTGGTTCCATTTCTTCACCTCAACCCACTCCAATTTGTTTTCTGCCCCACACAACTCCACTGAAATAGCTCTTGAGAAGGTCACAATGACACCCATGTTGCTAAATCCACCCTTCTTGGCAACTCACCAATATTCACTGCAAATGATCACCCTCTTTCTTGACGTATTCTATTTTTTTTTTTTGGATTTTTGAGAATTCTCACTCCCTTGATTTTCCTTTAATGTTTCTGACCATTTCTTGAGCTCTTTTGTTTTTCTTTTAATTTTTTATTAATTTATTTTTGTTACAAGTGTTTCTCCTTTTCCCCCCATTGTGGCTCCTTCATAATAACCTTTAAATGTTTGTTGTGATGTCACAGGGCTTTTCTTTGCCCACTTTACTTTTTGACTTAAAAAAATTATGCACTTCCATCACTTCAATTACCATATGTGAGGTGATGATTCTATTTCTTATCTTTAATTTAGCTCTCTCTTCTGAGCTCCAGAGTCATACACCTGACTATTTGTTATATCTACCTGTATATCTTTTAAACACTTCAAATTCAGTATTTCCAAAACCAAACTCATTATTTATCCACCCCACTTCCTGAAACCAATCGTGGCCCTTCTCTATTATGCCTTACCTCAAGCAAATAAAGCATTATCATTTTTTGTCATTCTTGACATCTTTTTTTTTTTTACAAGATCCCATTATGAAAATCCTGTAGATTCCCCATCTCAAATATTTTTCAAATGTATTCACTGCTTTCCATCACTGTACTCCAAGCTACCATTATGTTTCTACATCTACTTTTGTCCCCTCCAAACAATCCTCAGGCTAATACTTTTTAGTGACTTCTCATTCTCTTACTTTAAGGTCCAGATTTATTAATATAGCTTATAATGCCCGGCCTTCTAAATTCTCTGTTGTCATACTCTCCCCTTCTTTCAGTTCTTTGTAAGCCCCAAGTTCCTTCCTGCTTTATTATTTTTTATATGCTTATATTCTCTGTCTGGAAGGTAATACCCTCTATATTGGACTAAGTCATATTCCTACTTCAGGTCTCAATTTAAATGTTTCTTCTTCAGGACAACCTTCTCTGACCTCTCTAGACTATGACAGATCCTTGTAGTGACATCTCATAGCCACTTGTACTTCTCCTGTGGGAAGTATTTGTTGTAACTACTTATCTTTCATGTTATCCTATAAATTCTATGTGAGCAATGCTCTTTACCTTATGCTTTATTTCCAATGCTTAGCAAAATGCATGACAAATAGTTGGTTCTCAGTATATTGTGAATAATTGAATTAATATAAGCATAGTAATTATATAGAGAGCAATTAATTTCGGGTGGGAGTAGGGACCATGGAAGATTTTAAAGGGAAAAATTTTTTTAAATAAGTCTTGAGGAACACAAAGGGAGGTGCAGGCATTTTATCAATTTGAGACATGATTTGTAAAGATATAGAGGGAAAAGTATGAACCCTAAAAGCAAAAGATGTTTGTAGCAACTTAGAGTTGTCCAGTGTGGCCATAACACAGGATAGAATGGAAGAAGATGAGACTATAAAGTAGTAGGTTGGTTATGATTATGAATGTCTTTGTGTATACCATCTTATTAATAATATTTGGCAGCATCTAAGAGAAACAGCAGGTGTAATTGCGTGTTATAGAAAATTCAGAATTCAGAGCAGAGTAACAGGTACCAGGAAATGACTAACATAAAAAATATAAAGCAAAATGGCTATATAAAATTCCTCCTTTTCTTTGTGATTTCATTTATCTGTTTGGAGGCTCTGTAGAGACCTGAATCCCTATTTCTAGTGACCAGAGAATGTGTGGGATCCGCTTGAGTTTCCAAGTTATTAGAAAAATGTGTGAGTATATAGAGGAATGAGGAGTCATGGCACCCTCTTGCAGGCCTTTCGGCACAACTCTTCAGGTCAGTAGAAAAGTAATGTCTCTCCCCTGGCCTGTGTGGCTCAGTGAACTGAGTGTTTCCCCATGAACTGAGAGGTGCTGGTTTGATTCCAGGTCTGGGTTGCTGGTTTGATACCCAGTGCGGGATGTGCAGGAAGCAGCCAATTGATGTTTCTCTCTCTCCCTTCCTGTCTCTCTCTATTTCTATCTTAAAAAAAAAAAAGCAATAAAAACATATTTTAAAGAAATGATGCCTCTCCATGCTTCTTGTGTATTCCTTTTTCAGTTTGGTAAATACATCACAACTTTCATTGATTTTTTTTTCTTTTTTCTTTTTTTTTCAGGAGTCTTGGACTTTCCTAGAGGAGATTTGGAAGTCTTTAAGCAATTGGTATTCAGTATTGTAATGTCTGATATTTTTAAGGGACATATTTAGAAACAGAACACACCTACACTGACCTTTTCTTTGAGTGGCTGCCTTTGCTAACGTCATAGCAAATGCATTTAGGAATTGCTCATTCATGGGGGTTGTTCAGAAGCAGGGGAAGGAAAGTGTCCTGGTAATTGACAACAGCAGCAAAGCAGTACAGAAAAGAGCAGAGGTATTCAGACATGATGAATGAAGTCATTTTTGCTTTGAAAAGACTGTTAGCTTACAGGAAGTACAAGGGATGGAAACACATAAAAAAAGATTGGTGCTTCTTAATTTGGAGGGTAGATCCATATAGAACCTTAAATTCTTGGTTGAATATTTATTTGTTTGTTTTGACACAGGATCATAAACATTGTCATGATTTTCATCTCACTTCTATTCTCAACTACTTGAACGTTGAATAAGGGGGTTAGATTAAATTATCTCTACACCCCTACTCATTCTAACATTTGACAAATCTATGATTGAGTATCTTTATACATTTTATAGTGGAAAAGAGATTATATATGACTAGGAGATGGGCAGTAGACAGAGTTCAATTTCTTTTCAAGTAAGAGAGTGGATTTTGTGTATGTGTTTTGATATATAATTTATGGTTTCACAATTTCCAGCTTAGAGAGAGTTTGCGACAATAAAATTACATTCTGCCTAATAAATTCACCTACACTCTGTGTGTGGGTAGGGAACCTACTACAGAAGAGTGTGTTAGCTAAGAGAGTCATGATCTGGAGGTGGTGATACAGGTAGGCTCTTGTTTGAAATGGGGATACTGAAGAAGAGGGAGAAAAAGATTAAGTATAGCTTTAATATATATATATTTTATATATATTATATATATATATATTTTATATATATATATATTACCCCTATGTTTATAGCAGCACTATTTACAATAGCTAAGATCTGGAAACAACCCAAGTGTCCATTAGTAGATGAGTGGATAAAAAGCTGTGGTACATGTACACAATGGAATACTATGCAGCTGTAAGAAAGAAAGATCTCTTATCCTTTGAGATGACATGGAGGCACCTGGAGAGTATTATGCTAGGTGAAACAAGCCAGGCAGAGAAAGATAAATATCACATGATCTCACTTATTTGTGGAATATAATGAACTAAACAAATTGATGAACAAAATTGACCCAGAGACATAGAGGTAGGGTATAGACTGACAAACCTCAGAAGAGGAGATATTGAGGGGGAAGAGATAAACTACAGAACTTATAAGCATGTATATATAACCAATGGACATAGAGAACAAAGCTGGGGGTGAGGCTGGAGGGTTGGGGAGGAGGGTGTCAATGAGATAAAAAGGAGAAACATCTGTATCTAAAACAAAATAATTAATTTAAAATTTTTTAAATTAAATAAGTTTTTAATAAAAGTTTTGGAAAAACACTAGGAATAGTTATCAACTTGTCAACTGAAGCAGAGATGATTTCTACTCATCCCCTCAATGAAACCTCTTCAATGTAGACTTCCATACTATACTTTTATTCATTGTTTCACTAATGGGAGAAGGAGACAGTATTAAAGACCTTCAGAATTAGGGAAAAGGAAATAATGTAAAAAGAAGCAGCTCATAGGTATCCTCTCTCTTCTAATTCTCATCCCTTTGACAGAGGGGGTCCAAGGATCGAATGAATCCTCTTCTTACCTTCTTCTATGTCTTCCACACAAACACTTTTAACAACAAAATTTAAGAGGGGAAAAAAGAAAACGCTGAAAGGAGTGGGAGAGCAAGGGCTAGTTTATGACAGTGTCCCTGCTCCATCCAGTTATTACATTTATTAGAATTTTGTTGAAAGCTGCAAAAGGGATGCACTAGAATATAGGGGATATGTTGAAGGGAAGTCAAGAGAGAGATATTTGGGCATCAACATTAAACCACATAGCTCATATTTTTTTCAGAGAATTATAGCACATGGTGTCACATTTTACTGTTCAGCGTGCTATATTAGGTACATATTTTGCCAATTCTTAACTTATGCTTCCCCATAACATTAAAATATTGTGTCAGTGATAAAAAAAATGCGGGAAAGTGAAATTTAGAACACAAAACACAGGTAATCAAATCCATACTCAGATCACTTATCTGAAACACACAGGTAAAGGAGAGCACATGCTTGCACAATGATAACTCTGCATCTTAAAGTAATGTTTTCAAAACAATAACTAAACAAAGGTAAATCATAGAATGAAAGTAAAGTAATTGAATAGTCAGAGTTAGGTGAGTTTTTATCATAAAATATTTTATGTACAGCATAAGTTCTGGAAAAATGATGGTTCCCAAATCCATAATTTCTTTATAATCAGGAGATCTTTGGGACTCTTTTTCTGGCCAATGCTTCAATCTCAGTAGTGACTTGATCTTTTCAACTGTTGGAATTATTGGTCTATTTTCAGAAACATTTATTCTCATGTGGGTCTTAGGCAGCACATTGTCCTTGAAGACAGCTGGCAAGGGAACAACATGCTTGCAAGCTTCTAACTGGCCTGGGAAAGATGAAATTTGCCACCCGAATTGCCAAGGGAACAAGTACACAGTGTCCTTTTGCCCTAATGAGATTCAAAGTTGGTGGAGAACAGGGATCTTCCTAATTTTCAGTTACTTAGAGTATCCAGAAAGATAGAATTGAACTGTGAAATACAGAGTAAGGGTTACAATGACCCAGAATTTTATTTTTATTTGTTTGTTTGTTTATTTATTTATTTTTGAAGTGTCCAAAACGGGCAGCTTTTATATCTTTTAGACAAGGAAATAATAAATTTGTGACGAATTGACAGGACAAAAGGGTTTGGGTTCATGGTAGTAAATTGGTGAAGAAGTAACAAGCTTCGTTCATGCAGCCTTCTTGGCCCTAAATTCCCTCTCTCTGGTGAGAAGGATGCGGTCTACCCTCCCAATACAGGGAGAGATTTGGTTTGTGCCTTCGGGAGAAAGGAGAGTCAGTGTGTTCTTCCCATACCAGCTGTTTTTTAAGTAATTTTAATTCAAAAAGCAGCATATTTTGGGGTAGTTTATTCTGTCCTGCAATTTATATCTGTCTTAAGATGTGGTAAACGAGTATAAACGTTCCCACAGATTCTTCAATGACTTAGTTTAAGCCGTATGAAAATTATTCCATAAGGCACATAACTATTTATTTATTTCTGTTACAGATGTTTCCCCTTTTTCACCCACTGATTACTCCCTCCCTCTCTCTCCCCACCCTGTCCCCACCTTTGTTGTCCATGTCCATTGTTCACACATACATGCATATAAATTCAGTACTTTATGTCTCTCCCCAAGCCCCTCTTCAGGGGATTGTCAGTTAGTACCAAACTTCGACGTCTCTGGCACTACCCCATTCTTCAGACTGTTATGTTCATTATATTCCACAAATAAGTGAGATCATGTGATATTTGTCTTTCTCTGCTTGGCTTGTTTCACTTAGGATAATACTTTCCAGGTCCCACCATGTTATCTCAAAGGATAAGAGATCTTTCTTTCTTACAGCTGCATAGTACTCCATTGTGTATATGGACCACAGCTTTTTTATATGTTCATCTACTAATGGACACTTGGGCTGTTTCCAGGTCTTAGCTATAGTAAATAGTGCTGCTATTAACAGGGGAGTACGTATATTCTTTCTGATTGGTGTTTCAGGCTTGTTAGGGTATATTCCTAGAAGTGAGATCACTGGGTCAAATGGCAATTTAATTTTTAATTTTTGAGGTAACACCATTTGTTTTCCATAGTTGCTGCACCAGTCTGCATTTCCACCAGCAGTGTACGAGAGTCCCCCTTTCTCCACACCCTCGCCAACACTTCTTGTTTGATGGTTTGTTGATGGCAGCCATTCTGACAGGTGTGAGGTGATACCTCACTGTTGTTTTAATTTGCATCTCTCTGATGATTAGTGATGTTGAGCATTTCTTCATATGTCTTTTAGCCATTTGTATTTCCTGTATGGAGAGGTGTCTATTTAGTTCCTCTGCCCATTTTTTAATTGGGTTCTTTGTCTTCCTTTTGTGGAGTTGTATGAGCACTCTATATATATTGGAAATTAACCCCTTATCTAATGTATCATTGGCAATAATGCTCTCCCATAGACTGGGTTGACTTTCCATTTTGGTGGTTGTTTCTTTTGCTGTGCAGAAGCTTTTGAGTTTGATGTAATCACATGTGTTCATTTTTCCTTTGTTTCTGTTGCCTTAAGTGATATATCAGAGAAAATTCTGCTGCGTATGATATCTGAAATTTTGTTGCCTACATTTTCTTCTAGGATTTTTATGGATTCATGAGTCACATTTAAGTCTTTTATCCATTTTGAGTTTATTCTTGTGTAGGGTGTAAGTTGATGGTCTAGTTTTATTATTTTTTTGCATGCAGTTGTGCAATTTTTCCAACACCATTTATTAAAGAGGCTGTCTTTACTCCACTGTGTGCTCTTGCCCTTTTTGCCAAATATTAATTGAGCATATTGTCTTGGGTCTATTTCTGGGTTCTCTATTCTGTTCCATTGATCTATCTGCCTGTTCTTGTACCAGTACTAGGCTGTATTGATTACAGTGGCTTTGTAGTATAACCTGAAATCTAGTAATGTGATTCCTCCAACTTTGTTCTTCTTTTGCGAGATTGCTGTGGCTATTCAAGGTCTTTTTTGGTTCCATATGAACTTTTGAAGTATTTGTTCTATTTCTGTGAAGTATGCCATTGGTATTTTGATGGGGATTGCATCGAATCTATAGATTGCTTTGGATAGTATGGACATTTTAATGATGTCAATTCTTCCAATCCATGAACAAGGTATGTGCTTCCACTTTTTTATATCTTCCTCTATTACTTTTTCTAATGACCTGTAGTTTTCTTAAAATAGGTTCTTTATTTATTTGGTTAAGTTTCTTCCTAGGTATCTTTATTTTTTTGCTACAATGATAAATGTTGTTGTTTTTTTTTATTTCTCTTTCTATGATTTCATCTTTGGTGTATAAGAATGCTATCGATTTCTTGATATTAATTTTGTATCCTACCATTTTGCCAAATTCATTTATTAAGTCTAGTAAATTTTTGATGGAGTCTTTGGGGGTTTTCTGTGTATAGTATCATATCGTCTGTGAAAAATGACTGTTTCACTTCCTTCTTTCCAATTCGGATCCCTTTTATTTTTTCTTCCTGTCTGATTGCTGTGGCTAAGACTTCCAGTACTATGTTAAAAAAGAGTGGCGCAAGTAGGCATCCTTGTCTTGTTCCTGTTCTTAAGGGAAATGCTTTTAGTTTTTGCCCATTGAGTATGATGTTGGCTGTAGATGTTTCATATATGGCCTGTATGATATCGAGATATGATCCCTCTATTTCTAGATTGCTAAACGTTTTTATCAGAAATGGTTGCTGGATTTTGTTGTATGCTTTTTCAGCATGTATTGATATGATCATATGTTTTTTAGCTTTTATTTTGTTTATGTGGTATATCACCTTTATTGATTTGTGAATATTGTACCAGCCTTGCATCCCTGGGATGAATCTCACTTGGTCATGGTAAAAATTTTTTTTGATGTATTGCTGGATTCAATTTGCTAGTATTTTGTTCAGGATTTGGGGATCTATGTATATTAGGGTTTATTAGACTATAGTTTTCTTTCTTTGTAGGGTCTTTATCTGGTTTTGGAATTAGAATTATGGTGGCCTCATAAAATGAGTTTGGAATTCTTCCTTGTTTTTAAATTTTTTAAAAAATTTTTTGAAATTGTTTCACGAGAATGGGTATTAGTTCTTCTTTGAATGTTCAGTAAAATTCCCTGGTGAAGCCATCCAGGCCTGGGCTTTTGTTTGCTGGGAGAGTCTTGATTACATCTTCAATATCTTTTGTTGTTATTGGTCTGTTCAAGTTTTCTATCTCTTCCCAGTTCAGTTCCGGGAGACTACGTGTTTCTAGAAATTTCTCCATTTCACTTAGATTACAATGACCCAGAATTTTAGCAGAACTTAAATTTCTGTTAAATTTTCTCTGAATTAACCTAAAGCATGGGTCTCTTGGAAAAATAGCTAAGAACTCAGAGGAAAAAGCCTGTTCCTGGAAGAAAAGAGTTATGTTCCAATTCTGGCTTGAAATCTTATTTTTAGTTTGATTTTAAACATGTTACTTTTCGAATATAAATATTAAATTTATTATTTATTAAACAGAAGAATTTTTTTTCTGGCTATGTAACTTGAGCTCATCAAATGACTTTAGAGGACAACAATCTTAAATTTACCACATGGTGGAGAGGGGAGTGCTGGGAATTGAACAAGTGAAAATGTAGGAGTGTTTCAGTGTGCTTCACAGATAAATTTCAAGGGGAATGTGACTGTCAATTCTACTCATTCAACTGTATCATTAGCGGGTATGCCTGACACTTTGCCTCTTTTCCCTATCAATTTTATTACTTCTATGCACTAAATTGTGTCCTCTCCCCCCTCCCCACTGTCTCAAATTCACATATTGAAGCCTATCTTCTAATGTGGTGGTTATTTGTGGTTATTTGAGAACCTTTGAGAGGTAATTAGGTTTATATGAGGTCAGGAGGGTAGTGTTTGATCATGACATTAATACTGTCATTATGAAGAAACTCCAGAGCACTCTCTGCTCTATCTCTTTCTCTCTCTCTCTCTCTTCCATGTGAGGACACAGCAAGAAGATGATCATCTATAAGCCAGGAAGAGAACTCTCACTAGATATTGACATTGCTGGCATCGAATCTTAAACTTCCGGCCTCCAAAACTGAGAAAATAAATTTATGTTTTTCAAGCCAGACAGTGGTGTTTTTTATGGCAGCCTGAGCAGAAAATGTCAATTACTGTCTTAAACAGGGCCCGTCATGCGACCTATAAAGAAAGAGAATCTAATACTATCAGTGTGAATTTATGTTCTTGAGATCCATTACAGCTTGTTTTTTTATTTGTTTGTTTTTTATTGGGCAATACAAATTACAATTGGCCCTCATTTATTGTGGTTAATCAGTTCCAGACTCTACCGTGATAAATGAATTTCCACAAAGTAGGATTCTTTATTTATATAGAGTTGTCCTTCACCACTTCTTTCTTTGACTTTCATGGCTTCACTCTATCGCTGTTTTTTTGAATATAGCATAGAAAAAAACACGACCGATTGAAGACACTAAAGTCTAAGAGCGAAGTGGTGAGGGACAATTGTATTTTTTTCTATGTTATTGTGAGGAACTTAGCTGGGTTACCTTCCTTTATATCAAAACAACCGCCCCGCTCCTCTCCCTTCTGCACATACACACTTCCTCTCATATCATTTGCGTATTTCTTCCTCATTAAGGTGTCTTTTATTTACATTTGCTATCCTCAGTCATGGGAACAAAGAAGCTGGCTGATATAGCAGACTTCAAAACTATTGGTTTCTCTTCAGGTGAGACTTTGATGAGCCTGATTATCACTTTTTCTTCTGCAATGTGTTATCTTTTTTTGTTGTTGTTTTTTGTGTTTGTTTGTTTGTTTGTTTGTTTGTTTGTTTCTGTATGACCTAGCTCTGTATTTAGTAAAACTTGAAATGTTTCTCAGTGTTGGTAAACAAACTTCCTCAACTGGCAAGAAAAACAAAGTCGTTCTCTATTTCCTCATCAAGGAGGATTGAAAGGCTGTGAAACTGTATCCAATGCACAAATGCAGTAATTACAACAAATATTTGTCCTTTCTGTTTTCTCTACAAACTCAGAAATCCCAGAGTCTGTGGTTGGCATATTCAGGAGATTTCAGCCATCTGCCGGGAGACAAAGCTGTCAATTATAAAACAATCTGGCTATTCATTTAATTCTATTTCCAGGTTAAAAATGGCCCAAATGAGGTAGAATTGTTTTATTAGTATTCTTTTTTTAAATGAATATATTTTTGTTACAGATGTTTCTCCATCGTTCCCCACTGATTCCCCCTCCCCCTCGCTCCCTGCCCTCCCACAGCTTAGTTGTCCATGTCCATTGTTCATGCATACAGGAATATAAGTACTGTGGTTTATCTTTACCCCACCACCCCCTCTTCTGGGGATAGTCAGTCTTTACCCCACTTCCATGTCTCTGGGGCTACCTGATAACTCAGACTGTTATGTTCATTATATTCCACAAACAAGTGAGATCATATGATACTTGTCTTTCTCTGTTTGGCTTGTTTCATTTAGAATAATACTTTCCATTTCCCTCCATGTTGTCTCAAAGGATAGGAGATCTTTCTTTCTTACAGCTGCATAGTACTCCATTGTGTATATGTACCACAGCTTTTTGATCCATTTGTCTACTGATGTACACTTGGGCTGTTTCCAGACTTTAGCTATTGTAAATACTGCTTCTATGAATATGGGCGTACATATATTCTTTCTGATTGGTGTTTCAGGCTTCTTAGGGTATATTCCTAAAAGTGGGATCAAATGGCAGTTAGTTCAATTTTTAATTTTTCGAGGTAACACCATATTGGTGTAGTATCATGTCATCTTTGAATAATGACAGTTTCACTTCCTCCTTTCCAATTTGGATCCCTTTTATTTATTTTTTCTTGTCTGATTGCTCTGGCTTAGACTTCCAGTACTATGTTAATTAAGAATGGTGAAAGTGGGCATCCCTGTCTTGTTCTTGTTCTTAAGGGAAATGCTTTTAGTTTCTGTCCATTGAGTATGATGTTGGCTGTAGGTCTTTCATATATGGCCTTTATTATGTCTAGATATGATTCCTCTATTCTCACTCTGCTGAGCATTTTTATCAGAAATCGATGCTGGATTTTGTCAAAAGCTTTTTCGGCATCTATTGATATGACCATGTGGTTTTTGTTCTTCTTTTTGTTTATATGGTGTATCACATTTATTGATTTGTGAATATTGTACCAGCGTTGCATTGCTGGGATGAATCCCACTTAGTCATGTTGAATAATTTTCTGGATGTTTTGCTGGATCTAATTTGCTAGTATTTTGTTCAGGATTTTGGTGTCTATGTTCATCAGGGATATTGGCCTAGAGTTTTCTTTCTTTGTGATGTTGTTTTCTGGTTTTGGAATTAGAATTATGCTAGCCTCATAAAACGAGTTTGGAAGTGTTGTTCTTCTTAAATTTTTTGATAAAGTTTGAGGAGAATGAGTGTTAGTCTTGGTTTGTTTTTTTGAATGTTCGGTAAAACTCCCCCATGAAGTCATCCAGGCCTGGGCTTTTGAATGCTGGGAGAGTATTGATTATATCTGAAATTTCTTCTGTTGTTATTGGTGTGTTCAAGTTTCCTATCTCTTCCCAGTCCAGTTTTGGGAGACTATGTGTTTCTACAAATCTGTCCATTTTGGTTAGATTGTCGAATTTGTTGCCATATAATTTTTCATAGTAGTTGTTAAGGATCTTCTGTATTTCTGTGCTATCAGTTCTTACTTCTGTATTATTTCTGATTTTGTGTATTTGGGTTCTCTCTCTTTATTTCTTGGTGAATCTTGCTAAGGGTCCATCAATCTTGTTTATCTTTTCAAAAACCCATCTCTTTGTTTCATTGATCCTTTGAATTGTTTTTTTGGTCTCTATGTCATTTATTTCTGTTTTGATCTTTACTATTTCTTTCCTTCTACTTGCTCTAGGTTTTTCTTTTTGTTTGCTTTCTAGTTCTTTAAGTTGTGAGGTTAGGTAGTCTACTAGAGAATTTTCTTGCTTCTTGAGGTAGGCTTGTAGTGCTATGAACATCCCTCCCAGAACTGCTTTCACTGCATCCCATGCATTTTGTGTTGTTGTGTCTTCATTTGAATTAGTTTCCACGAAGATTTTAATTTCTTTCTTGATGTCCTTATTGACCCATTTGTTGTTCAATAGCATGCTATTTAGCTTCCATGTGTTCAAATGTCTTTCCATGTTCTTGTTGCAATTGATTTCAAGTTTCATGCCATTGTGATTTGAGAAGATGCTTGATATAATTTCAATCTTGTTGAACTTGAAGATACTTAGTTTGTGTCCTAACATGTGGTCTATCTTTGAGAATGTCCCATGTGCACTTGAGAACAATGTGAATTCTGTAGTTTTGGGGTGTGATTCTCTGTACATATCTATTAAATCCATGTGGTCTAATGCTTATTTAGAGTCTCTGTTTCCTTGCTAATTTTTTGTCTAGAGGATCAATCCAGTGATGTCAGCGGGGTGTTGAAGTCCCCCGCTATGATTGTATTGATATCAATTTCTCCTTTGAAGTCCTCCAGAAGACTTTTAATATATTTTGGTGCTCCTATATTGGGTGTATATATGTTCAAGGTTATATCTTCCTGTTGAATAGAACCTTTCAATATTATCTAGTGGCCTTCTTTGTCTCTAGTTATGGTCTTCATTTTGAAATCTATTTTATCAGATATGAGTATTGCTACCCCAGCTTTTTTTCTCTTTTTGTTTGCTTGGAAGATTTTTTTCCTATCCCTTTACTTTCAACCTATGTGAGTCTTTTTGGGAGGTGGGTCTCTTGTAAACAACATATAGATGAGTCATGCTGTCTTTTGCAATCAGCAACTCTGTGTCTTTTTATCAGAGTATTAACCATTTACATTTAAGGTGATTATAGATATGTATTTATTTATGGCCATTTTTGTTTAGTGTGGTTTTATTTTTTCTTCCTATTTCTCCTGCTAATTACAGCAGTCCTTTTAACATTTCTTGCAGTTCTGCTTCGGTGCTATTATATTCCTTTAGACTTTTTTTGTTTGGGAAGTTCTTTATTTGATCTTCTATTTTAAATGATAGCCTTGCTAGGTAGAGTAGTCTTGGATTCAGATCCTTGTTTTTCAGGACCTTGATTACTTCATGCCATTCCCTTATGGCCTGTAGTGTTTTCTTGAGAAGTCAGCGGAGAGCCTTTTGGGGGTTCCTTTGTGGGTAACCTGTTGCTTATCTCTTTCTGCTTTTAGGATTCTCTTTTTGTCTTTAAATTTTGGCATTTTGATTTCTATGTGTCTTGGTGTGGGCCTGTTTGGGTTCTTCTTACTTGGAGCTTTCTGTGCTTCTTGAACTTGAATGCCTTCTTCCTTCACCAAGTTAGGGAAGTTTTCTGTCACTATTACTTCAAATATATTCTCTAACCCTTGCCCCTTTTCTTCCTCTTCCCGTACTCCTATGATTCAAATGTTATTCCGTTTCCAGTTGTCCCACAGTACTCTTAAGCTGTCTTCCTGTGTTTTAATTGTTTTTTTTTCCTTTTGGTTTTCTGATTGGTTGATTTTTTCTACCCTATCATCTAATTCACTGATAGGTCCTCAGCTTCCTCTACTCTGCTATTTAGACCTTCCAATGTGTTCTTTATTTCTGCTATGTCATTATTCATTTCTTCTTGGTTGTTTTTAATTTTCCACCATTTGTTTTTTTTTTTTAATTTTATTTATTTATTTATTTATTTTTGTTACAGATATTTTACCTTTTTACCCCATTGGCACCCCCCACCCCACGCCCCCTCCACCCTGTCCCCGGTTTAGTTGTCCATGTCCATTGGTCATGCATACATGCATATAAGTTCTGTGGTTTATCTCTTCCCACCCCCCCACCCCCCATCCCCTCTTCTGAGGGATGTCAGTCTGTGCCCTACTTCCATGAGTCTGGGTCTACTGTATTCCTCAGAATGTTATGTTCATTATATTCCGTATATAAGTGAGATCATGTGGTATTTGTCTTTTTCTGCTTGGCTTCTTTCACTTAGGATAATACTTTCCAGGTCCCTCCATGTTGTCTCAAAGGATAAGAGATCTTTCATTCTTACTGCTGCATAGTATTCCATTGTGTATATGTACCACAGCTTTTTGATCCATTCGTCTACTGAAGGACACTTGGGCTGTTTCCAGATCTTAGCTATTATAAATAGTGCTGCTATGAACATGGGGGTACATATATTCTTCCTGATTGGTGTTTCAGGCTTCTTAGGGTATATTCCCAGCAGTGGGATCACTGGGTCAAATGGAAGTTCAATTTTTAATTTTTTGAGGTAGTACCATATTGTTTTCCACAGCGGCTGCACCTGTCTGCATTCCCACCAGCAGTGTATTAGAGTCCCCTTTTCTCCACACCCTCGCCAACACTTGTTGTTTGATGATTTGTTGATGGCGGCCATTCTGACAGGTGTGAGGTGATACCTCATAGTTGTTTTAATTTGCATCTCTCTGATGATTAGTGATGTTGAGCATTTCTTCATATGTCTCTTGGCCATTTGTATGTCCTGTTTGGAGAGGTGTCTATTCAGCTCCTCTGCCCATTTTTTAATTGGGTTCTTTGTCTTCCTTTTGTGGAGTTGTATGAGCACTCTGTATATATTGGAAATTAACCCCTTATCTGATACATCATTGGCAATGATGTTCTCCCATACAGTAGGTTGCCTTTCCATTTTGATGATTGTTTCTTTTGCTGTGCAGAAGCTTTTTAGTTTGATGTAGTCCCATGTGTTCATTTTCTCCTTTATTTCTGTTGCCTTAGGAGATGTATCAGTGAAAATTCTGCTCCGTATGATGTCCAAAATTTTGTTGCCTACATTTTCTTCTAGAATTTTTATGGATTCACGGGTCACATTTAAGTCTTTTATCCATTTCGAGTTTATTTTTGTGTATGGTGTATGTTGATGGTCTAGTTTCATTTTTTGGCATGTAGCTGTCCAATTTTCCCAACACCATTTATTAAAGAGGCTGTCTTTACTCCACTGTATGCTCTTGCCACCTTTGTCAAATATTAATTGAGCGTATTGCCTTGGGTCCATTTCTGGGTTTTCAGTTCTGTTCCACTGATCTATTTGCCTGTTCTTGTGCCAGTACCAGGCTGTTTTGGTTACAGTCGCTTTGTAGTATAACCTGATATCTGGTATTGTGATCCCTCCAACTTTGTTCTTCTTTTTCAAGATTGCTGTGGCTATTCGGGGTCTTTTTTGGTTCCATATGAACTTTTGAAGTATTTGTTCTAGTTCTATGAAATATGTCGTTGGTATTTTGATGGGGATTGCATTGAATCTATAGATTGTTTTGGGTAGTATGGACATTTTAATTATGTTAATTCTTCCAATCCATGAAAAGGGTATGTGCTTCCACTTTTTTATATCTTCCTCTATTTCTTTTTTCAATGACCTGTAGTTTTCTGCAAATAGTCTTTTACTTCTTTGGTTAAGTTTATTCCTAGGTATCTTAATTTTTTTGGCGCGATGGTAAATGGTATTGTTTTTTCAGTTTCTCTTTCTGTGAGTTCATCATTGATGTACAAGAATGCCGTCGATTTCTTGACGTTAATTTTGTATCCTGCTACTTTGCCAAATTCATTTATTAAGTCTAATAGATTTTTGATGGAGTCTTTAGGGTTTTCTATGTACAATATCATGTCATCTGCAAATAATGACAGTTTCACTTCCTCCTTTCCAATTTGGATCCCTTTAATTTTTTCTTCATGTCTGATTGCTGTGGCTAAGACTTCCAGTACAATGTTAAATAAGAGTGGTGAAAGTGGACATCCCTGTCTTGTTCCTGTTCTTAATGGAAATGTTTTTAGTTTCTGTCCATTGAGTATGATGTTGGCTGTAGGTCTTTCATATATGGCCTTTATTATGTTGAGATATGATCCCTCTATTCCTACATTGCTGAGCGTTTTTCTCAGAAATGAATGCTGGATTTTATCGAATGCTTTTTCAGCATCTATTGATATGATCATGTGGTTTTTATTCTTCATTTTGTTTATGTGGTGTATCACGTTTATTGATTTGCGAATATTATACCAGCCTTGCATCCCTGGAATGAATCCCACTTGGTCATGGTGAATAATTTTTTTGATGTATTTCTGGATCCGATTTGCTAGTATTTTGTTCAGGATTTTGGCGTCTATGTTCATCAGGGATATTGGCCTGTAGTTTTCTTTCTTCGTAGTGTCTTTTTCTCGTTTTGGAATTAGAATCATGCTGGCCTCATAGAACGTGTTTGGAAGTCTTCCTTCTTCTTGAATTTTTTGAAATAGTTTGAGGAGAATGTGTGTTAGTTCTTTTTTGAATGTTCCGTAAAACTCCCCCGTGAAACCATCTGGGCCTGGACTTTTGTTTGCTGGGAGTTTCGTGATTACCTCATCAATTTCCTTAGTTGTTATTGGTCTGTTCAAGTTTTCTATCTCTTCTGGGAATAGTTTTGGGAGACTGTGTGTTTCTAGAAATTTGTCCATTTCGCTTAGATTGTCGAATTTGTTGCCATATAGTTGTTCATAGTAGTTGTTAACGATCTTTTGTATTTCCGTGGTGTTGGTTGTTACTTCTCCTCTTTCATTTCTGATTTTGTGTATTTGGGTTCTCTCTCTTTGTTTCTTGGTGAGTCTAGCTAAGGGTCCATCTATCTTGTTTATCTTTTCGAAAAACCAGCTCTTTGTTTCATTGATCCTTTGAATGGTTTTTTTGGTCTCTATGTCATTTATTTCTGCTCTGATCTTTACTATTTCCTTCCTTCTACTTGCTCTGGGGTTTTCTTTTTGTTTCCTTTCTAATTCTTTAAGTTGTGAGGTTAGACAGTCAATTAGAAATTTTTCTTGTTTTTTGAGGTAGGCCTGTAGTGCTATGAACTTCCCTCTCAGAACTGCTTTCGCTGCATCCCATAGATTTTGTGTTGTTGTGTATTCATTTTCATTGGTTTCCAGGAAGTTTTTAATTTCTTCCTTGATCTCCTCGGTGACCCATTCATTGTTTAATAACATGCTATTTAGCCTCCATGTGTTAAAATGTCTTTGCATGTTCTTTGTGCAATTGATTTCTAGTTTCATGCCATTGTGATCTGAGAAGATGCTTGATATGATTTCAATCTTCTTGAACTTGTAGAGGTTTAGTTTGTGTCCTATCATGTGGTCTATCTTTGAGAATGTCCCATGTGCACTTGAGAAGAATGTGTATTCTGTAGTTTTGGGGTGTAATTCTCTGTAGATATCTATTAAATCCATTTGGTCTAGTACTTCATTTAGAGTCTCTGTTTCCTTGCTAATTTTTTGCCTAGAAGATCTATCCAGTGCTGTCAAAGGGGTGTTGAAGTCCCCTGCTATGATTGTATTGTTGTTGATTTCTCCTTGGACGTCCTCCAGAAGATTTTTAATATATTTTGGTGCTCCTATATTGGGTGCATATGTTTATCAAGGTTATATCTTCCTGTTGGATAGATCCTTTCAATATTATGTAGTGGCCGTCTTTGTCTCTAGTTATGGTCTTCATTTTGAAATCTATTTTATCAGATATGAGAATTGCTACCCCAGCTTTTTTTTGCTTTCCATTTGCTTGGAAAATTTTTTTCCATCCCTTCACTTTCAACCTATGTGAGTCTTTTGTTGAGAGGTGGGTCTCTTGTAAACAACATATAGATGAGTCATGCTTTCTTATCCAATCAGCTACTCTGTGTCTCTTTATGGGAGCATTCAATCCATTTACGTTTAAGGTGATTATTGATATGTACTTATTTATTGCCATTTTTGTTTAGTGTGGTTCTATTTTTCTTCCCATTTCTACTGCTAATTACAGCAGACCTTTTAACATTTCTTGCAGTGCTGGTTTGGTGCTAATGTATTCCCTTAGCTTTTTTTTGTCTGGGAAGCTCTTTATTTGATCTTCTATTTTGAATGATAGCCTTGCTGGGTAGAGTAGTCTTGGATTCAGATTCTTGTTTTTCATGACTTTGATTACTTCATGCCATTCTCTTCTGGCCTGTAGTGTTTCTTGTGAGAAGTCAGCTGAGAGCCTTATGGGGTTCCCTTTGTAGGTAACCTCTTGCTTATCTCTTGCTGCTTTTAGGATTCTCTCTTTGTCTTTTAATTTGTGGCATTTTAATTACTATGTGTCTTGGTGTGGGCCTGTTTGGGTTCTTCTTACTTGGGACTCTCTGTGCTTCTTGAACTTGAATACCTTCTTCCTTCACCAAATTAGGGAAGTTTTCTCTCACTATTTTTTTGAATATATTCTCTATCCCTTGCTCCTTTTCTTCTTCTTCGGGGACTCCTATGATGCGAATATTATTACGTTTCCAGTTGTCCCATAGTTCTCTTAAGCTGTCTTCCTGTTTTTTAATAGTTTTTTCCTTTTGTTTTTCTGATTCGTTGGTTTTTTCTACCCTGTCTTCTAATTCACTGATCCGGTCCTCAGCTTCCCCTACTCTGCTTTTTAAACCTTCCAATGTGTTTTTCATTTCTTATATGTCATTTTTTATCTCTTCTTGTTGGTTTTTAATTTCCATTTGGCTTATTTTCAGTGTCTCTATGTCCTTACTCATGCTGTTCAGCTTCCTCAAGATCATGGCTCTGAATTCTAGCTCTGTTAACATGCCTAATTGCTCCACATTGATCTCATGTTCGGTGGAGGTGTCTTGCTCTTTCATTTGGCTTCTGTTTCTGTGTTTCACCATTTTACCTATCACTGTGGGCTTTGGAGCCAGTCAAGTTCTCCCTGTGGGTGTTGGTGTTCTGCTGTTTGTGGTTCCCTCTCTTGTGTTTAGATGAGCGAGGGAGGACCCGTGTTGAACACCACTGTCAAGTCTTACTTTCCTGGTTAAAGTTGCCAGCCCAGGAAAGGTACTGTTATCCTCTAGCTTTTTGCCTGGAGGCTAGCAGTCTAGGTTAATTGATGAGTTTTGGGTTGTCAATTGATTGAAAAACTCCCTCTGGTGCTCAGCCAAGGGGCTTTCACGAGGGTGGGGCAGATGCTGGTTGTTAGTGAGCCTTAATTAGCACTTCAATGGCCCACAGGGTGGGATTGGATCTCCGAGGGAGGGGCTGCTGCCTCTCCCCAGAGCCCTGGGAAGGAGCAATGTGGCCACCGTCCTGAGTGGCTGCACTCAGCCAAAGCTCTGAGTGCCCTCCAAACCCCGAGTGTCCCAACACAGTTCCAGTCCAGTCTGCCCTTCCTCCGCCGGAGCCCAAGGTGAGTGGCTGTGGCTGTTTTAGCCTCTGTCCCGGCTCTGCGCTGTGGGGCCTCCTGGGAGTGTACCCCGTGGACGCCGCTTACAGCTAAGGCCGGTGCCGAGCTGCCGACCATGGGCTCCCAGCCCCGTCTCGCGCCTTCGCAAGCCTACCGGGATGGAGTCAGTGTCCCTCGTTGTATGGTCCTCGCAAGCTGCTTTTCTGTTGGTTTTTCCTGTCGGTTTGTCTGTGTTATAGTTGTAATTCCAGTTTGGTTCTGGGAGACGGTCTGTGTAGCTCCGTTCACTCCGCCGCCATTTTTCCTTCCTCAATTTTCCACCATTTGATTTTCAACATTTCTATGTCTTTCTCATGGTGCTCATGTCCTTATACATGCTGTTGAGCTTCCTCAAGATCATGACTCTGATCTTGGATCTGTTAACTTGCTTAACTGCACCTCAATTATCTCCTCTTTGGTAGAGGTCTCTTGTTCTTTCATTTGTCTTTTGTTTCTGTGATTCTGAATTTTGGCTATCATAGTGGGGTTTGGAGCCTGTCAAATATTCCCTGTGGGTGTTGGTGTTCTGCTGTTTGTGGCTTTCTCCCCTGCATTTGGATGAGTCAGGGAGGACCCATGTTCAACACCACTGTCAAGTCTTACTTTCCTGGTTAAAGTTGCTAACCCAGGGAATGGTACAGTTATCCTCTAGCTTTTTGCCTGCAGGCTTTCAGTAGTGATTACCTGAAGAGCCGTGGCTTCTGAATTGAAAGAAATAGTCCCTCAAGTGCTCAGGATAAGAGGATTTCCTGAGGGTGGGGCAGATCCTGGTTGTTAATGGGTCTCAATTAGCAATTCAATGGCCAACCGTGTGGGGTTGAATCCCTGAGGGAGGGGCCACCACCTCTCCCCCAGAGCCCTGGGAAGGAGTAAAATGACCACAGTCCTGTGTGTCTGCAACTTAGCAAAAGCTCTGAGTTCCCTTCACATCCTGAGTTACCCCACACAGTTCCAGTCCAGTCTGCCCTCCTTCTGTCGGAGCCCAAAGTAAGTGGCTGTTGCTATTTTAGCCTCTGTTCTGGCTCTGTGCTATGGAGCCACTTGGGAGTTTAACCCAAGGGCACTGCTCACAGCCAAGGCTGCCGCTCCCAGCTAAGGCCGCCGTTCCCAGTCAAGGCCACTGCTCCAAGGCCGCCACTCACAGCCAAAGCCGTGCAATGTGTTATCTTTTGGAGTCCATAATCCATGGGTATTTGCAACTCTAATCTGTTAATGTGTTAAGGACTATGAACTCTTGATAGTTCATCCATTAATAAATTAATTTAGGCAATATTCATTGAGCATTTGTGGCATTCAAGGTTGTATTATAGGTGCTGTGATATAGTGATGAATAAGAAAGACAAATGTATTATTTTTTGTCCATACAGTGCTTAAATTTTAGTGGGTTAGATGGATAGCAGTATATGGAAACATGAATTTTAAAACATAAATTTAGCTGGTAATAGCTGCTATGAATAAAATGAAATAGAGAATTGCTGGATCAGTGATTGCTTTTAGAAAAGATGGTTAAGGAATTTTTCTCTGAGGATGTGACAAATGAGCCGAGACCTAAGTGATGAGGGATGAAATAAAGCTATAAAATTGTAGATAGCTATTAGTGCAAAAATATTAAGTTGGAAATGTACTGGGCATATATATAGAACATTAAAAAATCAATATGGTTGAAAATTATGAGGGAGACAAATGACAATATCAAAAGAAGTTCAGGGGCCATATTATGGGTGGGGCAAGAATGCTATGATGAAGAGTTTAGATTTAATTCTTAATACAGTGAAAAGCCATTGAAGGGGTTAAAAAGAGAAAAAAAGCCATCTTATTTGCACTTTGCAAAGAGTTTTCTGGCTGCTATCTGAAGGGTGAGCTATAAGGGATCAAAGTGAAGGCAGAGAGCCGGGTAGAGACTATTGTGGTACTCCACGAGAAAGAGAATAATGGATTGTGATAAGATGGTACAGTGGATGAAGATAAAGGTCTTTGGATACTGGATGTCCTTTCAGAGTATAATATACAGTTTTATGGATTAAATACAGTGGTTTATGGATTGAATTGTATGCAATGCCATGACTATGGTCATCTCTGTGCTCCTTACTAATCTTTGTCTTTCTGTTCAACTTTGGTTATTCAAATAAATTTTTTTCTTGGTTTTTAGTGTACTTATATTTTCCTATGGCATGTTTTAGTGTGTGTCTACTTTTTAAAAAATCTTGCTGGGTACTGCATTGTTCATTTAAATCTGGAAACTAAGAAAGAGGAACAATGGTGGTGGAGTAAATGGAAGCTACACAGTCTATCTCCCAGGACCAAACTGAAATTACAACTAAAAGAAAGGCAAATCATCAGGAAAAAACAACAAAACACATCTAGAGAGAATGTGTATAACAAGGGACAGAAAGAGGTGGCAAAATTGAGCCTGGTAAGAACTGTGGAAGTGTATGAAGATGGGCTTGGGGCCCACAGACATCAGTGGAGGACTCTATTAGTTGTGAGCACTTCCCACTAAGGAAGTGGGGGTTTTAAAAAACACCAAATCAGCTACAGCCACTCACCTTGTGTTCCAACAGAGGAAGGGTGGACTGGACTGGAACTATGTAGAAAGAGTCTGGGTCTCCTGGCTCAGAAGAAAGCAGGAGGGGAGGACACTTGGAGTTTTGTACTAAATCCCTCCCTCACAGGACAGTAGTCATATTACTCAAAGATCCCCTTTCCAACCCTGGCCAGTTTGGCTCAGCAGTTAGAGCATCAGCCTTCAGTCCAGAGAGACCCAGGTTCAGTTACCGCTAAGGACACGTACTTCGGTTGCAGTTTGTCCCCGACCCTGGTTGGGTCATGCGGGTGGCAACTACTCGATGTCTCTCTTTTATATCGACGTTTCTCTCTCTCTCCCTCCCTCCCACTCTATCTGAACAACAACAACAACAAAATATGGAAAACAAATTTTAAAAAGATCCCCTTTCAGAGCCCTGCAGAGAAGCAATGGCCCCTACCCCAGGAATGCAACACCACCAGGCTAAGCCAGAGAAATGCAAATTGAGGCTCATTAACATCTAAAGTCTGATAGCAAGCAAGTGCCCCACCCCCTGAAAATTCTCTTAAAGCTGAGGGATTTTACATTCAGCTAAGGGCTACAAATCGGGCTCATCAAGTATCTGAGACTAACAGCCTCCAGGCAAAAAGCTGGAGGATAACTGAACTGTTTCTTGGCTTGAAAATCTACCCAAAAAAAGTAAGACTTAACAGTGGTGTTTAATGTGGTTCTTCTCACATTCATGCAAACCCAGTAGAGTAAGCCACAAACAGCAGAACACCTAAACCTGCAGGAAAAATTTGTCAGGCTTCAAAACCCACTGAGATAGCCAAAATGGCAAAACAATGAAACAAATATGAAATAAAAGGACAAGAGGATTGCAGGAGAGGAAATAAATGAAGTGGAATCAAGCAAGATATCAGAAGTAGAGTTCAGAGTAATAATCATGAGGAACCTCAACAGCATGAGTAAAGAGCTCAAAAGCATCAGTAAAGATATGCAAGCATTGAAAACCAATAAATTGGAAATAAAGAATGACATATAAGAAAAAGAGAACACACTGGAGGGAATAACTAGCAAAGTAGAGGATGTTAAGGACCAGATCAGTGAATTAGAAGAAAGAGTAGAAAAAAATTACCCAGCCAGGCCAATGTGGCTCATTGTTGAGCATCAACCCATAAACCAAGAAGTCGCTGACTTGATTCCAGGTCAGAGCCCATGCTCAGGTTGTGGGACCAATCTTCTGGGGGAGGGGAGCATGTAAAAGGTGGCCAATTGATGTTCTCTCTCACCAATGTTTCTATCTCTCTCCCTCTTCCTTCCTCTCTTTCTGAATACAATGAAGAAAAAATATATTAAAAACAAGAACAAAATTACCCAATCAGAGAACCAAAAAGAAAAAAATAATTAAAAAACAGGAAGACAGCCTAAGAGAACTGTGGGACAACATGAAATGTAACAGTATCCACATTATAGAAGTGCCAGAAGAAGAAAATGAGAAAGGGTTAGAGAATATATTTGAAAAAAATAATGAGAGAAAACTTCCATAACTTGGTGAAGGAGAAAGGCATGCAAGTTCAAGAAGCACAAAGAGAGGGAGATAGTGGTGGCAGGACCAAGGGAGGGTGAGTGTGTGAGAGAGTGAGTGTGTGAGAGACTGTGAGTGGAACTGAAGGTGGACGACTGGCCCGAGCAGTGCAGAGCCACAGATCAAAAGGTTCCTGTGCTGTGGACTGGTTCAGCTGGCTACCTTGGTAAGGGCCCTTCCAAGCACTTCTCCCTGTGCCCTGGGGAGGTCCCACCATTTGGGAAAATCCCAGGTCTTCCATGGGAGGAGGCAGAGGGAGCTTCTAGGGCCCAGACCTGAGACCACTAGCAGACCTGGCACCATTGGACCAGTGAACAGTCTGTGTCAACACAGTAGTGGAGCTCCCAAGAGCCTGTCCCTGAAACCATTGACAGCTAGGAGTGCAGCACCATCCCCCATGATAGAAACCCAATCAGACTCCAAATATACCTCCAGCAATAGAGGCTGGGGAGCAGACACCCACCCCCCAGGAAACAAGCACAGACCAGTAGCTGAAACCCATCCCCAAGAACTACAGCAAAAGTTGATCAGGAGTTGAACCCCATGGAATAGTAGCAATACCCAGCTGCCAGCAGCAGGACCTGGGGCTCCACAGAGGCCAGTATGGTCCAGACGCCCACCCTCAGAAATGGCAGTGTGCAGGACAACAGAGAGGCCTGTGCGACTCAGCAGAAACTGTGTCTTTCAATTACCCATGGGACCTTAGAGTGCTGAAGCACCAGAGAGCCCTGTATGACCCAGCAGGGACTAAGCAATCTAGTTATCTGCGGTGCATGCTAAGTTCTGAAGTTGTGAAACCCAGCAGCACATAACATAGGCATAGAGCTGGTTCCCCAAAGTGACTGTGCAATCCAGTTACCTGTGAGACCTGCAGGGTTTGGGGGTACCAGAAAAACCTGTGTGACCCAGCTGTGTACAATATAGGAGTAGAGGATGTGAAAATAGAGGCAGAGTGAATAAGAGCTATGCAGACGATCTCTCAGGACCAGAAGAGATTTACAACTAAAATAAAGACAAATCTTCAGAAAAAAAGCAACAGAAAAGCAACAGGACAGCACCATATAACCAGAGACACTGGTAGGGTCTGCAGAAGTGTGAGATGGTATTGAGCTGGGAGCCCAGAAACAGCAGCAGTCTTAGCTGTGAGCAGTGCCCTTGGGGAATAAAGATCAAGCCAGCTCCACATCTCAGAGAGCCCTGACAGAGCGCTAAAATAGCCACAGCCACTCACTTGGGGGCTACGGCACAGGAAGGGCAGAGTGGGTTAGAACTCTGTGAGAACACCCGGGATTTGGAGAGCACTCAGAGTTTTTGCTGAGTTGTGGCCACAAAGCACTGGCCAGTGTGCTTCTTCCAGGAGCTGTGAAGGAAAGCAGCAGCCCCACTAATTTAGAGATTCAGCCTTTCTCAGGTGAGGCAAAAAATGCAAATTGAGGCTCATTAATAACCAGCATCTACCCTACCCTCTGAAAATCTGCTTATGCAGAATACCAGGGCTACATTCAAAGGCACTGATAAAATGAGACTATTAGCCACCAGGAAAAAGCTAGACAATAACTGAACATTTCCTGGGCTTGCAAATCTATCCAGAACATAAGATTTTACAGTGGTGTTTAATGTCGGCCACCCAGGCTCATCAAAACCCAGTAGAGGGTGCCACAAACAAGCAGAACACAAACATGCACAGGGAAAATTTGGCAAGCTCCATAACTCAAAGAGTTAGACAAAATGGTGGAACAAGGAAACAAATCCCAAATGAAAGAACAAGAAAACTCTATCGAAGATGAGATCAATGAAATGCAGCTAAGAAAATTATCAGAGGTAAAGTACAGAGCCATGATCTTGAGAAAGCTCAACAGCATGAGTAAGGACATCAGCACCATGAGCAAAGGTATAGAAACATTAAAAACCAACCAAGTGGAAATGAAGGATGACACAGCAGAAATGAGAAACACATTTGAAGGACTAACTAGCAGAGGAGAGAAAGCTGAGGACCATATCAGTGAATTTGAAGACAGGGTAGAAAAAAATCAACCAATCAGAAAACCAAAAGGAAAAAAAACAATTAAAAAAAAACAGGAAGACAGCTTAAGAGAACTGTGGGACAACTGGAAACATAATAACGTTTGCATAATAGGAGTCTCTGAAGAGGAAGAAAATTGGAAAGGGTCAGAGAATATATTTGAAGAAATAGTGACAGAAAAGTTTTCTAACTTGGTGAAGAAAGAAGGCATTCCAGTTCAAGAAACACAGAGAGCCCTAAATATGAAGAACCCAAACAGGCCCACACCAAGACACATAGTAATTAAAATGTCAAAAATTAAAGACAAAGAGAGAATCCTGATGGTAGCAAGAGATAAGCAACAGGTTACCTAGAAAGGAAACCCCATAAGGCTCTCAGCTAACTTCTCAACAGAAACACTACAGGCCAGAAGGGACTGGCATGAAGTAATCAAGGTCATGAAAAAGAAAAATCTGAATCCAAGACTACTCTATCCAACAAGGTTATCATTCAAAATAGAAGATCAAATAAAGAGCTTTCCAGACCCCCCCCCCCAAAAAAAAAAAGTCTAAGGAAATATATTAACACCAAACCAGCACTGCAAGATATACTAAAAGGACTGCTGTGATTAGTAGAAAAAAATAAGAAGAAAAATAGAACCACACTAAACAAAACAGCAATAAATAAGTTCATATCAATTATCACCTTAAATGTCAGTGGTTTGAATGCTCCGATAAAATGTCATGGAGTAGCTGACTGGAAAAGAAAGCATGACTCACATGTATAAGGTTTACAAGACACCCACCTCACAAAAAAAGACTTACAAGGGTTGAAAGTGAAAGGATGGATAAAAATCTTTCAAGCAAACAGAAATAAAATAAAATTAAAAAAAGCTGGGATACCAATACTCATATCTGATAAAGAAGATTTCAAAATGAAGGCCATAACTAGAGACAAAGAAGGCCACTACATAATATTGAAAGAATTTATCCAACTGGAAGATATAACCTTGATAAACATATATGCACTCAATATAGGAACACCAACATATATTAAAAGTCTTCTTGAGGACTTCATAGGAGAAATCAACAGCAATACAATCATAGCAGGGGACTTCAGTACCCTTCTGACATCACTGGATAGATCTTCTAGACAAAACATTAACAAAGAAACACAGACTGTAAATGAAGCGCTAGATCAAATGGATTTAATAGACATCTACAGAGAATTACACCCCAATACTGAAGAATTCACATTCTTTCCAAGTACACATGGGAAATTCTCAAAGATAGACCACATGCTAGGGCACAAACTAAGACTCTACAAGTTCAAGAAGATTGAAATCATATCAAGTATCTTCTCAGATCACAATGGCGTAAAACTAAAACTTAATTGCAACAAGAACATGCAAAGACATTTGAAAACATGGAGGCTAAAGAGCCTGTTATTGAACAATGAAAGGGTTACCATGGAGATCAAGAAAAAAATTAAAAACTTCCTGAAAACCAAATAAACACACAACAACACAAATCTATAGTATGCAGCGAAAACAGTTCTGAGAGGGAAGTTCACAGCACTACAGGCCTACCTCAAGAAGCAAGAAAAATTTCTAATACTATATCTAACCTCACAACTTAAAGAACTAGAAAACAAACAGAAAGAAAAGTCAAGAGCAAGTAGAAGGAAGGAAATAGTAAAGATCAGAGCAGAAATAAATGACATAGAGACCAAAAAACAACTAAAAGGATCAATAAAACAAAGAGTTGTTTCTTTGAAAGATAAACGAGATTGATGGACACTTAGCTCCACTCACCAAAAAACAAAGAGAGAGAACCCAAATACACTAAATCAGAAATGAAAGAGGGGAAATAATAACTGACACCACAGATATAGAAAAGATTGTGAATAAATATTATGAACAATTATACAGCAACAAATTCAACAATCTAGGTGAAATGAAAAAATTCCTAAAACCACAGTCTCCCAAAAATGAACCAGGAAGAGATAGAAAACTTGAACAGACCAATAACAACAACAACAACAACAAAAAATGAAGATGTAATCAAGACTGTGCCAGCAAACAAAAGCTCAGGCCCAGACAGTTTCACAGGGAAATTATACCAAACTTTCAAAAAAGAAGTAATACCCAAACTACTCAAACTATATCAAAAAATTTAAGAAGAAGGAAGAAAGCAAAACTTGTTTTAGTAGACCAGTATAACTCTAATTCCAAAACCAGAAAAGGACACTACAAAGAAAGAAAACTACACACCAATATCCCTGATGAACATAGATGCCAAAATCCAGAACAAAATATTAGCAAATTGAATCCAGCAATATCTCAAAAAAATTATTCACCATGACCAAGTGGATTCATCCCAGGGATGCAAGGCTGGTACAATATTCACAAATCAATAAATGTGATACAGCAAATAAACAAAATGAAAGATAAAAATTATATGATCATATCAATAAATGCTGAAAAATCATTTGACAAAATCCAGCACCCACCCATTTCTGATAAAAAAGTTTAGCAATCTGGGAATACAGAGATTATATCTTGAAAAAATAAAGGCCACATATGAAAGACCTACAGCCAACATCATACTAAATGGGCAAAAACTAAAAGCATTTCCCTTAAGAAAAGGAACAAGTCAAGGATGCCCACTTTTGCCACTCTTATTGAACATAATATTGGAAGTCTTAGCTACAGCAATCAGACAGAAAGAAAAAAATAAAAGGGATCCAAATTGGAAAAGAGGAAATGAAACTGTCATTATTCGCAAATGACATGATACTGTACATAGAAAACTCCAAACACTCCATCAAATATTTACTAGACTTAATAAATGGACTTGGCAAAGGAGCAGGATACAAAATTAACATTAAGAAATCAATGGCATTCTTATATACCAATGATGAACTCAAAAAAAAAGAAACTAAAAAAAAAAAAATCTCATTTACCATTGTGGAAAAAAAAAAAAAAGAATTTAGGAATAAACTTAACCAAAGAAAAAAAAGACCTATTTGCAGAAAACTACAGGTCATTGAAAAAAGAAATTGAGGAAGATATAAAAATGTGGAAGCACATACCTTGTTCATAAATTGGAAGAATTAACATCATTAAAATGTCCATAATACCCAAAGCTATCTGTAAATGCAATGCAATCTCCATCAAAATACCAATGACATACTTCACAGAACTAGAACAAATACTTCAAAAGTTCATATAGAACAAAAAAGACCTCGAATAGCCACAGCAATCTCGCAAAAGAAGAACATAGTTGGAGGGATCACATTACCACATTTCAGGTTATACTACAAAGCCACTGTAATCAAAACAGCCTGGTACTGGCAAAAGAACAAGCATATAGACCAGTGGAACAGAACAGAGAACCCAGAAATGGACCCAAGGAAATATGCTAAATTAATATTTGAAAAAGGTGGCAAGAGCATACAGTGGAGTAAAGACAGCTGCTTTAATAAATGGTGTTGGTATATAGGGAAGATGGCAGCAGGGAGGATCAGAGGGAGGGTGAGTGTGTGAGAGAGCGAGTGAGAGTGTGAGAGTGTGTGATTGGATGTGAACGTGGACGACCAAATCCAAGCAGTGCAGAGCCACAGAGCAGATGGTTCCTGTGCTGTGGATAGGAGCAGCTGGCTACCACAGTAAAAGGCCTTTCAGGGTGCTTCTCCCTGAACAGCAGGAAGGTCCCATGATTTTGGAAGATCCCAGGTCTTCCCTGAGAGGAGGCAGTGGGAGCTACTAGGGTACAGCAACCTGAACCCACCAGTACACCTGGCACCATGGGAGCAGTGGACACTCTGTGTCCACACAAAAGTGTGCACAGTGGTGGAGCTCCCAAAGTGCAGGTCACAGAAGCCACAAACTGCCTGGAGCCTGGCACCATCCCCCATAGTAACAGCCTGATCTGAGTCTAAATATACTCCTAGCAACAAAGGCTGAGGAGCAGAAATCCATCCCCATGCAAGAGAAGCAATAACCAGCTGATGAGACCCATCCCCAAAATCTACAACAAAAGCTGAGCAGGAGTTGAGCCCCACAAGTCAGTAGCACTTCCCAGCCTCGAGCAGCGGGACCTGAGGCTCCACAGAGGCCTGTGCAGTCCAGTAGCTCACAAGTAAAGTGGAAATCCCAAGCCCCAGAAAGACTGGTGCGATACACCTGCCAGTCCCTGGGAACTGCAGGGTGCAGGAGCACCAGAGAGGCCTGTGCCACCCAGCAGGGACTGTGCAATCCAGTTAACTGCAGTGCCTGTGGGGTGCTGAAGCACCAAAGAGGCCTGTGCCTCCCAGCAGGTACTGCACAAGCTAGTTACCCATGGTGCCTGGGGGGTCCTGAAGCACCAGACAGGCCTGTGTCACACAAAAGGGACTGGATGATCAAGTTACACAAGTGGCCTGTGGGGTGCTAAAGCACCAGAGAGGCATGGCGACCCAGCAGGGACTGTGACATCCAGTTTCCCATGAGACCTGCAGGGAGCTGAAGCACCAGAGAGACCTGTGCCATCCAGCAGGGACTGCATGATCTAGTTACCCACAGGGCCTGTGGGTTGCTTAAGCCCAGAGAGGATTGTGTGACCCAGCAGCCCACAACAGGCATAGAAACAGGTCTTCAGAGGGACTGCACAGTCCAGATCCCCTCAGAACCTGCAGGGTCTGGGGGCACCAGAAAGGCCTGTGCAACCCAGCTGTGAACAAGATAGGCCTAGAGGATGTGAAAAAGGAGGCTGAGTGAATAGAAGCCAAATAGTCACAGCCACTCACATGGGGGCTACATCAGATGGAGAACAGACTGAGCTGGAACTCTGCAGGAACCCCCAAGATTTGGAGGGCACCCAAAGTTTTGGTTGAGTTACAGCCACAAAGGACAGTAGCCAGTATGCACCTTCACCTAGCTGTGGGAAAAAGCAGCAACCCCTCACCCCCTCAGAGATCCAGCCTTTTCCAGGTGAGGCAAAGAAATAAAAATTGAGGCTTATTAAAAACCAGCATCTATCTGACCGTCTGGAAATTCTCCTAGTCAGAACACCAGGGCTACATTGCAAGGCACTGATAACTGAGACTACTAGCAACCAGGAAGAAGCTAGAGGATAACTGAACCTTTCATGGGCTTGCAAATAAACCCAGGAAAGTAATACTTGACAGCAGTGTTTAATGTGGGCCCATCCAGGCTCATTCAAACCCAGTAACGTGGGCCACAAACAGCAGGTCAACAACACATACAGGGAAAATTTGGCAGGCTCCAAAACCCATTGAGATAGCCAAAATGGTGAAACAAAAAAACAAATCCCAAAAGAAAGAACAAAAGAACTCTTTCAAAGATGAGATAAATGAAATGCAATTAAGCAAATTATCAGAGGTAGAGTTCAGAGCCATGATCATGAGGAAGCTCAACAGCTTGAATAAGGACATCATCATCATGAGTAAAGATAGAGAAACATTGAAAACCAACCAACTGGAAATAAAGAATGACATAGCAAAAATAAAGAACACATTGGAAGGATTAAACAGCAGCGTACAGGAAGTTGAGGACCTAATCAGTGCATTAGAAGACAGGGTAAAAAAAAAAAATCAACCAATCAGAAAAAAAAAAAAAAAAGATTAAAATACAGGAAGGTAGCGTAACAGAACTGTGGGACAACTAGAAATGTAAGAATATTTGCATAATAGGAGTCCCCAAAGAGAAAGAAAATGGGCACAGGTTACAGAATATATTTGAAGAAATAATGACAAAACTTTCCGAACTTGGTAAAAGAAAAAGGCATTCAACTTCAAGAAACACAGAGAAGCCCAAGTAAAAAGAACACAAACAGGTCCACGCCAAGACACATAGTCATTAAAATGCCAAATAATAAGACAAAGAGAGAATCCTAAAGAGAGCAAGTGATAAGCAACAGGTTACCTACAAAGGAAATACCATAAGGCTCTCACTGACTTATCAACAGAAAGACTACAGGCCAGAAGGGAGTGGCATGAGGTAATCAAGGTCATGAAAAACAAGGATCTGAATCCAAGACTACTCTACCCAGCAAGGCTATCATTCAAAATAGAAGGTCAAATAAAAAGCTTTCCAGACAAAAAAAAAAAAAAAAAAAAGGCCAAGGAAATATATTAACACCAAACCAGCACTGCAAGATATGCTGAAAGTACTGCTGTAATTAGTAGAAAAAATAGGAAGAAAAATAGAACCACACTAAACAGACATTGCAATGAATAAGTACATATTGAATATTACCTTAAATGTGAATGCTTTCAGGGCTCTGATACAAAGGCACAGAATAGCTGACTGGATAAGAAAACATGACTCACATATATGTTGTTTCCAAGAGACCCACCTCACAAGTAAAGACTCACATAGGTTGAAAGTGTCGGGATGGAAAAAAATCTTTCAAGGAAACAGAAAGCAAAAAAAGAGTTGGGGTAGCAATACTCATGATTCATAAAGTAGACTTCAAAAGAGACTGAAAAGGCTACTACATAATATTGAAAAGATCTATCCAACAGGAAGATATATACTTGGTAAACATATATGCACTCAATATAGGAGCACAAAAATATATTAAAAATCTTCTGGAGGACTTCAAAGGAGAAATCAATAGCAATACAATCATAGCAGGGGATTTCAACACCCCGCTGACATCACTGGATAGATCCTCTAGACAAAAAATTAGCAAGGAAATAGAGACTCTAAATAAAGCACTAGACCAAATGGATTTAATAGATATCTACAGAGAATTACACCCCAAAACTGCAGAATTCACATCCTTCTCAAAGGCACATATGACATTCTCAAAGATAAACCATATATTAGGGCCAAGCTAAGTTTCTACAAGTTCAAGAAATTGAAATCATATCAAGCATCTTCTCAGATCAAAGTGGCATGCAACAAGAAATCAATTGACATAAGAACATGCAAAGACATTTGGAAACATGGAGGCTAAATAGCATGTTATTGAACAATAAGTGGGTTAAATAGAGATCAAGGAAGAAATTGAAAACTTCCTGGAAACCAATGAAAATGAACACACAACAACACAAAATCTATGGGATGCAGCAAAAGCAGTTCTGAGAGGGAAGTTCATAGCACTACAGGACTACCTCAAGATGCAAGACAACTTTCTAACAGAATATCTAACCTCACAAATTAAAGAACTAGAAAGCAAACCCCAGAGCAAGTAGAAGGAAGAAAGTAGTGAAGATCAGAGCTGAAATAAATAATGTGGAGACTAAAAAAAAAAAAAAATTTAAAGGATCAATGACACAAAGAGGTGGTTCTTTAAAAACATAAACAAGTTTGATGGACACTTAGCTAGATTCACCAAAAAAAAAAAGACGGAGGACTGAAATACACAAAATTATAAATGAAAGAGGAAGAATAGTAACTGACACCATTGAAATACAACGGATTGATAACAAATATTATGAACAATTATACCGCAACAAATTTGATAATCTAAGTGAAATGGACCAATTTCTAGAAATACATAGTCTTTCAAAACTGAACTGGGAAGAGATAGAAAACTTGAACAGACCAATAACAACTAAGAAAATTGAAGATATAATCAAGACTCACCCAGCAAACAAACGCCCAGGCCCAGATGACTTCATGGTGAAATTTTACAAAACATTCAAGGAAGAACTTATACCCATTCTCCTCAAATTATTTTTAAAATTATGAAAAGGAAGCCTTGCAAACTTTTTTTATGAGGCCAACATAATTCTAATTCCAAAACCAGAAAAAGACACTACAAAGAAAGAAAACTACAGACCAATATCCCCAATAAACATAGATGCCAAAGTCCTGAACAAAATACTAGCAAATTGAATCTGGCAATACATCAAAAAAATTATTCACCATGACCAAGTGGGATTCATTCTAGGGATGCAAAGCTGGTAAAATATTCGCAAATCAATGAATGTGATATACCAGATCAACAAAATGAAAGATATAATTTATATGATTATATCAATAGATGCTGAAAAGGCATTCAACAAAATCCAACACCCATTTCTGATAAAAAAAAGCTCAGCAATCTGGGAATGGAGGGATTATATCTTGACATAATAAAGACAATATATGAAAGACCTACAGCCACATCATACTCAATGGACAAAAATTAAAAGCATTTCCCTTAAGAACAGGAACAAGGCCCTTTCACCACTCATATTTAACATAGTATTGAAAGTCTTAGCCACAACAATCAGACAGGAAGAAAAAATAAAAAAGATTCAAATTGGAAAGAAAGAAGTGAAACTGTCATTATTCGCAGATGACATGATACTCTATGTAGAAAACCCCAAGCCTCCTTCAAAAATTTACTAGACTTAATAAATAAATTTGGTAAAGTAGAGGGATACAAAATTAACCTCAAGAAATCAATGGCATTCCTATACACCAATGATGAGCTCACAGAAAGAGAAACTAAAAAAAAAAAATTATATTTACTATTGCAGCAATAAAATTAAGATACCTAGGAATAAACTTAACCAAATAAATAAAGGACCTATTCGCAGAAAACTACAGGTCATTGAAAAAAGAAATAGAGGAAGATATAAAAATATGGAAGCACATACCTTGTTCATGAAATGGAATTATTAACATCATTAAAATGTCCATACTACCCAAAGCAATCTATAGATTTAATGCAATCTTCATCAAAATACCAATGACATACTTCACAGAAATAGAATAATTCAAAAGTTCATGTGGAACCAAAAAAGACCTCAAATAGACACAGCAATCATTAAAAAGAAGAGCAAAGTTGGAGGAATCACATTACCAGACTTCAGTTTATACTACAAAGTCACTGTAATCAAAACAGCCTGGTACTGGCACAAGAACAGGCATATAGACCAGTGGAACAGAAGAGAGAACCAAGAAATGGGATCAAGGCAATATGCTCAGTTAATATTTGACAAAAGTGGCAAGAGCATACAGTGGAGTAAAGACAGCCTCTTTAATAAAAGGTGTTGGAAAAATTGGACAGCTACATGAAAAACAATGAAATTAGACCATCAACTTACATCATACACAAGAATAAACTCAAAATGGATAAAATACAAATGTAACTGATGAATCCATAAAAATCCTGGAAGAAAATGTAGACAAGAGTATTTCAGAAATTATACGCAGCAGAATTTTCACTGATACATCACCTAAGGCAACAGAAACAAAGGAGAAAATGATCACATGAGACTACATCAAACTAAAAAGCTTATGAACAGCAAAAAATATAATTATCAAAATGGAAAAACAAGCCACTGTATGGGAGAGCATAATTGCCAATGATATATCAGATAAGGGGTTAATTTCCAATATATATAGAGTGCTCATACAACTCAACAAAAGGAAGACAAAGAACCCAATTAAAAAATGGGCAGAAGAACTAAATAGACACTTCTCCAAACAGGACCTACAAATGGCTAAGAGATATGTGAAGAAATGCTCAACATGGCCAATCATCAGAGAGATTCAAATTAAAAGAACAATGTGGTATCATCTCACACCTGTCAGAATGTCCGCCATTAACAAATCATCAAACAATAAGTGTTGGAGAGGGTATGGAGAAAAGGGGACTCTAGTACACTGCTGGTAGGAATGCAGACTGGTGCAGCCACTATGGAACTAAATTTGGTGTTACCTCAAAAACTACAAATTGAACTTTCATTTACCCAGTGATCCCACTTCTAGGAATATACATTCAGAAGCCTGAAACACCAATCAGAAAGACTATATGTACCCCCATGTTTGTAGCAGCACTATTTACAATAGCTATGATCTGGAAACAGCCCAAATGTCCATCACTGGAAGAATGGATAAAAAAGCTCTGGTTTATATACACAATGGAGTACTATGCAGCTGTAAGAAAGAAAGATCTCTTATCCTTTGAGATGATATGGAGGGACCTGGAGACCTTTATCTTAAGCAAAACAATCCAAGCAGAGAAAGACAAATATCACATGCTCTCACTTATTTGTGGAATATAATGAATATAACAGTCTAAGTAATGGGGTAGCCCCAGAGATGTGGAAGTGGGGCACAGACTGACAGTTCCCAGAATAGGGGGTGGGTGGGAAGAGATAAACCACATAATTTATATGCATGTATGTATAAACAATGAAAAACAAAGGTGAGGACAGCGTGAGGAGAGAGAGGGATGGGGGAATCAGTGGGAAAAATGGAGAAATATCTGTAAAAAAATTAATTAATTAAAAAATATATAAATAAAATTATTTAGAACTCAAAATAGATAAATAAATAACTAAATGTTGTTTGGAAAATTGGACAGGTGCATGCAAAAAAATAAAACTGGACCGTCAAGTTACACCATACACAAAAATAAACTCAAAATGAATAAAAGACTTAATTGTTACTCATGATGCCATAAAAGTCATGGATGAAAATATAGGCAACAAAATTTCAGACATCACACGCAGCAGAATTTTTACTGATACATCACCTAAAGCAACAGAAACAAAGGACAAAATGAACACATGGGATTACATCAAACTAAAAACTTCTGCAGAGCAAAAGATACAATCATCAAAATGCAAAGGCAACCCACTGTATAGGAGAAAATAATTGCCAATGATATATCACATAAGGGGTTAATTTCCAATACATATAGAGTGCTCATACAACGCAATAAAAGGAAGACAAAGTACCCATTTAAAAAAATGGGCAGAGGAACTAAATAGATGCCTCTCCATACAGCACATACAAATGGCTAAGAGACATGAAGAAATTCTCAACATCACTAATCATCAGAGAGATTCAAATTAGAACAACAGTGAGGTAACACCTCACAGCTGTCAGAATGATTCTCATCAACAAATCATCAAACAACAAGTTTTGGCAAGGCTGTGGAGAAAAGGGAACACTAGTACACTTCTGGTGAAAATGCAAACTGGTGCACCACCTTAGAAAACAATATTTTGTTCCCTCAAAAAATTAAAAATTGAAGTTTTATTTGACTCAGTGACTCCACTTGTAGGAATATACCCTAAGAATCCTGAAACACCTATCAGAAAGAATATATGTACCCCCATGTTTGTAGCAGCACTATTTACAATAGCTAAGATCTGGAAAGAGCCCAAATGTCCATCAGTTGATGAATGGATAAAAAAGCTGTGGTACATATACACAATGGAGTACTATGCAGCTGTAAGAAAGAAAGAAAGATCTCTTATCTTTTGAGACGATATGGAGGGACCTGGAAAGTATTATCCTAAGCGAAACAAGCCTAACAGGAAAGACATATATCATATGATCTCACTTATTTGTGGAATATCATGAACATAACTGTTTGAGGAATGTGGTATTCCCAGAGACGTGGAAGTGGGGTACAGCCTGACAATCCCCAGAAGTTGGGGTGGTGTGGGAGAAATAAACCACAGACCTTATATGTTTGTATTCATGAACAATGGACATGGACAGCAAAGTTGGGATAGGGCACGGAGGGTTGGGGAGGGGGAAAAAGAAAAAATTCCGTAACAAAAATGAATTAATTAATTAAAAAAAAAAAAAAAAGAAGTAGAAGAAGCATAGAGAGCCCTAGGTAAAAAAAAAAAAAAAAAGGCCCACACCAAAATACATACTAATTAAAATATCAAAAATTAAGGGCAAAGAGAAAATACTAAAGGAAACAAGAGATGAGCAACAGGTTACTTATGAAGAAACCTCTATAAGGCTAACAGCTGACTTCTCAACATAAACACTACAGGCCAGAAAAGAATTGCATGAAGAAATCAAGGTAATGAAAAATAAGAATTTATGCCCAGCTTGTGCGGCTCAGTGGTTGAGCACTGACCTATGTACCAAGAGGTCGCTGGTTCAATTCCCAGTCAGGGCAAATGCCCAGATTATGGGCCCTATCCCCAGTGGGGGATGCAAGAAGAGACCAATCAATGTTCTCTCCCATTGATCTTTCTATCACTCTCTCCCTCTCCCTTCCTCTCTCTCTAAAATCAATTAAAAAATTAAAAACACAAATTAGGATCTGAATCCAAGGTTTCTCTATCCAGCAAGGCTATAATTCAAAATAGAAGGTCAAATAAAGAACTTCCCAGACAAAAGAAGGCTAAGAAAATACATTAGCATCAAACCAGCACTTGAGGAAATGTTAAAAAGATTGCTGTAATAAGCAGAAGAAATAGGAAGAAAAACATAACCACAGTAAACAAAAATGGCAATAAATAAATACATATCAATAATAACCTTAATTGTAAATAGATTGAATGCTTCGATCCATTGCTGATTGAATGAGAAAGCATAACTCACATATATGTTGTTTACAAGACACCCACCTCACAACAAAAGACTTACATAAGTTGAAAGTAAAGAGATGAGGAGAAAAATTTCCAAGGAAGCAGAAACAATAAAAACTTGGAGTAACAATAGTCATAGCTGATAAAATAGACTTCAAAATGAAGGCCATAACTAGAGACAAAGAAAGCAACTACATAATATTAAATGGATCTATCCAGCAAGAGGATACAACCTTGGTAAACATATACGCACCCAACATAGGAGCACCAAAATACATTAAAATTGTTTGGAGGTCTTCAAAGGAGAAATCAACAGCAATACAATCATAGGAGTGGACTTCAACACCTCACTGACACCAGTGGATAGATCCTCTTGGAAAAAGTGAACAAGGAAACAGAGACTCTGAATGGTGAACTCGACCAAATAGATTTAATAAATATTTACAGAGAATTACACCCCCAAAATGCAGGATTCACATTCTTTTCCAGGGCACATTGTACATTCTCAAAGATAGACCACATATTCAAATACAAACTAAGCCACTACCAGGTCAAGATTGAAATCATATCAAGCATCTTCTCAGATCACAATGGCATGAATCTAGAAATTAATTACAACAAAAACCCAGAAAAGAATTCAGACACATGGAATTAAAATAGCATGTTACAAAACAATGAAGAGGGGGACAAAAAAATGGCAGCGGAGTGAATGGAGCTATAGAGACCATCTCCCAGGAACAAACTGGATTTACAACAAAAATAAAGACAAATCATCAGGAAGGGGCAACCAAAAGACACAATGGAGAACCACATAACCAGGGACACCGACTCAATCCTGGTAGGCTTGCGATGACTAGAGAGGGGGCCGGGAGCCCACGGTCGGCAGCGGCCTGGGCTGGGACCAGCTGACTCTGCTGAAACCAGGGGACTCGGTGTGAAGCTGCTGCGCCTTGGCTGTGACCCCGGCTGAGTCCTGCAAACTCTGCTGCTTGCTAAGCCCTCGGCTGGTGCCACACAGACTCGGCTGGGACCAGGGAACTCTGCTGGAAGCTGCTGCCACCTCGGCAGTGTCCCTCTTCCGTGGCTTAGTCCTGTGGCTTCTGCTGTGTGCGACGCCCTTGGCTGGTGCCACAGCCGCGGCCACCCTTGGCTGGAAGCAGCACCCTCGGGTTAAAAGTCCCAGGTGGCTCCATGACGCAGAGTCTAGACAGTGGCTGCAGCCACTCACCTTGGTCTCAGGCAGAGGGAAGGCAGACTGGACTGGAACTGTGTGGGGACACTCAGGTTTTGGAGGGTGCTCAGAGCTTTTGCTGAGTGCAGCCACGCAGGACTGTGGTCATTTTACTCCTTCCCAGGCCCTGGGGAGAGGCGGCAGCCCCTCCCTCAGAGATTCAACCTCACCTGGTGGCCATTGAAATGCTAATTGAGGCCCATTAACAACCATCAGCTGCTCCACCATCAGGAAATCCTCTAACACTGAGCACCTGAGGGAGTTTTTTGGTCAACTCAAAAACCAAGGTTATTCAGGTGACCTCTATTAATAGCCTCCAGGCAAACAAAGCTAGAGGATAACTACCATTCCCTGGGCTAGCAACACTAACAAGAAAAGCTAAGACTTAACAGTGGTGTTTAAAGTGGGTCCTCCCTGGCTCATCCAAACCCAGGAGAAGAAGCCACAAACAGCAGAACACCAACACCCACAGGGTAAATTTGGCAGACTCCAAAGCCCACTGTGATAGCCAAAATGGTGAAAAACAGAAACAAAAGCCAAATGAAAGAACAAGAGACCTCTACGAAAGATGAGATAAATGAGGTGCAGTTAAGCAAGTTAATAGAACTAGAATTTAGAGCAATGATGTTGAAGAAGCTCAACAGCATGTGTAAGGACATGAGCACCATGAGTAAAGACATAGAAATGTTGAAAATCAACCAGTTGGAAATTAAAAACCACCAAGAAGAAATGAAGAATGACATATCAGAAATGAAAAACACATTGGAAGGTCTAGAAAGCAGAGTAGGGGAAGCTGAGGACCGGATCAGTAAATTAGAAGACAGGCTAGAAAAAATCAACCAATCAGAAAACCAAAAGGAAAAAAATGATTAAACAATAGGAAGACAGCTTATGAGAACTGTGGGAAAACTGGAAATGGAATAACATTCGCATCATAGGAGTCCCTGAAGAAGAAGAAAATGAGCAAGGGATAGAGAATATATTCAAAGAAATAGTGACAGAAAACTTCCCTAATTTGGTGAAGGAAGAAAGCATTGAAGTTCAAGAAGCACAGAGAGCCCCAAGTAAGAAGAACCCAAACAGGCCCACACCAAAACACATAGTAATCAATCTGCCAAAAATTAAAGACAAAGAGAGAATGCTAAAAGCAGCAAGAGAGAAGCAACAGGTTACCTATAAAGAAAACCCCATAAGCTCTCAGCTGACTTCTCACAAGAAACCCTACAGGCCAGAAGAGAATGGCATGAAGTAATCAAAGTCATGAAAAACAAGAATCTGAATCCAAGACTACTCTACCCAGCAAGGCTATCATTCAAAATAGAAGGTCAAATAAAGAGCTTCCCAGACAAAAGAAGGTTAAGGGAATACATCAGCACCAAACCAGCACTGCAAGAAATGTTAAAAGTACTTCTGTAATTACCAGGAGAAATGGGAAGAAAAATAGAACCACACTAAACAAAAATGCAATAAATAAGTACATATCAATAATCACCTTAAACGTAAATGGATTGAATGCTCCTATAAAGAGACACAGAGTAGCTGATTGGATAAGAAAGCATGACTCATCTATATGTTCTTTACAAGAGACCCACCTCACAGCAAAAGACTCACATAGATTGAAAGTGAAGGAATGGAAAAGGCTCTTCCAAGCAAATGGAAAAGAAAAAAAAAGCTGGGGTAGCAATACTCATATCTGATAAAATAGATTTTAGAATGAAGGCCATAACTGGAGAAAAAGAAGACCACTACATAATATTGAAAGGATCTATCCAACAGGAAGATATAACCTTGATAAACATATATGCACCCAACATAGGAGCACCAAAATATATTTAAAAACTTCTGGAGGACTTCAAAGGAGAAATTTATACAAGTACAATCATAGCAGGGGACTTGAACACCCCGCTGACATCACTGGATAGATCCTCTAGACAAAGAATTAGCAAGAAAACAGACACTCTAAATGAAGCACTAGACCAAATGGATTTAATAGATATATACAGAGAATTACACCCCAAACTACAGAATTCACATGCTTCACAATTGCACATGGGACACTCTCAAAGATAGACCACATGATAGGACACAAATTAAACCTCTACAAGTTCAAGAAGATTGAAATCATATCAAGTATCTTCTCAGATCACAATGGCATGAAACTAGAAATCAATTGCAAGAAGAACATACAAAGACATTTCAACACATGGAAGCTAAATAGCATGTTATTAAACGAAGCATGGGTCACCGAGGAGATCAAGGAAGAAATCAAAAACTTCCTGGAAACCAATGAAAATGAAGACACAACAACACAAAATCTATGGTCTGCTGCGAAAGCAGTTCTGGGAGGGAAGTTCATAGCACTACAGGCCTACCTCAAAAAACAAGAAAAATCTCTAATACATTATCTAACCTCACACCTTAAACAACTAGAGAGGAAACAAAAAGAAAACCCCAGAGCAAGTAGAAGGGAGGAAGTAGTAAAGACCAGAGTAGAAATAAATGACATAGAGACCAAAAAAAAACAATTCAAAAGATCAATAAAACAAAGAGCTGGTTTTCGAAAAGATAAACAAGATTGATGGACCCTTAGCTAGATTCACCAAGAAACAAAGAGAGAGAACTCAAATACACAAAATCAGCGATGACAGAGTAGAGGTAACAACTGACACCACAGAAATACAAAAGATCGTCAACCACTACTATGAACAATTATATGGCAACAAATTCAATTATCTAAGCGAAATGGACAAATTTCTAGAAACACATAGTCTCACAAAAATGGATCAAGAAGAGATAGACAACTTGAACAGACCGATAACAACAGAAGAAATTGAAGATGTAATAATGACTCTCCCAGCAAACAAAAACAAAGGCTCGGATGACTTCATGGGGGAGTTTTACCGAAAATTCAAAGAAGAACTAATACTCTTTCTCCTCAAACTATTTCAAAAAATTCAAGAATAAGGAAGACTTTCAAACTCGTTTTATGAGGCCAGCATAATTCTAATTCCAAATCCAGAAAAAGACACAACAAAAAAGAAAACTACAGGTCAATATCCCTGATGAACATAGATGCCAAAATCCTGAACAAAATACTAGCAAATCAGATCCAGCAATACATCAAAAAATAAAATTATCCACCATGACCAAGTGGGATTCATCCCAGGGTTGCAAGGCTTATAAATATTCGCAAATCAATAAACGTGATACACCACATAAATAAATAAACATAAGCATATCAATAGATGCTGAAAAAACCTTTGACAAAATCCAGCATCCATTTCTGATAAAAACGCTCAGCAGTGTGGGAATAGAGGAATCATGTCTAGACATAATAAAGGCCATATATGAAAGACCTACAGCTAACATCATACTCAATGGGCAAAAACTGAAAGCATTTCCCTTAAGAACAGGAACAAGGCAAGGAAGCCCACTTTCGCCACTCTTATTTAACATAGTACTGGAAGTCTTAGCCACAGCAATCAGACAGGAAGAAAAAATAAAAGGGATCCAAATTGGAAAGGAGGAGCTGAAATTGTCATTATTTGCAGATGACATGATACTATACATAGAAAACCCCAAAGACTCCATTAAAAGTGTACTAGACTGAATAAATGAATTTGGCAAAGCACCAAGATACAAAATTAACGTCAAGAAATCGATGGCATTCTTATACACCAATGATGAACTCACAGAAAGAGAAACTAATAAAACAATCCCATTTATCATTGCGGCAAAAAATTAAGATACCTAGGAATAAACTTAACCAAAGAAATAAAGGACCTGTTTGCAGAAAACTACAGGTCATTGAAAAAAGAAATAGAGGAAGATATAAACAAGTGGAAGTACATACCCTGTTCATGGATTGGGAGAATTAACGTCATTAAAATATCCATATTACCCAAAGCAATTTATAAATTCTACGCAATCCCCATCAAAATACCAACGGCATACTTCACAGAATTAGAATAAGTACTTCAAAAGTTCATATGGAACCAAAAAAGGCCTTGAATAGCCACAACAATCTTGAAAAGGAAGAACAAATTTGGAGGGATCACATTACCAGATTTCAGGTTTTACTACAAATCCACTGTAATCAAAACAGCCTGGTACTGGCACAAGAACAGGCATATAAACCAGTGGAACAGAACAGAGAACCCAGAAATGGACCCAAGGCAATGTACTCAATTAATATTTGACAAAGCTGGCAAGAGCATTCAGTGGAGTAAGGACAGCCTCTTTCATAAATGGTGCTGGGAAAATTTGACAGCTACTTGCAGAAAAGTGAAACTAGACCATCAACTTACACCCTACACAAGAATAAACTCAAAATGGATAAAAGACTTAAATGTGACTCATTACTCCATAAAAATCCTAGAAGAGACTGTAGGCAACAACATTTCAGACATCATACACAGCAGAATTTTCACTGATATATCACATAAGGCAATAGAAACAAAGAAGAAAATGAACACATGGGACTACTTCAAACTCTAAAGCTTCTGCACAGCGAAAGATACAATCATCAAAACAGAAAGACTACCCACTGTATGGGAGAGCATAACTGACAATGATATGTCTGATAAGGGGTGAAATTCCAATACATATAGAGTGCTCATACAACTCCACCAAATGAAGACAAAGAACCCAATTAAAAAATGGGCAGAGGAACTAAATAGACACCTCTCCAAACAGGACATACAAATGGCTAAGAAACATATGAAGAAATGCTCATCATTACTAATCATCAGAGAGATGCAAATTCAAACAACAATGAGGTATCACCTCACACCTGTTAGAATGCCTGCCATAAACAAATCACCAAACATTAAGTGTTGGCGTGCATGTGGAGAAAAGGGGACTCTAGTGCACTGCTGGTGGGAATGCAGACTGGTGCAGCCACTATGGAAAACAATATTGTGTTACCTCAGAAACTTAAAAATTGAACTTCCATTTGACCCAGTGACTCCACTTCTAGGAATATACCCTAAGAAGCCTGAAACTCTAATGAGAAAGAATATATGTAACCCCATGTTTATAGCAGCACTGTTTACAATAGCTAAGATCTGGAAACAGCCCAAGTGTCCATCAGTAGACGAATGAATCAAAAAGCTGTGGTACATATACACAATGGCATACTACGCAGCTGTAGGAAAGAAAGATCTCTTATTGTTTGAGACTACATGGAGGGACACAGAAAGTATCATCCTAAGTGAAACAAGCCACATAAAGAAAGACATGTTTCATATGATCTCACTTATTTGTGGAATGTAATGAACATAACAGTCTGAGGAATGGGGTAGTTCCAGAGATGTGTAAGTGAGGTACAGACTGACAATCCCCAGAAGAAGGGGTGGTGGGGTAGAGTTAAACCACAGAACTTCTATGCATATATGCATGAACAATGGACATGGACAACAAACTGGGGAAAGGGCAGCGAGGGAAGGGGAGGGGGGAATCAGTGGGGGGAAATGGAGAAACACCTGTAACAAAAATTAATTAATAATAAAAAAATAAACAATGAAGGGGTTGTCAAGGAGATCATGGAAGGAATAAAAATTTTTCTGGAAACCAGTGAAAATGAATACACAACAACAACAAAATCTATGGTCCACAGTGAAAGCAGTCCTGACGGAAGTTCATAGCACTATAGGCCTATCTCAGGAAACAAGAAAATTGTATAATTGATATTCAAATCACTACCACTTAAAAAACTAGAAAGTAAAGAAAAAGAAAAACCCAAAGCAAATAGAAGAATATAAATAATAAAGGTCACAGCAGAAATAAATGACATAGAAACTGAAAAAAAAAAAAATCAAAAGATCAATGAAACAAAGAGCTAATTCTTTCTTTGGAAAGGTAAACAAGATTGATGGCTCCTTAGCCAGACTCACCAAGAAGCAAAAAGAGAAGACCCAAAAAACAAAATCAGAAATGATAGAGAAGTAACAACTGACACCACAGAAATAGAAAAGATCATTAAAACATACCATGAACAACTGTATGTCAATATATTGAACAATCTAGGCAAAATGGACAAATTTCTAGAAATACACAGTCTTCCACAACTAAAGAGAGAAGATATAGAATATTTGATCAGGCCAATAACAAGTAAGAAATTTGAAGAGGTAATAAAGTAACTCCCAGCAAACAAAAGCCCAGGCTTGGATGGCTTCACGGGGGAGTTTTAGCAAACATTCAAAGAAGATCTAACAGCCATTCTCCTCAAACTATTCCAAAAATCCAAGAATAAAGAAGACTTCTAAACCCATTTTATAAGGGCAGCATAATTCTAATTCTAAAACCAGTTAAAGATACTACAAAGAAAGAAAGTCACAGGCCAATATCTCTGATGAACATAGATAGATGCCAAAATTCTTAACAAAATATTAGCAAATTGGATCCAGATATACATTAAAAAAATTATTTACCATGACCAAGTACAATTCATCCCAGCAATGCAAGACTGGTACAATATTTGCAAATCAATAAATGTAGTATGCCATATAAACAAAATAAAAAAAATAAAACGCATATGATTATATCAATAGATATTGAAAAAACATTCGCCACAATTCAACTCCCATTTCTGATAAAAATACTCAGCAATGTGGGAATAGAAGGATGATATCTCGACATAATAAAGGCCATATATTAAAAACCTACAGCCAACATCATACTCAGTGGGCAAAAATTAAAGCATTTCCCATAAGAAAAGAAACAAGACAGGGATGCCCACTTTTGCCAGTGTTATTTAACATAGTTATGGAAATCTTAGCTACAACAATTGGACATGAAGAAAAAATAAAATGAATCCAAATTGGATAAAAAAAAAAAGTGAAACTGTCATTATTTGCAGACGACATGAAATTGTATGTAGAAAACCCTGAATATTCCATCAAAAATCTCCTATAGCTAATAAATTAATTTTGCCAAGTAGCAGTATAAGAAATTAATATCAAGAAATTGACAGCATTGTTATACATTAATAATGAACTCACAGACAGAGAAACCAAAAAAAAAAAAAAAAAATCCCATTAACCACTGCATCAAAAAATAAAAATAAAAAAAAAACTAAGATACCTAGGAATAAACTTAATCAAAAAAGTAAAAGACCTGTTCTCAGAAAACTACAGCACATTGAAAAAAATGGATTGGAAGCCCTGGCTGGTTTGGCTCAGCGGTTAGAGTGTCCACCTGCGGTCCAGAGAGACCCGGGTTCAATTCCCGCTAGGGGCGCGCACCTCGGTTGCAGTTTGTCCCCAGCCCTGGTCGGTCGTGCAGGTGACAGCCACTCTATGTGTCCCTTTCATGTTGATGTTTCTCTCTCTCTCTCTCCCTCCCACTCTACCTGAACAAAAAATGGAAAAAATGTCCTCGGGTTAGGATAAAAAAAAATGGATTGGAAGAATTTACATCATTAAAATATCCATCCTACCCAAAGCAATCTATAGATCCAATGCAATTCCCATTAAAATACCAACGACATATTTTATGGAACTAGAGAAAATAATCCAAAAGTTTATATGCAACCAAAAAAGTCCAAAATAGTCACAACAATCTTGAAAAAAAAGAGTAAAGTAGAACGGATCACAATACTTGATATCAGGTTATACTACAGAGCCATTGTAATCAAAACATCCCGGTACTGTCATAAGAACAGGCATATGGATCAATGGAACAGAACAGAGAACCCAGAAATTGACCCAAGACATGATGCTCAATTAATATTTGACAAAGGTGGCAAGAGCATACAGTGGAGTAAAGACAGCCTCTTTAATAAATGGTGCTGGGAAAATTGGATAGCTACATAAAAACAAAAAATAAGCCAGACCAACAACTTACACCATGCACAAGAATAAATTCAAAATGGATAAAAGATTTAAATGTAACTTGGGAATCCATAAAAATCCTAGAAGAAAACATAGGCAACAAAATGTCAGATGTCACACACAGGAGAATTTTCACGGATGCAACACCTAAGGCAAGAGAAACAAAGGAAAAAAATGAATAAATGGGACTACATCAAACTAAAATGCTTCTGCACAGCAAAAATGAAACAAGCATCAAACTGGAAAGGGAACCCATTATATGAAAGAGCATAATTGCCAAACATACATCAGATAAGGGGTTAATCTCAAAAATATATAGAGTCCTCATACAACTCAACAAAAGGAAGACAAAGAACCCAATTAAAAATTGGGCAGAGGACCTAGACACCTCTCCAAACAGGACCTACAAATGGCTAAAAGGCATACGAAGAAATGCTCAATGTCACTAATTATCAGAGAGTAGCAAGTCAAAATGACTATGAGGTATCATCTCACACCTATCAGAATAGCTGCCATCAACAAATCATCACACAACAAGTGTTGGCAAGGGTGTGGAGAAGAGGTGACTCTAGTACACTGCTGATGGAAGTGCAGACTGGTGGATCCATTATAGAAAACAATATGGTGTTTCCTCAAAAACTAAAATTTGAATGCCATTTGGTCCAGTGATCCCACTTGTAGGAATATATTCTACAAAGCCTGAAACACCAATCAGAAAAAATATATGTATCCCTATGTTCATAGCAGCACTGTTTACAATTGCTAAGATCTGGGAACAGCCCAAGTGTCCATCAATAGATGAGTGAATAAAAAAAAAAAAAAAAAAACCTATGGTACATTTACACAATGGAACACTATGCAGTGGTTAGAGAGAAAGATCTCTTATCATTTGGCATGACGTGGAGGAACCTGGAGAGTATTATGCTAAGTGAAATAAGCCAATCAGAGAAAGACAAATACCACATGATCTCACTTATTTGAGGAATATAATGAACAAAATAAGCTGATGAATAAAATAGACCCAGAGACATAGTGGCAGGGTACAGACTGACAAACCTCAGCAGAGGGGTCTGGGTGGTAGAGAAGAAATCAACCAAAGAACTTCTACATCATATATGCATGACCAATGGATGTAGACAACAATGCTGAAGGAGTTTGGTGGGATCTGAGGAGGGTGTCAATGGGGGATAAAGGAGAAACATCTGTAACAAAAATAAATTAATAAAATTAAATAAATAAATAGTATGGGCAGCAAGTTTGAGAAAAGTTTACATTTCCAGATTTCTCAATTGCTGCTTTTGAATATTAAATTTCATAACAATAAAAACAAATTATTTTCTAGTCGGGAAAAAATAAATCTGGAAACTAGTTCTAGAACTTTTTCTTAAATTATTATTTTTTTAAAATTTTCGTATTGATTTTAGAAAAAGGAAGGGAGAGAGAGAAAGAGAGACATTGCTTTGTTGTTCCACTTATTAACATATTCATTAGTTGCTTGTTGTATGTGCCCTGATTGAGGATTGAACCTATAACCTTGGCATATTGGGACAGTGCTCTAACCAACTGAGCTACCTGGTTAGGGCATATATTATTAATATTTTGATAATTTTCTCTGTTCCCTTTCAGGAAATCTTGTCTTTCTTATGCTGACTTCTTGGTTCGAACTTCTACATTTTTTTTTTCTTATTTTCTTTCTTTCTTTCTTTTTTTGGGGGGGTCTAGTTTTTGTTAGAATTTCTCAATATCATGTTACACTATATCTATTGAATTCTTATTTCTGTTGTCATTAAAATATCTGCAGCTTTTTAAAAAAATTATTGAATTTATTGGGGTGATATTGGTCAATAAAATTATCTATGTTTTACATGCACAATTAATTCTATAATACATTTTCTATATATTGTCTTGTGTGTTCATCACCCAAAGTCAAGTTTCCTTCTATCACCATTTATCTCCCATTTACCCTCTTCTACCTTTCCCCAACCCTCCCCCCCCTTTTCCCTGGTAATCACCATACTGTTGCCTGTGTCTATGAATTTTTATTTGTTTATTTTTATAGTATATTGTTCTTATTTAATGACCACAGTATACTTTCTCATTTCTGATAATCTTAATGATTTTTCAAAGTTCTCATCTACCTGAAATCCATTTCCCCAATGTTGTTATTTCCACTGTGTGTGTTTTGATCTCTTTCTTTAATGATAGAATTTAAATATATATATATATATATATATATATATATATATATATATATATTCCCGAGATCCTTAGATATTTGGTTATATTTGAATAGTGCACACAAATGTTGATTAAAGGTTTTGTCATGGTAGGTCCTACCTTCAGATTATTTTGCTGGATCCTTTTTTTTTTATGAACTTCTAATTATTATTATTATTATTTTTTTTTAATCCTCACCCGAGGATATTTTTCTATTTATCTTCAGATAAAGTGGGTGGGAGAGAAAGGGTGATAAACATCAATGTGAGAGGGACACATTGACTGGTTGCCTCCTGCACTACCCTGACCAGGGCCGGGGATGAACCGCAACCGAGGTACATGCCCTTGGCCAGAATCAAACCCATGACTTATTGGTCCATGGGCCGGCGCTTTACTGCTTATCCAAACCAGCCAGGGCAGCTTCTGATTATTTTTAAAAGGTAATTTTCTATAAAGCTGGTCAGATTCTCTCAAAAAATAATCTTTAAATATTCTATAGCTTTCTGGCGACCAAGTAGGAAAAGCATTTTGGTGATCTCAACATACTGTATATAGCTAGACTTTCACCTAATCTCATACTAAGTTCTATCTAAACACCTTCTATTTTAAATATCAGAGAATAAGTCTCTGGTCTTCTGTGAGAGGGAAGTATATAGGAGAATCACCCAGCTGTGAAGAATAAAAGAGAGGGTTTGGTGAACTAATTGCTTCAGAAACCATCTTTCATCAAATTCACATGTTTTGGGCTCCACTTTTACTCTGTTACCGACGTATTTGATTCTGGCCTGATGCTGCCAATTTCTGAGCCTCTGGCAAGATCGTTGTTACAAATTATAGTGTTCATTTTCTCACCGCTGATTTAGGATTTAGGTTTCTTATGTCTGCTAATCAGTTAATATTTGTTCTTATGCTTTACTTTTCCTAAAATAATGCTGTTCTCATATTCTTTCCTGTTTTTCTTTTACCTGATGGGTTTATGACTCACAAATAGTCCTTTTATGTAATTTATAGATAAACATGAGTGTCTAATCCACTACATTGAACTAGAAACCTTTTTTGTCATCATGGCATTTAACATATTTATTCTAATATTTTCATTATATTATATATTTGTTCATTATGTATCTCTGTCCACAAGTATTCAAGCTTCTTAAAAAATAGGGATATTGCTATCTTGTTCACTAAGTATTCCTACTGCCTAGGACATAATAAACTCTTCATAAATATGTTTAGAGTAATTAACCTGACATTTTATTATTTGAGAAAAATGATATTTGTAGTCATAACATCTAATACTGTTTGTGACAAAAAATAATTATGCAGCAAATTGGTCAAATCAAAATGAAATAATTAGTGACTCAAGAAAAAAAAAGGTATACAAGACAAGATATATAATAATAGTATATAAATATTCACTTTTTCATTTAAAAATATCAATTAGCTATACATAATAAATTTATTTTGTAGGAATAAGAAAAGCCAAATAGAGATCAGTTAGATTATTTCAGCAGTGCAGGTGAGAAAATATTATGAACTAGCAGAGGGGGTAGAAATAATTGAACAGAGTCAAGAGGAATTTAGAAGTTAGAGTTCAAGGACTTGGTTACTTTTGAATAAAGGAAGAGTAGAGAAAGAAAGAAGTATTAAGGTATTAAAGGTGAATTTTAGGTTTCAGGCTAGATGGAAAGTGGTACCCTCTCCTCAGATGGTCAGACTAACTGGAGGAAAATATATTAGATATGGGGCAACAAGCATTGACATTAATTTGACCTGCTTTTGTGCAACTACCCAAGTGTTTTCATTTGGCTATTTTGGCTCAAAATTTAGCAAAAAAAATATTTTAACCTGAGTTTTAGATTTTTAGAAATATGTTTTTCTCTTCTTGCCTATATGAGCTAAGTAATTGAGTAAATTAAAATTATTATTATTATTATTATTATTATCATCATCATTATTACTGCCTGACACCACAAACTGTTAATACCAGTGCAGTGTAGTCTAAAAGAGTATCAGTTTGGTGTGTAAAATCTACTGACCTGAAGATGAGATGCCCTGGGTTCTAGATTCAGTTCTGTCATTAACTCACTATGTGACTTTGGACTAGTCATATAATTTCTGTGTTCTTATATATAAAATCAGGTTGCTAACATAGTGATTATACTCTTGTTAATTTGTTCTTTGACTGGGAAAGTAGAGAAGGTCCATGTTTATTTTATTTTATGTATTATATTTAAAAGCATATTTACTAGATATAATGAGTCCATCATTTAGACAGTTATTTTGAGAGCTAGAAATATATTTAAATATATTTTTTCAATTTTTGTTAAAGATGTTTCTCCTTTTCCCCTCATAGACACCCTCTTTCCCATCCCCCCTGCCCCACCCCAGGATTGTTGTCTATGTCCATTGGTTATGCTTACATGCATATAAGTTACTTGGTTTATCTGATCCATCTTCCCCACCCCTTTCTCTGAGGTCTGTCAGTCTGAAATGTAATCCTTTCTATGTTTCTGGGTCTATTTTATCCATCTGCTTATTTTGTTCATTATAGGCCACAAATAAGTTAGATCATGTGGTGGTGTCTTTCTCTGAATGGCTTATTTCGCTTAGCATAATGCTCTCCAGGTCCCTCCATGTTGTCTCAAAGAATAAGAGATCTTTCTTTCTAAAAGATGCATAGTTTTCCATTGTATATATGTACCACAGTTTTTTTACCCACTCATCTACTGATGGATACTTGGGCTGTTTCCAGATCTTAGTAACTGTAAATAGTGCTGCTATGAACATAGGGGTACATATATTCTTTCTGATTGGTGTTTCAGGCTTCTAAGGATATATTCCTAGAAGTGGGATCAATGGGTCAAATGGCAGATCAATTTTTAATTTTTTGAGGAATCACCATATTGTTTCTGCACAGATAAAGAAACAACCATCAAAATGGAAAGGGAGCCCACTATATGGGAGAGAATAATTGCCAATGATCCATCAGATAAGGAGTTAATTTCCAAAATATATAGAGTGCTCATACAACTCAATAAAAAGAAGACAAAGAACCCAATTAAAAAGTGGGCATAAAAACTAAATAGACACTTCTCCAAACAGAACATACAAATGATTAAGAGACATATGAAGAAATGCTCAACATAACTAATCATCAGAGAGATACAAATTAAAACATCTATGAGGTATCATCTTACACCTGTCAGAATGGCTGCCATCAACAAATCATCAAACAACAAGTGCTGGCAAGGGTGTGGAGAAAAGGGGACTCTAGTACACTGCTGGTGGGAATGCAGACTGGTGCAGCCACTATGGAAACCAATATGGTGTGTCATGTTTTTTACCGATGTCTTCTTATACAATTATTACAATAACCGTATGAGGTTAGTATTACTACTTCCTTCCTTTCTATACCCAAGGGAGGTAAGGCTCAGAGAGGTCAACTAGGTGAAAGTAACACTGATAGTGGTAAATGCAAATTTAGACTGAAGTTTGTTTAACTGAAAATCCAATGTATTTCCAACTTTATGATACTATATTTTGTGCACAGTGGGCTGTCTCCGAAACATGTCTGTGAACCTGAACTTATTGAATGTTAGAAGTGGAAAAAACCTGTAAATTGTCCAGTCCAGTCTCTTGTTTTACAGATAAGAAAACTGAAGGCAAGAAAGGGAAAGTTATTAGCTAAAGACTGGATGGCTAGTTAGTGGCAGAGCTGAGGCCAGAGCTCAGATCTTGAGACAATCTGCCCATTGTTCTTTCTAATTTGAGGCCTGATCATCAGCTCAGATATGTAAGTGTATACAAAAAATGGCCTTCTAATCTCACAGGGTATTAAAAATTTAAAGTGTAGTAATAGACATGAGTGGGATTTGAATAAAAAAAAAAGTGGCATGAGTTTTTCTAACATTAGTACAAACATAAGATATAATTAAAGAAAGAACCTAGAGACTTCAGGTCAAGATGACAGCATAGGTAAACGCAGTATGGCCTCCTCCCACAATGACATCAAAATTACAACTAAACTATAGAACAAAAACCCTTCAGAACTGTCTGAAATCAAGCTGAATGGAAGTCCTACAAAGATGAAATTCAAGAAGCAGATGCATCTAGACTGGTAAGAGGGGCATAGGTTTGGACGGGCTGGTCCCACATCCCCATGTGAAGGAGAAAAATCAGGAGGATACGTCAGCTGTGAGGGTCCTTCCTGAGGAGAAAGGGGTCCCTGTTCCACACCAGGCGCCCAGCTCAGGGTTCTAGTGTCAGGAAGAGAAGTCCCCATCACTTCTAGCTGTAAAACCAATGGGAACAGAGGCAGAGGGAGGCTGAGGATGCTGGAGCTCCAGGCAGCTTCTCTTAAAGGGTCGGTGTATGGACCCACTCACTCTGAGTTCCAGCATGGAGGGGAGGCAGCTTGAAAGGCTATGGGAAAGAACTGTTTTATTTAGCATCGGGTGAGAACTGGAGAGGCAGCTTTCTCCTGGACAGAAGTGCCATCAGAGGCTGAAGACCTTTGTTCCTTTGGTGACCCCTTCTCCCACAGGGAAGGCAGACTGTCTCCATATCTGGGACTCCAGCAACCTGGCTCACACTGCTTGCCCTGCCCTGGTGATTTTCTAAGGCCCTGCCCCACCCAACTTTCAGGCCCATCCAAGCTGTTTCCAGTGGCTTTACCATAGGATTGGCCTGTTTGTGCTCCTGCTTCAGATTTTTCTAAATTCTCTCAAACAAGCAGCACCTGGTCTCAGTGAGCCCCATACCTCTTGCTAAGTGGCCCCAGGTCTGGCACTAGAAGTAGCCAGCCTTGGGTCACAGCTTGGCTTCACCTGGGCACCTCCAAGCCCAGCACAAGAAGGAGTCATCTGCAGATTGCCTTTGTAGCTTATGCTTGGTGGTGCCGGGTAGAACACAGGCAGTGGCTGATCTTGCCTTAGAGACAGCACACCCAATGACAGCTTCAGACCACATCGAAGCACCACTACCCAACCACCTCCACAAGTGACACACTCAATGAGTGGATTCAGTGAGTACCAGAGCACTGCTGAAGTAAGTCTTGCTATATGTGGCGGGCCCTTGCACAGCTAGTCATCCAAGGGAGTCAGAGTTCAGTGGTTAGATGGCACAGGCAGTCATTGCAGCTGATAAGCCTGAGTAAAACCCTCTTACTGACATACTAACAGCAATCAAGACTCAATTACAACAGAAAGGTGCAAAGTCCACACGAGGGGTACACCTCCAGGGCCCAGCTGGGTGATCAGGAAGGCTGTGCCACTGGACCCTACAGAACACTTATTACAACAGGCCACCCTAGGAAGCCTAGGAGACATAGCAACTCTACATAATACATAGAAACAAACACAGGGAGGCAGACAAAATGAGGAGACAAAGAAACCTGTCCCAAATGAAAGAACAGAACAAAACTCCAGAAAAATAACTAAATGAAATGGAGATAAGCAATCTAACAAATGCAGAGTTCAAAACACTGCTTATACGGACACTCAATGAAATTAGTGAGGGCCTCAAAACATAATAAAGGACCAGCCAGAAATAAAGGATCCACTAACTGAAATAAAGAATAATTTACAGGGAATCAATAGTAGAGTAGGTGAAGCCAAGAAGCAAACCATCAATTTGGAATATAAAGAATCAAAAAACACCCAATCAGAACAGAAAAAAGAAAAAAAGAATCCAAAAAAATGAGGATAGTATAAGGAGCTTGTGGGACAACTTCAAGCATAATGACATTCGCATCATGGGAGAGCCAGAAGAAGAGAGAGGGCAAGAAATTGAAAACCTATTAAAAAAATAATGACAGAAAACTTCCCTAACTTGGTGAAGGAAACAGACATACAAGTCCAGGTAGCACAGAGAGTTCTAAACAAGATGAACCCAAAGAGGTCCACAGCAAGATTCATCATCATCAAAATGCAAAAGGTTAAAAGATAAAGAAAGAATCTTAAAAGCAGCAAGAGAAGAGCAGTTAGTTATCTACAACGGAGCTCCTATGAGACTGTCAGGAGATGTCTCAAAAGAAACTTTGCAGGCAAGGAGGGAGTGGCAAGAAGTATTTAAAGTCATGAAAAGCAAGGACCTACAACCAAGATTACTCTATCCTGAAAAACTATCATTTAGAATCAGTGAACATATAAAGAGTTTCCCAGACAAGAAAAAGCTAAAGAGTTTATCACTACCAAACCAGTATTATATGAAATGTTCAAGGATCTTCTTGAACAAAATAAAAACAATATGAACAATAAAATGGCAATAAATACATATCTATCAACAATTGAATCTAAAACAAAATGAGCAAGCAGAACAGAAACAGACTCATAGATACAGAGAACTTTTTGTTGGTTGCCGGATGGGAGGGGAGTTGGGTGAAAAATATAAAGGGATTAGGAAGTACAGATTGGTTGTTAGACTGATGAACCTCAAAAGGAAGGGGAGAGGTGGGGTGGGAATAGAGAAACCAAAGAATTTATATGCATAACCAATAGACACAGACAATAGTGTGGAGAAAGTGGGAGGGTGGCGGGATTGGGGAGGAGGTATTCAAGGGGGGGGAGAGAGGGACATCTGTAATACATTCAACAATAAAGATAAGTTCAAAAATAAATAAATAAAAAGAAAGAATTCCTATTTACCCAGCAGCCTTTCAATTAGTTTCAGCTTCTCTCAGGGAAGAATGATTATGTGTTACATGATGTATATTGCTTGTGTGAATACCACACAGTTGTCCCATGCGTGGTTATTTAAATGGATAGAAGTCCAAGAAGCTAAAGGCCTCAGCCCTTCCAGAAGAGACAGTTTTGGAAAGATGGGTGAAATGCTGAGGAGGCCCTTTACAAAAATAATAAAACATTGTAGGTAAGTTTAATGTCATTGTGCATTTTGTTAAAATCCATCCATTTACAGTGGAGCAGAGAAAACCATGGTGTAGGCCCTTCCAAGAGTCACAGATTTTCGTCACACAGTAAAAACTTATGTCTGATTGGGACCCACAACTTGACAAATTTCATGCAGAGGGACATGTTTTTCTTTCAGTAACTCTAAATTGCTTTTCACATTTCTATTTTATGTCTGTAGAGGAAACAAAATAAATTTAGGTAAGAATGTAGCAGGCAGAAATCAAAGCTGATAAATTCCAAGCTTATGTAAACTAAGGTATCCAATCCTGGGGCCTTTTGCTTTTTCCTGTCAGTACAGTTAGTAAAACAAGACAGATGTTCTGAGTTCTCCTAATTTATATTCCATGACTCAGGGATTTTGAAGACTAGGTATTTCAATTTCTTTGGCAAACAAAGAAGAGAACTTGGTGGCTTAGTATGTAAGGGGGAAAAGAAGTGAAGGTGAAGGGTGGCATTGTGTTCACTGGAGATGTGAAAGTGGAATAAGCACTACCACTCTTACTTTCCTAAAGACAATACAGAAACCCAAAGTTCAAAACTCGCCTGACTCCGAGAGTTTAATACCAGATTAGGATCACAGCAAATAATTGTTGGTTTGCCTTGGCTCTTATATTTATACTGTTGTTGACTTTTTTAAATTATGGAACATGAGCAACTTTACTGAAACAAACATTGTGTATATCCAGCAATCTGAGTGCCTATCTGACTTTTTTCAGGTACAGTCATGGTTTTATGTGGCTTGAGGTTATATTACAAATATATTTCTTTTCGTTGTTTCTAATGATTATAGAGCCATTTGGCCTTTCACTATCCAAAAGTGTGTTTGGCCATCCTCCAGTTATTGAGCACTTGGAATCTTTCATGAAATGTCTTTTAACCATTCCCATCTTGCACCAAACTCTACTCACCTTTCAAGTTCCATGGCCAATGCTACCTCCTCCATAATACCTTTCTTCTTCTCACCCCCACCCTGCTGCACCTACATGGAATACAATCTACTTTTCTTCTTTGTTCCTGTTGCTCTTTGTCTTTATTTCCATGATAGAACGTTATAACATTATATTCATACACACACACACACACACACACACACACACACTTGCCTTCCCTACTATATTGTAGACTCCTTGAGGGCAGGTAGTGGATCTAACACACTGCCCATGTTGGTAATCCACCAATTCTGGCTGCTATATTGATACTAGTTAATGCGGTGCCATGTGTGGATTGACGTGTATCAAATGATTTCCTTAATAAAGCCTTAATTTTGGATGTTTATTTCCTTTGGAAAGGAAAAGCAACTCAGGTGAGAATGGGAGGAGGGATTGAATGGGAGAAAAAAGGAGAAACATCTGTAATAAAAATAAATTAAAAAAAACACAACAAGAAGCCAAGCAGAAAAAGACAAATACCACATGATCTCACTTATATACGGAATATAATGAACATAACAGTCTGAGGAATACAGTAGACCCAGAGACATGGAAGTAGGGCACAGACTGACATCCCTCAGAAGAGGGGATGGTGGGTGGGGGGGTGGGAAGAGATAAACCACAGAACTTATATGCATGTATGCATGACCAATGGACATGGACAACTAAGCCGGGGACAGGGTGGAGGGGGGGTGGGGTGGGGGGTGACAATGGGGTAAAAAGGTAAAATATCTGTAACAAAAAAATAAATAAAAAAAAAATTAAAAAAAAAACACACAACTCTATCTTATTTTAATGAAAAAAGATTTTATCAGGTGTAAAGACTAATAGTCACTTTTTCGTTCAACTTATATTTATTGAATGCCTACAATGTATGCAGGTTTCAAGGAATAGAGTTATCCTAAAATGGGAAATTCAAAAATATTCAAGAACATAAACCTAACATTAAAACATGCTTTTAAAAAAATGATTCAAGATATGGTTATCACAGTGGGCTTTGGAGTCTGGAATATAATGAACATAACAGTTTGAGGACAATCCCCTAAGGAGTGGGGAGCTGAGAGAGGGATGAACAACAGAATTTATATGCATATAGGCATGAACAGTGGACATGGACAACAATCGGGGGAAGGGGCGGGGAGGGAAGGGGGAGGGGGGAACCACTGGGGGAAAAAAGGAGAATCATTTGTAACAAAAATTATTCAATAAAAAAAAAAAAAAAAATGATTCAAGATATGTGAACAGCCAGGAAATATTTGTGTAAAATTTCAAAGGTTGAAATTTTTACTCTAGGGAGACAGAGGAGATAATGTGTGTGTAGGGGTTGAGTGGGAAGGCACAAAGTGCAACTATATACACAGGAGATGAAAGAGGCAGTGGAAAATGATCATATTGATGCATTTTTCCTCCCTCTCTTACCCTCCATGATGGAATAATAATAGGGATCCGTTTCATGTGTAGTGTATCGCCCTTCAGAGTTTATAAAGTACTTTCTTCTTTTCTTTTTAATCCTCTCCCAAGGACATTTTCCCACTTTTTGTTGAGATAGAGTGGGAAGGGGAGAGAGAGAGAGACACTGACATGAAAGGGACACATCGAGTGGTTCCCACCAGCACGACCCAACCAGGGCTGGGGACAAACTGCAACGGAGGTACATGCCCTTAGTGGGAACCGAACCCAGGTCTCTCTGGACTGCAGGCCAATGCTCTAACCACTGAGCCAAACCAGCCAGGGCTATAAAGTACTTTCACATTCATTATCTTATTTGATCCTCATGCCAACCCTAACAGAGAAGTACAGTGGATATCTTTTTTTCTAATTTTGAGATAAGAAAATACGGTGCTCAAATAGCTTAAGTGGTCTTTTTATTGAAAGACAATACAAATTAGTGCCAGGAGCAGAACTCATATATTTGTCTCTGAAAGCAGTGTTCTTTCCATTATCTCTATTCAGCCCAATATTTTCTCTTCCAATCTTCTTATTTAGAGGTTTAAGTTATTGAATATTCCTCTGGGCAGACTGCTGTGATTCGCGGCAGCAGATCATTTCAACACTTTGGGTGGAGCAATAAGGAGTGAATTACTACCACAAGTAAAAGGCTCTTCTTTCATCTGCTCTGGCTGAAATGTGTGTGCGTGTGTGTGTGTATGTACGTGTGTGTGTACAATGGTTAGGGGTGGAGCATAGGGATTATTCATCAGCCAGAGCAATCATGAAAGAATGAGGAAAGTAGAATTCAGTGAGCACCTAATATGTACCAAGTGCTTTACTTAGACTATTTCATTTAATCTTCACTATTGTTCCATGACATCCGTTCTATTAGTGCCTTTCTTTTACAGATTAGTAAACTAAAGTTTAGGTAGATTAAGTCCCAAGTCATAGAACCAGTGATCTCCTAAACTGGGATTCAAATAGGTCCATATGGCTTCAGAATCAGATATATTGACTACTTCACAAAAAAAAAAAAAATCTGTGTTTAATTGAAACATGGTTTTCTTTGGAATCAAAGTTACGATAGCCTTTTGAGGTCTCCTCATCCAACCACTCACCAAATATAGAAATCCCTTCTAAATGCCCCTCACTGATGGCTATCCAGTAAATAACAGGGATTCTGATTTAGCTAAGGATATATAAATGGAGATGGATCTGTATAGATTTATCCCTTCTTCTATGGTGCTTTATCCAGGGCCAAAACCAGGCATTTGTGTGGGGCAGCAAGCCAGCATTAGAGATACTGTAAGATACATCTAATATCAAAAAAGTGAGGGACAGAGTCCAAGCATCTAGCTTCAGTGCTATCTGACTCTAACCCTTTTGTAATCTGGTCCCTTGTTCAAACTGATCTGACCAACAAGTTCATGTGTAATTCATTGCTAGTTTTGCAGTTTTGTTACTTTTGTCCCAATCTTGGTTAGAAGAATCAGTCAGGTGATGATTAGCCATGAATCCTTTGGTTGCTCTTTCACAGGATTGAATTGATACCTTCAGACTTATGTTCAATTTCTGATAGCCATTTAGGGGCATTCTGATTCGGCAACAATCTACCAGAGCAAAGATGATAAAGGTCCAGAAAACCCTCTAGTGGCCAAGCAGAATAGTAAGTATTGGCGACTTCGACTATTTCAGAAATAATGTCACAAATACTGAATGGGCAGTGTCTGTCAGGATGAAATAAGTTGACATGCTTACCCTATTGCTACCTCATATTCTTCGTGCTTGATTTGGGAGAGTGAGATGGAATTCCATATCCCCAAATTTTCTGAGTTTGTAGTGCTGTATCGGTAAAATACAAGTTTTGATGACACTCATTTTCTTTTCCCCTCTCTTACTCATTCCTTCAACAAATATTAGGTGCCTTTTTGCATGCTAAGCCTCTACTCTCTTCTTTATTTATGTTCCTTTTACTTTCTGAATTTTTTTTACTTCATTTTTTTTCTTCCCTTTTCCCTCCCATGTTTACTGTCTCAATGTTAAGCTTGGGAAACTGTGATACTATTTGGGAAGACATTTAAAGTGAGAATGTAGATGAAGGGTAGAGTTGGAGAGTGTTGTAGATGTGTGTGTTTTGAGTGAGACTGTTTTACCTTTGTCACCAGTTTTCTATTATTTTTTTTTTCACTTAAAGTGTATTTAAAGAGCTCTTAACTAGTCAAGAATAATGCCCAGCTTGTGTCGGTGTAGAATTCATCTATAGTGACTGATTTCATCCTTCATGGCATGACAGATACCCCTCAATTTGGGATCCTGATTATTGTAGTTTTCCTTATTGTTTTTATTGTCACAGTGTTCAGAAATTTAGGCCTGGTAGTTCTGATCAGAGTCAGTCCCTGCCTCTACATCTTATGAACTTTTTCTTTTTCTTTTTTTTTTTATCCTCACTTGAGGACATTTTTCCATTTATCTTCAGATAGAGCGGGAAGGAGAGAGGGGGAAAGAGAGAGAGAAATATCGATGTGAGAGAGACACATCAACTGGTTGCCACCCACACAACCCCCTGGGGCCGGGAACAAACTGCAACCAAGGTACATGCCCTTAGCAAGAATTGAACATAGGACTCTCTGGTCCATGGGCTGACGCTCTAACCGCTGAGCCAAACTGACCAGGGTGAACTTTTTCCTTTCTAATTTGCTTTTTCTTGATGCCTATTTCTTTTCCTTCACAATGCCAAAAACTTTAAGAAATTTTGTTATATAAGTTGCAGTCTGTTTCTTTCCTTGGATGTGTGACTCAAATGGGTTTATTCATATTTGCCTGTGCTGAATGCAACCTTTTGGCTCCCATGGCCAAGACTGCTCTACTGCCATCTGTCACCCACTGCTAGACATCACCATGTCTAGAGTCTGTTGTTTCTTCTTGGTAGCAGGATGCTACCTTGATGGGTAAAACATGGTTTCTGTGACAACTTCCATCACACAACCATTCTTCTGTCAAAAACATATCCTTCCCCACTTCTTGTATGATATCTCTCTACTATTAAGTAAGCACTGGCTTAGACACATGGGTCACCTAGATCTTGATTGTTGGCTTCAAGGGAACCACCCTCGTCACCTCCATTGCGATAATTCTTGTTCCTTACATGTCTGTCATCATGACTATCCTTAGCGTTCCCTCAGCATTCAGCAAACAAAAAGCTTTCTCTGTGCTTCACACTTACTGCTGTTGGCCTGTACTATGGAACAACTAACTATGTACACTGACTTGCAGTCCTCTCAACATGAATCACATTCAGAAAATCAGATAGTTTCAGTGTTTTATACAAGGGTGGTCCCCGTGCTAAAATCTCTCATCTACAGTTTGAGAAACAGGAAAGTGAAAGTTGCTCTATGTAAAATATTGAGGCAGATTCCCTAGTCTTCCCTTTTGTGTCTCATGAATGGGATACATTCTATGAAGACTTGTTCACAGTTCTATTCACAGTGTTTTCCTTGCCTGCAAATGAAGCCTTGTTAAGGACAATTAAATTGCTCTTTTTAAGTGTGTAGAAGTAGTTGTTTAGATCAGTGGTTCTCAACCTTCCTAATGCTGTGACCCTTTAATACAGTTCCTCATGTTGTACCTGGGCATATGTGCATGTGGGCAGAACACCCTGGAGATAGATGGAAGAGCAGTGTCTCGGTTCCTAAGACCATCAGAAATATGTGTTTTTCGATGGTCTTAGGCGACCCCTGTGAAAAGGTCATTCAACTCCCAAAGGGGTCGTGACCCACAGGTTGAGAACTACTGGTTTTGATAAATAGCAACACAATAGGAGGAAATTATATGAAAGTAGTGCATATATTCTTTTCTTTTTTTTTTTTAATTTTTTTTTTTTATCCTCACCCGAGGATATTTTTCCATTTTTTGTACAGATAGAGTAGAGAGGGAGGGAAAGAGAGGAAGGGAGAGAGAGAGAGAAACCTCGACGTGAAGGGACACATCGAGTGGCTGCCACCCGCACGACCAACCAGGGCCGGGGACAAACTGCAACCGAAGTACATGCTCTTAGCGGGAACCGAACCCGGGTCTCTCCGGACCGCAGGCCGACGCTCTAACCGCTGAGCCAAACTGGCCAGGGCCATATTTTCTTAAATAACTCTCTCATCAGAAATATTTTGAGAAAAATATATATGTAGGTATGAATATGTCTATCTGTGTTGCAAAATGATATAACATCAATCATGAGTTACAATAATGCCAAGATAACAAGGTAAGAACACGATGTCATTTAACTATGTTATAGAAGAGAACACGATGGTAATTGGGATACAAATTCCTTTGTTTTACTGCATATTTTTTTTTTTTTTTTACTTTTTAAAGTAATTGACCTTTTTAAAAATTTAATGTATTTATTTTTGTTACAGATGTTTCTCCATTTTTCCCCACTGATTCCCCCTTCCCCATTCCTCCCTGCCCTTTCTCCGGCTTTGTTGTCCATGTCCACTGTTCATGCATACATGCATATAAGTTCTGTGGTTTATCTTCCCCCCCCCCACACCCTCTTCTGGGGATAGTCAGTCTGTACCCTACTTCCATGTCTCTGGGGCTAGCCAATTCCTCAGACTGTTATGTTCATTATATTTATTCCACAAATAAGTGAGATCATAAGATACTTGTCTATCTCTGTTTGGCTTGTTTCGCTTAGGATAACACTTTCCAGATCCCAGCATGTCGTCTCAAAGGATAAGAGATCTTTCTTTTTTACTGCTGCATAGTACTCCATTGTGTGTATGTATCAAGGATTTTTATCCATTCGTCTACTGATCAACATTTGGGCTGTTTCCAGATCTCAGCTTTTGTAAATAGTGCTGCTATGAACATGGGGGTACATATATTCTTTCTGATTGGTGTTTCAGGTTTCTTAGGGTATATTCCTAGAAGTGGGATCACTGGGTTAAATGGAAGTTCAGTTTTTAGTTTTTTGAGGTAACACCATAGTGTTTTCTTTTTTTTTTTTTTTGTCTTTATTTTTATTTTTTTTTTTTTTTATTGAATAATTTTTGTTACAAATGATTCTCCTTTTTTCCCCCAGTGGTTCCCCCCTCCCCCTTCCCTCCCCGCCCCTTCCCCCGATTGTTGTCCATGTCCACTGTTCATGCCTATATGCATATAAATTCTGTTGTTCATCCCTCTCTCAGCTCCCCACTCCTTAGGGGATTGTCCTCAAACTGTTATGTTCATTATATTCCAGAAATCAGTGAGATCATATGAAATTTGTCTTTCTCTGCTTGGCTTGTTCATCATCACTAATCATCAGAGAGATGCAAATCAAAACAACAATGAGGTATCACCTCACACCGGTCAGAATGACCGCCATCAACAAATCATCAAACAACAAGTGTTGGCGAGGGTGTGGAGAAAAGGGGACTCTAGTACACTGTTGGTGGGAATGCAGACTGGTGCAGCCACTATGGAAAACAATATGGTGTCACCTCAAAAAATTAAAAATTGAACTCCCATTTGACCCAGTGATCCCACTTCTAGGAATATACCCTAAGAAGCCTGAAACACCAATCAGAAAGAATATATGTACCCCCATCTTTGTAGCAGCACTATTTACAATCGCTAAGATCTGGAAACAGCCCAAGTGCCCATCAGTAGACGAATGGATTAAAAAGCTGTGGTACATATACACAATGGAGTACTACGCAGCGGTAAGAAAGAAAGATCTCTTGTCCTTTGAGACTACATGGAGGGACCTGGAAAGTATCATCCTGAGTGAAACAAGCCAAGCAGAGAAAGACAAATTTCATATGATCTCACCATAGTGTTTTCTATCGTGGCTGCACCAGTCTGCATTCCCACCAGCAGTGTGCTAAAGTCCCCTTTTCTCCACACCCTCGCCAACACTTGTTGTTTGGTGATTTGCTGATGGCGGCCATTCTGACAGGTGTGAGGTGATACTTCATTGTTGTTTTAATTTGCATCTCTCTGATGATTAGTGATGATGAGCATTTCTTCATATGTCTCTTAGCTATCTGTATGTCATGTTTGGAGAGGTGTCTATTTAGTTCCTCTGCCCATTTTTTAATTGGGTTCTTTGTCTCCCTTTTGTTGAGTTGTATGAGTACTCTATCTTTATTGGAAATTAAGCCCTTATATGATGTATTATTGGCAATTAGACTCTCCCATTCAGTGGGTAGCTTTTCCATTTTCATGAGGGTATCTTTTGCAGTGCAGAAGCTTTTGAGTTTGATGTAGTCCCATGTGTTCATTTTCTCCTTTGTTTCTATTGACTTAGGTGATATATCAGTGCAAATTCTGTTTCGTGTGATGTCTGAATTTTGTTGCCTACAGTTTCTTCTAGGATTTTTATGGATTCATGAGTCACATTTAAGTCTTTTATCCATTTTGAGTTTATTCTTGTGTAGGGTGTAAGTTGATGGTCTACTTTCATTTTTTTCCATGTAGCTGTCCAATTTTCCCAACAACATTTATTAAAGAGGCTGTCTTTACTCCACTGTGTGCTCTTGCTACCATTGTCAAATATTAATTGAGCGTATTGCCTTGGGTTCATTTCTGGGTTCTCTGTTCTGTTCCACTGGTCTATATACCTGTTCTTGTGCCAGTACCAGGCTGTTGAGCTTCCTCAAGATCATGGCTCTGAATTCTAGTTCTGTTAACTTGCTTAACTGCACCTAATTTATCTCCTCTTCGGTAGAGGTCTCTTGTTCTTTCAATTGGCTTTTGTTTCTGTGTTTTAGCATTTTGGCTATCACAGTGGGCTTTGGATCCTGCCAAATTTTTCCTGTGTGTGTTGGTGTTCTTCTGTTTGTGGCTCCCTCTCCTGGGTTTGTATGAGGCAGGGAGGACCAAAGTTCAACACCACTGTCACGTCTTACTTTCCTGGTTAAATTTGCTAGCCCAGGGAATGGTACAGTTATCCTCTAGTTTTTTTGCCTGGAGGCTATCAGTAGAGATTACCTGAAGAGTCTTGACTTCTGAGTTGAATGAAAAACTTCCTCAGGTGCTCAGAGTAATAGGATTTTCTGAGGGTGAGGCAGATGCTGGTTGTTAATGGACCTCAATTAGCATTTCAACTGCCACTGGGTGGGGTTGAATTTCTGAGGGAGGGGCCGCCACCTCTCTCCAGAGCCCTGGGAAGGTGTAAAATGACCAAAGTCCTGCATGGCTGCAAGTCAGCAAAAGCTCTGAGTGCCCTCCAAATCCAAAGTGACCCCACACAGTTCCAGCCCAGTCTGCCCTCCCTCTGCTGGAGCCCATGGTAAGTGGCTGCTGCTCTTTTAGCCTCTGTCCTGGCTCTGCACTGTGAAACCACGTGGGAGTTTAACCCGAATTGCTGCTCTCAGCCAAGGCCGCTGCCCCCAGCTGAGGTCACCGCTCACTGCCAGGGCCCTGCTCCCAGCTAAGGCTTCTGCGAACCATAGGCTCCCAGCCCCCCTTTTGCATCTCCACAAGCCTACCAGGATTTAATTAGTGCCCCTGGTTATGTGGTCCTTCAAGCTGCTTTTCTGTTGCCTTTTCCTGATGATTTGTCTTTATTTTCATTGTATTTCCAGTTTGGTCCTGGGAGATGGTCTGTGTAGCTTCCATTCACCCCACCGCCATTTTGGAATCAGCCACATAAGTATTTATATCTTGGATGTACTTGGTGTCCCTTAAGATGAACTAAGTTCAGTCCAGGTCTTTCATAAGAATTCAAAAGTCTCCTAGAAGTGTATTTTCCAAATGCTGTATCATCACTGCCACTATGAGGCTGTGAAGTGTGTGCCTGTAATTGACATGTACAATTATTGAGATTTATAGGGGTAAATCTTAAAGATATTCAGCCAGTATGGCTTGGTTTGTTGTCCTCAAAATTTGTAATGATGCATACAATTTATAGATATTGCTATCTTGTCTAAATATATCAAAAAACAGACTTCCTAAAAACATATAATCCTATATCTGAGTAATATAAAACTTAATATATTACTTTTATAGATGAGTAAACCCAGGCCTACAGAAGAGAAAATGATCAATATCAAACAACTAGTTGGGAGAAAATAGTCTAATTGGTTCAAGCTGTAAGGAAAAACAGAAAGTAGTAGCATTTATCTACATTTAGGTCAGACACAATTTTGGGGCCTCAAGAATAGTTTTGTTTCTGTCTCTATTCTGAGAAACTGTCTAGCTTTAGTAGTCATTGGCCAAGAACACCTAAGTCCCAGATGTGAGATGTGAATACCACTTTTCTTAGAGCTCCAAATATTTATATCCAGCTACCAGCTTAAACCATCACTTGGAAGTTCCTCAGGCTTTTCAAATTTAACCTTCAAAAACTGAAATATTAAGTAACTGACACTACCCCATTTCTTAATCCCAAAACCTGAGTCAGTTCTTGATATTTCCTCCCTCTCAACTTTCTATATCCCATAATTATCAAATCCTGTCAATTTCTCCTCCCAAATGCCTCTTGAATTAGTTTTTTCTCCACTGCCACTGTCATTGTCCCAGATCATTGCACACTCCATTTATCTTTTGCCTGGATTAGGGAAATATTTTTCTCTCTGAATACACCCTTAATCTTATTAAATCTACTTTTTACATAACAACTACAGTGGTTTAAATGTAAATGCAACCAGATCATCCTTCTCCTACCTTGCACACTGCTTAAAACTTTTTCATGCCTCTCTTTGTGTTTAAGATAAATTCCAAACTCCTAAATTTGGCATGCAAAGCTCTCCATATCCTGTCTCTCCAAGTACTATTGAGTTTTTTAAAGTCTAACCTTAAATCCCATATTCTTTTTCAGATAATTTTTCCTGATGTTTCAGATGGAAGTAAGTATTCATACAGTTTCCCCACTGTACTTTGCACATTTATTGTAGCATATGACACTTGGCCTTATAAAATACTCTGTGAAATTTTCAGAATTTCTATTTTGCTCACATATACTAAAACCCTGTGGAAAGATGGTGCTATATTTGGTTACTTTTTTCATCTCCCACCAATGTCTAGCATAGGGATTAGAAACTGGTAAAGGCTCAAAAAATTATCAGTTAAAATTCACTCATAACTAATCTTTTTCCTTCTTGAGTCCATTTTGTCCACCAGACTTAGTTATATCATATCATATAATGAAGGAAAGGTAGAAAAATCTTACCTCCTGGAGCATGAGCTTCTAGCTGAATCCCCTGGTTTTGACAATGTTTCTTATCTCAACATACAGTAGGAATCCTGAACCTTTTTTTCATTGTTCTTGTTTTTTGGCTTTTTACTACCCAGATGTTCGCCCTCCAACTTATTATCCTCCCTGAATTTATGTTCTCTAGTATCTAGTTCAAGCTCATGGAAGATTTCTTTCTGGAATGAAGACCATCTTCTTTGTAGGATTCAAGTTTAAAGACTTTCAGAATCATAAGTAGAATGGTCCACAGAGATCATGATGGGTTTTAATTTTTTAAGTATTATTTATTTAAGTGAATTCCAATGCAAAACAAAAATACATAGAACATAAAAATGGAATAGGTTTGGGTGAAAAAAATGTGAGGCATCTATAGCCCCATTGCCTAGCACTCACCTCTCCCTCTCTTAGGCACCTCTCTAGAAATATAATAACCCGAGAACACTAGGTTAATTGAAACTGCTCTTTTCACATATGAGAAAACAGTGTCTCCAGAGGGAGATCAACATTCTAAAGAACACTCAGCTAGTCAGTGGCAGAGGCAGATTTAAAATTGAGGTCTTCTAATTCATACCTCAGAATATAATCTGCTACCACATTTTTTAGGCCCCTCTCTCATGATGTGAAACACTTAACACAGATGGGAGGGTGGGATTAAGATAGACCTCATCAGACTGAACTGCAAATATAGACTTATTATTTATCGCCTTGACAAGTAGAAGTGTCCCCTCTCCTCTAAACATCCCCAGTGAGACTGGAGATAGCTACAACTTCATCAGCTTTTATTATTTCTATGCAGGAAGTGGTGGATCTCAAGGGGATACCAAAATACTTTACTAATAGACAATCTTTAACAGTCAAAATTGGCTATGTAATTTGTAGGCTCAGTGCAATATGTAAATGAGAAGTGCCTTGTTCAAAAACCAGGAAAAAAATGCCATTAAAGGTACTTAAATTTATCTATCTATCATCTATCTATCTATCTATCTATCTATCTATCTATCTATATCTATATCTATATCATCTATATCTATATCTATATCATCTATATCTATCTATATATTTCCTTTCTACTACAGTATTTCTTTCAACTTGCCATGGTGTTTTAAATTTGCTATTTAATGTCATACCATCTCAGGTACAGGAATATTTTTAGGGCAAGTGTAGACCCTCACAAGTGCCCAGTGATCTCAATGTATATGCTGTGGTCCACCAACTGTTGGACAGATGCATTGTACCCTGATCAGGAGTGATTAAATTTAGACAGGCATATCCCTTTCCAGTGGATCAGTTGCTGCAACCATGCTAAGCAGATGACTACCAAGGTTATAACTTTTGCAACAGGGTGCACTAGGTACCTGGATCAGAATGGGCAATAAGCTCTGCTGAGTCACATTCCTAATGAACTATGTTACTACTACCCTGGGACAAGAATGATTGTCACCACATCCAACCCTTCAGATATTGCAGGGCATGTATACCTGATCCCAAACCTGCCTACACCAATGTTCAGGCCCATTAGGGCAGAGGATTGCAGCAATTACTGTGTGAGACAAAGAGGAAGAGGTTGTATACTAAGGTACTCAGGGGCAGGAGAGTGGGCAGCCAAGAATCTGTCCCAGGGAGGTGGAGAGGCATTGAAAAATGGGACTATGTGCTAGCAAAGACTTCAAATTCCCAATGCATATTCAATCGTTCCATCATACTTTGGGCTTAACTTACAAAGCAGGAATTCAAATTATTAAAAATTTAACACAGTGGTATTAAACCCTAAGTGCAAAGCCCTTTGAGCTCAGGGCCCCATACCACTGCACTGATTATATGTACACAAAACTAGTTCTGCACCTGGCTGGTGTGGCTCAGTGCTTGAACATTGACCCATGCACCAAGAGGTCACCAGTTCGATTCCCAGTCAGGGCACATGCCCAAGTTGTGGGCCTGGTTCCCAGTGGAGGGCATGCAGGAAGCAACCAATTGATGTTCTCTCTCATCAATGTTTCTATCTCTCTCTCCATTTCCCTTCCTCTCTCTCTAAAAATCAATAAATTAAAAAATTAAAAATAAAAAAAAAAAACAGTTTTGCTTAGAGAGAAAGATTTATTTTATTTTATTTTATTTTATTTTATTTATTTTATTTTTACCAGGCAGTATAGGATAGCGAATAAGAGCTCAGAATCATACTGCCAGACTTTAAGATCAACTTCCCTCATTTTTCAATTATTTGACCTTAGACAAGTTACTTAACTTTTCTATGTCTCAATTTCTTTATCTGTAAAATAAGAATAATGACATTTAAATGAGCTGATTTGTACACATTTATTAGAATAATGCCCATAGTATGTACTCAATAACTTTCTTATTATATTTGCTTTTAGAATTCCACATTTTTCAGATATTCAATAAAAACATCAGATTGTGGTTACTCTGGATCTGCTACAGGCCTATGTTCTAAGTGGTATTTACCCAGTTTACACAGTGTATAACCAAATTTTCGCCTCCAGTGACTACTCAAGTTTAAGGAGAACTTTACTACATCTGTGCAAACTAAGTAAGCCTAGTCAGTGTCACTGGTAGAATTTAAAGATTTTTCTTTTAAAGAATCATGACCCATCCAAGTTAGCATTAGGCCTTACCATAGTGGGTCTCAAGGTTACCAAACTCAGCCTCTGGGACCTCACATTTAATTCTGCTGCTTCTCAAACAGGCTCCCAAGAAGATGATGTCCTCATTGTCTTATAAATAGCGGTTCTTGTTATTTGGTTAATGGAAGACTATCCAAGGCAATCTTTGGTATTACCATCTCAGCTAACCTTTAGGGACACTGACAGTCAAGGGGACTTGGAGTCAGAACAAGATTTGAACCTAGTGGAGCCTAGGCCATTCCTTCCAGAGAGAGCAAAACCCTTCCCAATGAGGTCATTGGGGATGGTGGGTGGAGGGAGGTCTTTATAAGGAAAGGCAGCAACTCTGTCCCCTCAGGTGTTACAGGAGAATAACTGTCCTCTTTCCATATCTACCACTCAAAATTGCTGAAGAAGCTAGGCCTTGCAATTCAGGGAGCTCTCAGTATGTCTCTACAATCTCCATCCTTACTCCACACACACTTAGGATGAGCTGCAATCACCTTCATTGAGGGTGGGCTTCTCTATCTGTTCTGGGCTGGGTATCCCTCCCAGCCACTGCTCTAGGTGGTAGTGCTCAGAACAGTATCTGTTTTTGGGCTTGCTGACTGAAAGATCCTGCTAAGGTAGTCCTCGACTGCACTGAACTTGGCCAGAGTAAGTCCTCAGTCTGAATCTGGGGACCTGAGTAAATGTGCAGATATTGGAGGAGAGGTAGTTCTGGGGGGCAGTGACAAGATCTTAGAGCCCCTAAAGCTGAGCAGCAGAGCCCAGCTGGTTATGTCATTCCCAGCTACTGTCCAAGGAAAGGACATTTTAGGGGCTCCTTTGACCTGAAGCTGACATTTCTGGCAGCCACTTGGACTTCTTGCAGCCACTGTCATAAACAGTATTGAGTTTCCTCAAAAAGTTAAAAATGGAACTACCTATTGTCCCAGTGATCCCACTTCCGGGAATATATATAATGAACACCAAAACACTAATTTGAAAGAATGTATGCAACCCTATGTTCATTTCAGCATAACTCACAGTAGTCAAGATCTGGAAACAGCCCAAATGCCCATCAGTAGGTGGGGGATAAAAAAGCTGTAGCACATTTACACAATAGAATACTATATGACCGTAAAAAAGAAAAAAAAATCTTATTTTTTGAGACTGCATGGATGAACTTGAAAATTATTATGCTAAGTGAAATTAGCCAGGCAGACAACAACAAATACCATATGATTTCACTTATGTGTGGAATCTAATAAAAATTATTTAACAAACAAAATAGAAAATGAACATAAATACATAGAACAGACTGACAGCTCTCAGAGGGAAGGGGTTTTGGGGGCTGGGTTATAAAGGTGAAGAGATTAAGCAAAATTATATCATCTATATCTATATCTATCTATATCATCATCTATATCTATCTATATCTATATATCACATAGACATGGACAACTGTATGGTAAAAGCCAGAGGGAAAGGAGGGTAGGGGAAGGTAGAAATGGGCCAAGGGGGGGGGGGGGGAAATAGGTAACAGAAATTTGGGTGGTGAGCGCATGATGAAGTGTGCAGATTATGTTTTATTAAGTTGTACACTTGAAACCTGTATGATTCAACTAACCAGTGTCACCTCAATAAAGTGTGGTGGGTGATGGGTGAAGGGAGGCAAAAAGGGGGGAAATGTGGACATCTGTAATAATGATAACAATAAAATATGAAAAAAAAGAAGTGAAAAGCGAACCCACTGAATGGGAGAACATAATTGCCAATGATATGTCTGACAAAGAGTTAATTTCCAAAATATATACAGATTTCTGTTGTGGCTCAGTTGGTTGAGCATCGTGCCTTGCACTGAAAGGTTTCCAGTTTGATTCCCAGACAGATTACATGCCCGGGTTGCAGATTCGATCTCTGCTGAGGTTGCAAAGCAATCAACTGACGTTTCTCTCACACTGATGTCACTTTCTCTCTCTCCCCCTTTCCTCTCCCTTCTTCTCTATCTAAAATCAATAAAAACATAATAAAATATATAAAGAACTTCTGAACTTTAACTCCAGCAAGACAATAAAAAATTTTAAAATTTGCAAAGAACCTGAAGAGACATTTCAAGATGACCTACAGATGGCCAATAGACATTAAAAAAATGCTCAATGTTACTATTCATCAGAGAGATGCAAATTAAAACCAGTGAGATATTATGTCATGCCTGTCAGAAAGGCTATCAGCAATAAATCAACAAAAAACAACTGCTGGTGAGGATGTGGAAAAAAGGGAACCCTCATTCACCATTGATGGGAATGGTGCAGTCATTGTGTAAAACAGTATGGAGTTGTCTCATAAAATTAAAAATGGGATTGTATTTTGAGTCAGCAATCCCACGTCTAGGAAAATATCCAAAGAAACATGAAACATTAATTCTAAAGAATATTTGTACTACCATGTTTATTGCAGCTTTATTTCCAACAACCAAGATCTGGAAACAGCCCAAGTGCCCATCAGTAGATGAGTGCATAAAAAACTACGGTACATTTACACAATAATACAATATGATTATATAAATGAAGAAAGTCTTACCTTTGTGACAGCATGGATAGAACTGGAGATTGTTATGCTAGGTGCAATAAGCCAGCAGAGTAAAACAAATACCATATTATTTTATTTATATGTGGAATTTGATCAACAAAATAAACTGAGAAACAAAACAGAAACAGAGGCATTGATACATGGAACAAATTTATAGCTGTCAGAGGGGACAGGGCGTATTGGCCTGGATGAGAGAACTTGAAGGGATTAAGAAAAAATATATATATACATATACATATATATACACATATATCTTATCTTTTGTGACTGCATGGATGAACTTTAAAATTATTATGCTAAGGAAAATAAGCCAGGCAGACAACAACAAATACCATATGATTTCACTTATATGTGGAATCTAATAAAAATTATTTAACAAACAAAATAGAAAATGAGCATGAATACATAGAACAGACTGACAGCTCTTAGAGGGAAGGGGTTTTGGAGGCTGAGTTATAAAGGTAAAGAGATGAAGCAAAATTATATCATCTATATCTATCTATATCATCATCTATATCATATATATATATATATATATATATATATATATCACAAAGACAGGCAACCATGTGGTGATAGGTACAGGGGTAAGTGGAAGTGACAAAAGAGGTATATATGGGGTGGAAACCGACTTTCCTTTGGGTGATGGGCACACAATGAAGTGTGCAGATGTTGTTGCATTGAGTTACACACTTGAAACTTCTATTTTTTGTGAACCAGTGTCACCCAAAAAATCCAATTAAGAAAAAGTGAGATTCATCCCAAGGATGCAAGGATGCTACAATGTTCACAAATCAATAAAAATGATACATTACATAAAGAAAATGAAAGATAAAAACCATAAGATCTTATCAATAGATACTGAAAAAGCATTCAACAAAATCCAGCACACATTCCTGATAAAAACACTAATGTGGGAATAGAGGGATCATATGTGAACATAATAAAAGCCATATATAAAAAACATGCAGCCAACATTATACTCAATGGGTAAATAATTAAACATTTCCCTTAATATCAGGAACAAGATGAGGATGCCCACTTTCACCAGTCTAATTTAACATAGTACTGGAATTCTTAGCCCCAGCAATTAGACATGAAGGAAAAATAAAGAGGATCCAAATTGGAAAGGAGGAAGTAAAACCATCATTATTTGCAGATGACATGACATTCTACATGGAAATCTGTATACACTACATAAAAAATCTACTAAACTTAATAAATGAATTTAGCAAAGTAGCAGGATACAAAATTAATGTCAGGAAATTGACAGCATTCTTATACGCCAATGATGAAATCACAGAAAGAGAAACTAAAAAGAAAATCTCATTTACCACCGCAGCAAAATAATTAAGATACCTAGGAATAAACTTAAACAAAAAAGTAAAGGACCTCTTCACAAAAAACTACAGGTAATTAAAAATAGAAATAAAGGAAGATATAAAAAAGAGGAAGCATATACCATGTTCATGGATTGGAAGAATTAAAATCATTAAAATATCCATACTACCCAAAGCAATCTATAGATTCAATACAATCCCCATCCAAATACGAATGACATACTTTACGGTACTAGAACAAACACTCCCAAAGTTTATATGGAACCAAAAAATACCCCGAATAGCAACAGCAATCTTGGAAAAGAAGAACAAAGTAGGAGGGATCACATTACCAGATTTCAGGTTATACTACAAAGCCACTGTAATCAAAACAGCCTGGTAGTGGCACAAGAACAGGGAGATAAATTATTGGAACAGAGTAGAGAACCAGAAAGTGACCCAAGACAATATGCTCAGTTAATATTTGACAAAGGAGGCAAGAGCATACAGTGGAGTCAAGACAGTCTCTTCAATAAATGGTGTTGGGAAAATTGGACAGCTACATGCAAAAAAAATGAAGTTAACCACCAACATAGACCATGCATGAGAATAAATTCAAATTGGATAAAAGATTTAAACTTATGAATTCATATAAATTCTTGAAGAAAATGTAGGCAACAAAATATGAAACATTATACGCAGAAGAATTTTCACTGATGCATTATCTAAAGCAACTAAAATAAAGAAAAAAAAAAGGAACATATGGGACAACATCAAACTAAATAGCTTCTGCACAGCAAAAGAAACAACCATCAACAGGGAAAGAAATCCCACTATATGGGAGACCATAATCGCCAATGATGCATCAGATAAGTGATTAATTTCCAAAATATACAGAGTGCTCATACAACTCAACAAAAGGAAGACAAAGAACCCAACTAAAAACTAGGGAGAGGAACTAAATAGACACCTGTCCAAACAGGACATATAAATGGCTAAGAGACTTACAAAGAAATGCTCAACATCATTCATCATCAGAGAGATGCAAATGAAAACAACTATGAGATATCACCTTACACCTGTCAGAATGGCCAACATCAACAAATCATCAAACAACAAGTGTTGGCGAGGGTGTGGGAAAAAGAGGACTCCAGTACACTGCTGGTGGGAATGCAGACAGGAGCAGCCACTGTAGAAAACATAATGGTGTTACCTCAAAAATTAAAAATTGAACTTCCATTTGACCCAGTGATTCCACTTCTAGTAATATATCCTAAGAACCCTGAAACAGCAATCATAAAGAATATATGTACCCCTAGTTCATAGCAGCACTATATACAATAGCTAAGATTTGGAAACAACCCAAGTGTCCATCAGTAGATGAGTGGATTAAAAAGCTATGGTACATGTACACAATGAAGTACAATGCAGCAGTAAGAGAGAAAGATTTCTTATCCTTTGAGATGGCATGGAAGGGCCTGGAGAGTATTATGCTAAGTGAAACAAGCCAAACAGAGAAAGACAAATATCACATAATCTCACTTATTTGTAGAATACAATGAACTAAACAAGCTGCTGAACATAATTAACCCAAAGACATGGAGGTGGGGTACAGGCTGACAAGCCTCAGAGGAGGGGTGTTTTGTGAGGGAAGAGATAAAACACAGAACTTACACACATGTATGCATGACCAATTAATACAGACAGCAAAGCTGGGGATGTGGAGGGGAGAAAGGAAGGAGGGAGTTAATGGGAGAAAAATGAGAAACATATGTAACAAAAACAAATTAATATATAATAAATAAATGAATAAATAAATAAATAAATAAGGTAGTTTCATAGAGAAAGAAATCAATAAAAACATATTTAAAAATCCACCTATCAGAAGCCATATATGTACCCCTATATTCATAGCAGCACTATCTACAATAGCTATGATCTGGAAACAGCTGAGGTGTCCATCAATAGATGAGTTGATAAAAAAGCAGTGGTACATATGGTAAATATGCACGATGGAATACTATGCAGCTGTAAAAAATAAAAAAAATTTCCTAACTTTTTTTGACAACATGGAGAGACCTGGAGAGTATTATCCTAAGGAAAACAAGCCACAGAGAGAAAGACAAATATCACATGGCCTTATTTATTTATGGTATATAATGAACAAAATTATCTGGTGAACAAAATAGACTCAGAGACATAGTAGTTGAGTACAGACTGAAAAACTTCAGAAGTATGGCTGGGGGAAGGGAGGGAAGAGGTAAAACACAAAACTTATATGCAGGTATGGTTAACCAAAGACATAAACAACAATGCTGGGGACAGATTTCGGGGCAGAATTGGGAGGAGGGTGTCAATGGGGTAAAAAGAAGAAATATCTGTAACAAAAATAAATTAATGAAAAACAAAAGACATAGGGTAGCTGATTGTATGAGCCATATATATGCTTTCTAGCAGAGACCCACCTCACGACCAAGGATTCACACAGATGAAAGTCAAGCAATGAGAAAAGTTTTTCTAGGCAAAATGAAAAGAAATAAAGCTGGTGTAGCTGTACACGTATATGACAAGATATACTTCAAAACCAGGGCTATAATAAGATTTGAAGAACGTCATTGCATAATATTAAAAGGATTGATATACTCTGGACGGTGTGGCTCAGTGGTTGAGCGTCAACCAATGCACCAAGAGGTTGCCAGTTGGATTCCCGGTCAGGACACATGCCCAGATTGTGGGCCCGGTCCCTAGTGGGAGGCATGCAGGAGGCGGCCAATCAATGTTCTCTCTCATTGCTCTTTCTCTCTCTCTCTCCCTCTGTCTCCCTCTCGCTCTTTCTCTAAAATCAATAAATAAATAAAAATAAATGAATAAAAATAAAAGGATTGATACAACAAGAGTTTATAACCCTGGCAAACATATATGCACTGAATATAGAAGTATCAAAATATATTGAAAAACTTCTGGAAGTACTTAAGGGAGTGATCTACAGCAATATACTCATAGTGGGGAACTTTAACACCCCTCTGACACCACTGGATAGATTTCTTAGACAACAACAAAAAAAGAAGGAGGAGGAAGAGGAGGAGGAGGAGGAGGACGAGGAGAAAGAGACCCTAACCAATGCACTAGTTAGCTCGACGTAACTGATATTTACAGAACATTTCACCTTATAGCTGTAGAATATGCATTCTTCTCTAGTGTACATAGGTAATTCTGAAAGATAGACCCCATGTTAGGGAACCAACTAAGTCTCTACAAGTTCAAGAAAATGAAAATCATATCAAGCAACTTCTCGAATCACAATGGCATAAAACTACAAAGCAATTACAATAAAAACACTCAAAAACATTCAAACACATGGACTCTAAATATCATGTTATTGAACAATGAATGGGTTACCAATTACAACCATAAATAAATAAATTTAAAACACTTCCCAGAAGCTAATGAAAATGAACATGCAACAACCCCAAAGCAGAACTGAGAGGGAATTTCATAGAAATACAGGCCTACCTCAAGAAATAAAACAAAATTTCTAATACACTATCTAACCCTACAACTTAAAGACTTAGAAAGAGATCAAAAGCAAACAAACAAACAAAGCAGCATTAGTAGAAGGAAAGAAAAAATAAAAAAAAGAAGAGAAGAAATAAATCACACTGATACTTAAAAAAAAAAATACAAAAATCCATGAAACGAAGAGCTGGTTCATTGAAAGTATAAACAAGATTGGTCAACCTTCAGCCAGACTCACCAAGAAACAAAAAAAGAAAAGACCCAAATTAATAATATCAGAAATGAAAGAAGTGAATGACAACTGACACCACAAAAAAATAAAGGATTGTAAGAAAATACTATGAACAATTATATCACAACACATTAGAGAAGCTAAGTGAAATGGAAAAACTCCTAGACTCATACAGTCTTCCAAAGCTCAACTCGGAAGAGTCAGAAAATGTGAACAGACCAACAACAGCTAAGGAAGTTGAAACAGTAATCATTTAACTCCCAGCAAACAAAAGCCCTGGTCCAGATGAATTCACATATGCGTTTACAAAACATTCAAAGAAGAACTAATACCTTTTCTCATTGAACTATCCCAAAAACTCAACAGGAAGGACAACTTCAAAGTTCTTTTTATGAGGCAAGAATAATCCTAATCCAAAAACCCAACAAAGACACTAGAGTAAAAGAAAATTACAGGCCAATATTCATGATGAACATAGACTCCAATATCCTCAAAAAAAAAAAAAAAAACATATATATATATATATCAAATTGGGTCCAACAATATATCCCAAAAAAAGTATACACCAAGCACTGGTCGGTTTGGTTCAGTGATTAGAGCATTGAGCCATGGACAAAAGAGTCATGGGTTTGATTCTGGTCAAGGACACATACCTCAGTTGTGGTTTGGTCCCCTGCCCTCATTGGGGTCATGTGGGAGGCAACCAATTGATATGTCTCTCTCACAACAATGTTTCTCTCTCTATCTCTATGTCTATCTCTATCTGTATCCCTATCTATATATCAATCTCTCTGAAGATAAATGAAAAAATATTCTTGAGTGAGGATTTAAAAAAAAAAAAAAAAAAGCATACACCACAACCAAGTGGGATTTATCCCAGGGATGCAAGGCTGGTACAATATTTGCAAATCAATAAATGTGATACACCACATAAAAAAATAAAACATAAAAATCATCTGATCATATCAATAGATACAGAAAAAGCATTTGACTAAATTCAGCACCCATTTTTGATAAAAAAAAAATCTCTTAGCAAATTGGGACCAGATCATACCTCAACATAATAAAGGCCATATATGATAAGCCTACAACCAACATCATAATCAATGGGCAAAAAGTATGAGTATTTTCTTTAAGAACAGGAAAAAGACAAGATGTCCATTTTCACCACTCTTATTCAACATAGTACTGGAAGTTTTAGCCACAGCAATCAAACAAGAAGAAAAAATAAAAGTGATCCAAATAGGAAAGGAGGAAGTGAAACTGTCATTATTCCCAGAAGACATGATATTATACATAGAAAACCCTAAAGACTCTACCAAAAAAGGAGATTCAATAAACTAATTAGGCAAAGTATCAGGATACAAAATTAACATCCAGTATTCCTTCACATTTTCATACAACAATAATGAACACTCAGAAAGAGAAACTAAAAAAATCATCCCATTTACTATTGCTACAAAAAATTAACATACCTAGAAATAAACTAAACCACAAAAGTAAAGGACCTATTCTCAGAAAACTACAGGAAATTAAAAAATAAATAGAGGAAAATATAAAAAAGTGGAAGCATATACCTTGTTCATGGATTGGAAGAATTAATATCATTTAAATTGTCCTACTACTCAAAGCAATCTATATAGATTCACTGCAATCCCCATTAAAATACCAACAACATATTTCACAGATCTAGAACAAAGTCTCCAAAAATGTATATCGAAGCAAAAAAGATCCTGAATAGCCAGAGCAATCTTGAAAAAAAAGAACAAAGTAGGAGGAATCACATTAGTGGATATCAGGTTATACTACAAAGCCATTGTAATCAAAACATCCTGGTACTGCTTGCTCCGAGAACAGGCATATAGATCAATAGAACAGAAGAGAGTACCCAGAAATTGACCCAAAACATTATGGTCAATTAATATTTGACAAAGGTGGCAAGAGCATACAGTGGAGTAAACACAGTTGCTTTAATAAATGGTGTTGGGAAAATTGGACAAAAAAAAAAAAAAGAAAGAAAGAAACTATACTATCAACTTAAACCATACACAAGAACAAACTAAAAATGGATAAAAGACATAAATGTCATTCATGAACCATAAAAAATTCTAGATAAATATGTAGGCAGCAAAATCTCAGCAATCACACTTACCAGAATTTTCAATACATCAACTAGGGGAACAGAAACAAAGAGAAAAATTTAAAAATGGAACTACATCAAAGTAAATATTCTGCACACACACAAAAAAGCATCAAAATGAAGAGAGAACCCACTTTTTGGGAGAACATATTTGCCAATGATACATCAGATAAACAGTTAATATCAAAAATATATAAAGCACTCATACAACTGAACAAAAGAAAAACAAACAATCCAGTTAAAAAATGGGCAGAGGACCTGAATAGACACTTCTCCAAAGAGAACATTCAGATTGATGGTCAATAGATGTATGAAAATACTATGCTAAGTGAAATAAGCCAGTCAGAATAAAACAAATACCATATAATTTTATTTATATGTGGAATTTGATAAACAAAGTAAACTGACAAACAAAACAGAAACAGAGGCATTGATACATGGGACAGATTTACAGTTGTCAGAGGGAACAGGGCATGTTGGCCTGGATGAGAGAAGGTGAAGGGATTAAGAAAAACATATATAGATAGATGATAATAATATAAATAGATAGATATGGATAGATATAGATGATATAGATATAGAGATGGAGATAGAGATAGAGATAAGATGGAGATAGAAATAGAGATGATAGAGATACAGATAGAGATAGAGATATATCACATAGACAGGCAACAATGTGGTGATAGGTAGAGGGAAAGAAGCTCAGGGGTAAGTGGAAGTGGGCAAAGTAGGCATACATGGGATGGAAATAGACTTTCCTTTGGGTGATGGGCACACAATGAAGTGTGCAGATGTTGTTGTATTGAGTTGTACACTTGAAACTTTTATCTTTTGTGAACCAGTGTCACCTGAATAAATCCAATTAAGAAAAAGACAGTAAATATTGCTGAGGAGGTAGAATATTTTAAAAGGAAAGGGTGTGGATTAATAGCATGCTTCTTGACATTTAGAGGGTTCAAAAGTAAACAAAAATGCCCATGAAAGAGCCCAAAGATGCAATATGTGAATTATTCTTTCCATGAACATTATTATATGCCAACTTGGTTCCAAGCAGTGAGGTGTTTATATAGCTTTGAGACAACATGGTTCTCCCCTCTAAATCATACAGTATAGATATGGATATAAGAAAATTATGATAAAATGAGGTGGTATACAAGTATAGGATCATTGTATGCTGCAATTATTGGTGCTGGAGTTCCATGGAAGGAGTGAACACTTCTGATCTGCTCAAGAATGGGCAATGATTAGGGACATGGGGAGGATTTTTCACTGATGAAAAGTAAGGGCATTGTGAATGAGGAAAATAGTAAATGCAAAGCAGAGGATATAATATGTGAAAAAGAGAAGAGTGGTTGTGAAAGATAAGATTTGAGAGGTAAGATTCTGATTGTGGGGCCTTGTAAATTAAGGTAACGACTTTATTTTGAGGACAGTGATGAGCCATTGAAGCAACAGTGATGTGGTGAGAATAATCATAAGGTAGCAGTGTGGAGGATAAAGCACTCAGGGCAAGCCTGGAGGTGGTAAGACTGGTTAGGAGGCTACTGCAATAGTCAGGGCAAATAGTAAAATAGAGAAAATCCTGCTCTAGGGCAAAGGAATTCCCAGTAAGGAAGGTTTCAGGAAGCAAGCTCCTCCTCTAGGTCTTGCTGCCTTTAGGCTTGAAGTGACTTCACTAGGTCACACTTGCTTAGACCTTGCATATGCCTAACTTGGCCACAAGTTTTGAGTCAGGAAGTAATTCCCTGATGGTCCCTTTTGACTAAGGGCTCAAATTTATTGGACATCTGGCCAGTCTGAGGAGTAAGGACTATACAAAAAGAACAGAGTAAAGTTTCAGCCTCTAAAAAACTTAACTCTTACCACAACTTCAGGCAGCCACACACTCAAAGCTATCTTGCATCAAATTAGGGAAATCGGAAATCTATTTAAAATTTCCCACATACGGTTGTAAGGGATTGTTTCAATGTGTGTAAGACACACGAGAAAAGGTATATGAGCCCTACCTAATTATCTCCCCATTTCCTTAATAGCTTTTTTTTCTACCCAAACATCTCCCATTTTTTCAATACCATATGCTTTTAAATTCGCTTTATACCCTGCTCCAGCCAAACAAGCCCTCTCTGTACCAAATTCTTCTCTCAGCCTTCCTTCACTACTCATCCATTCCTTCCATTCCTCACTCATTATAAACTTCATTCAAACCGCCCACCTCTTCCTGGAGTCTCTCATATAAATCCAGTCCATCCTGCTTCCCTTGCTTTGAGTCCAAACCTCACAACTTACATTCCTTGGTGCTTGTTGATAGGCACCCCAGTAATCCAGGAGGTGAAACAGCAGAGTGGAAAGGACATAAGCTTTTTGGACAAACAAACCTGGATTCAAAACCTGTATTCATCATTCTTTAGCTGTGTGAGTTACTTAACACGTTTTTGCTATAGCATTTTCATCTGTAAAATGGGAGCAACAATAGCAACTATGTTAGAGTTCTTGGGAGGATTCTGGAATAATCGATTTAGCACATGTAAAGAACTCAATGTCAACTTAAATAAAAAGTCATAGTTCAGTTGCCTTTTCGGTGGGCTCTTCTGTCTTCCCCAAATGAGTAGGAAGCTGCCAAAAGGTAGTGATCATAGCTTTCTTTCATCCTTGCAGTCTCTCTACAACACTGTACCTGGTGTTGGGGCCCATATACAGCAGGTTTTTAATTAATTTAGTGTTGTAATTAGGCATGACCCACAGCTATAAGTACACAAGTTGCTATGGAAAATAAAGTAGCTGAGTATACTATAAATTGGAGAGATCAGAAAGGGGAAAAATTGAAAACCTTGAACTCTGAGGGTTAAAAGAGAGGATGGCATCTTGCCTTCCTTGAAATATTGTAATATAGTTAAAAGGGAGTTTCAGGGTCACACAGTCCTACAGTGAAATCCAAGTTCTACTGCATACAAGCTATGCAACTTTGAGCAAATCACTCAGAGCCTCAGTTTCTTCATCTACAAAATAAAGATAATAATACTTGACTTCCAGAGTTTGAGGAGAAGGATGCAAGGACACACACACACACACACACACACACACACACATTTTAAATCCTCACCCAAGGATATTTTTCCATTGAGTTTTTAGATAGAGTGGGAGGGAGTAGGGAGAGAGAGGAGAGAGAGAGGAAGAGAGAAACATCAATGTGAGAGAGACACATTGATTGGTTGCCTCTCACATGACCTCGACTAGGGCCAGGAATGGAACCCACTGCTGAGGTGCGTGCCATTGACTGGGAATCAAACCCCTGACTCTTTGGTGTGCAGGCCAACACTCTAACTGCTGAGCCAAACCAGACAGGGCAAGGCATAAGCTATTTAAAATTTTCAAAATAATCCCTGAGACATGGTGGGTGGCCAGGTATATGTCACCTCTCTCTCCTCCCCTTCTCTATCCTTTTTTAACTACACTGAGCCTCATGGAACTCTGGGTGTAGAGAGGGAGAGGAAATGTGAGGCTGTCTTGAAAATGGTTACTTTATATCTTTGTTCGTCAGACTATAGATAACGGGGTGGAACATGGGGAGGACCACGGTGTAGAATACAGAGAACAGCCTGTCCCTGCTTAGTAAATTTTCAGGGGATGGACACAAGTAAATGAACACTGTGGTTCCATAGTACAGGCTGACTGCAGTAAGGTGGGAAGCACAAGTGGAGAATGTCTTGTTTTTGCCCTGGGCTGAGGGGATTCTGATGATAGCCAAGACGACACATGTGTAGGAGCCCAGGATGACTCTCAGGGACACAAACACATTAAAGCCACCACAAATGAAAAGATAAGATGGAGGACCTGTGTCAGAGCAGGAGAGTTTTAAAAAGGGAAGAATATCACAGAAGTAGTGAATGATGACATGGGACGTACAGAAGGTCAGGTGAAAGGTTGTGCTAGTAAGGAGCACCATATTCATCAGGCCCATTGCATAGCCAGCAGCTACTGGCTGCAAACAGAGCCTTGGGGACATTGTAATATGGCAGAGTAGCGGGGTGCAGATGGTCACATAGTGGTCATAGGTCATGGAGGCCAAGAGGAAGAATTCAGTGATATCAAAGATTCAACAACAACAACAACAACAAACAACAACAACAACAACAACAACAAAACAGAAGCTTTACTGGACACAACCAGAGAAGGAGATAGTTTGGCAACCAGAGAAAAACCACATCACCATTTTGGGGGATTGTGACTTAAGAATAACAGAAGTCAAGAAAGGATAGATTTCTAAGGAATAAATACATGGGAGTGTGGAGTTGGAGGTTGACCACAACCACAGCAAGGATGTCCAGGTTTCTCACCACTGTAAGTGCATAGATGAGAAAGAAGAGGGTAAAGAGGATGGACTGAAGCTGAGACTCATCATTGAGGCCCACAAGAAAGGATTTACCCAGCTTGCTGATGTTGCCTGCTTCCATTGGGCCACTGCAGGTCTGCAGAAGGTACGTAAATGACAAGAGTCAGACATGTACAATTCAAGTCCTTAAACAAGACCTGCTGCATCTGGCCCTGGCTGCTCAGGACCTGACATATTGTGTGTGTCAACTATAGCAAATGCTTTATACTGGTTCACACATCTCTTGCCACCCTCCTGCCTTTTGGATACAAAGTTTAAAGGCATGACCATGGAATCTGGAGTCAGAAGAATGGGTCTGCATCTCAGCATTGCCACTTGTTTTCTCTGTAACCTTGGGCTAGTGCCGTAACCTCTCTGAGTCTTCTCTGTAAACAGGGAAATAATACCAATCTTGTAAGACTGGTTGTAAGGACCAAAGGTGATGTTTGGTAAATATAAAATGTCTAGTAAGGCATGAAAAGAAGAACAGTACTCAATGAATTCTAATTTCCTTCCTCCTGAACATACCTCTTCTTCCCAACATTGAACCTGTCCTCAGACAAAGCTTAGGCTGAGCATAAAGTTAAGGACACAAATCTTAGACATGGAAGGGACTTTAGGAACTTACTCGCTCTTTCATCATCAGTTGTGTGCTTGAGGGACCGCAGGAGAGAAGTGGAGGGGGACTATCAAACAATGCAATATAGAGATAAAAGGGCAAGCTCCATGGTCAATTACATGCCAGTTAGAATTGAATTCTATGACTGTGTGACTCTGAGCAAGCTAGTTAACCTGTGTGACCTTCAGTTTACTTATATTTAAGAATAACAAATATTTCCTACTGCGTTAATTTACTGTGAAGATGAAATAACTCATATAAAGCATTTAGCACAGTGTCTGAAACACACTAAGCACATGGTAAATATTAGCTATTATTATGACTGGGAGTCTCCTGGTAGGTCTGTTCAAACCACACACTAGCCTCTTTTAAATTTGGCACCTGTGCCTTGTTAAGAATCTTTTCCAAACTGTAACTAATCATTGTGTTGTAATTCTCCAGTGTGCTGGGGCATAGACAGACGGGAACTATTACTCTCATTTAATACTATTTTAAGGACAAAACAGTCAGAAACTGAGTCCTAAAAGGAGAAGTAAATTGCCCATAGTTGTCCAGAGATTTGGTGTAAATGCCATAACTGGAACCCAGGTGCCTGTATACAGTATTCTCCACTTGGAGAAGGTAATAGCTTCTGACCTCTCCTCTTTCAAAAACAGGGAATCCGTGTCCTCACTGGAACATAGTGGGCTGCTTCACCCATGTTTCCTTAAGAAATCACAATGTTGAATGCCGCTTAGATTTATTGCTGTACTTGCTCTTAATCGGGGAGATTGCCAATGTCTGACTGCATTTTAATATTGCTTACCCTGTTAAGCATTGAGATAGTGAAAGACAATCTATAGCATTGCACAAAGGATTTATATAACTGAATTTATATTAAGAACACCTGAGTTTGAGCTTTAATTTTTTTATACTGTTTAAGCTCTACAGCCTTTAGTAAGTCCTTTCTGAGTCATGGGATCGTCTACCAAAACGGAATAGCAGCACTTGTTCCTCTGATCTTACATACTATTGCAAAGATCAGATGGCAGTTTCTTATAAAATGCTTTGTAAAATGTAAATATAGTCAGGGTGAATATTCAGAGAACATGCACTGAGAGACTCAAATCAATTCTTAAAACATTTTATGACCATTGTTAAATTGCTGCTCTGGAGCCCCATCCTCTCTGGTGCTGCTCTGTCATCTGCCAGCCACCCTTGCCTTTCAGAACACTGACCACCATATTCTTGTAGGCTCAGAGTCAGACCCTGGAAAAGAAAATTAGATTAGCCTCTGACAACCTGCAAGTAAATGCCTGGTGCCCTTCTGTCCCTCTGAGGCTGTGACTGCCTCCTTTTGTTTGGTGTACCATTAAATTCACCTTTATGGTCACTTAGGGGACTTGAAATTTCCACAGTATACAGTACTGGTTGCTAAAAAATTTAAACATTATCCTGAATATATTAATAGCTACCGTTAATAAAGAGCCACACACTATCCTGGGTAATTAGTACAAACATTTTATTTAACCTTAACAACTCTGGGAGGTAGCTACTATTTTCCTCCCCATCTTACATTCCAGTCAATTGAGACTCAGTGCATTTCAATGTCTTGCTCAAGGTCACATAGTTGGATAAGTGGTAGAATCTAATTTCAAATATAGGCCTGTAATATTCTAATGCTACTGTGGTATGAATGCTGTCTTTTCTAAATATAGAGTCATACAATAAGAGATTGTTAAAAAAATTTTTTTGCCGTGATGGTAAATTGGATTTTTTTTAGTTTCTCTTTCTGTGAGTTCATCATTGGTGTATAAGAATGCCGTCAATTTCTTGACATTAATTTTGTATCCTGCTACTTTGCCAAATTCATTTATTAAGTGTAGTCGATTTTTAATGGAGTCTGTAGGGTTTTCTATCTATAAAATCATGTCTCTGGAAATAATGGCAGTTTCACTTCCTCCTTTCCAATTTGGATCCCTTCTATTTTTTCTTCATGTCTGACTGCTGTGGCTAAGACTTCAAGTACTATGTTAAATAAGAGTAATGAAAGTGGACATCCCTGTCTTGTTCCTATTCTTAATGGAAATGCTTTTAGTTTCTGCCAATTGAGTATGATATTGGCTGTAGGTCTTTCAAATATGGCCTTTGTTATGTTGAGATATGATCCATCTATCCTCACATTGCTGAGCGTTTTTATCAGAAATGGGTGCTGGATTTTTTCAAATACCTTTTCAGCATCTATTGATATGATTATGTGGTTTTTATCTTTGATTTTGTTTATGTGGTGGATCACATTTATTGATTTGCAAATATTGTACCACCCTTGCTTCCCTGGAAAAAGTCCCACTTGGTCATCGTGAACAATTTTTTTTTTTTTTTTTTTATGTATTGCTGAATCCGATTTGCTAGTATTTTGTTCAGGATTTTGGCATCCATGTTCATCAGAGACATTGGCCTGCAGTTTTCCTTCTTTGTAGTCCCTTTTTCTGGTTTTGGAATTAGAATTATGCTGGCCTCATAAAACACGTTTGGTAGTCTTCCTTCTTCTTGAATTTTTTCAAATAGTTTGAAGAGAATGGGTATTAGTTCTTCTTTGAATGTTTGGTAAAATTCCCCCGTGAGGTGGTCTGGGCCTACACTTTTGTTTGCTGGGAGAGTCTTGATTACATCTTCAATTTATTTTTTTCTTATTGGTCTGTTCAAGTTTTCTCTCTCTTCTCAGTTCAGTTTTGGTAGACTATGTTTTTCTAGAAATTTGTCCATTTCACTTAGATTGTCTAATTTGTTGCTCTATAATTGTTCATAGTATTTGACCTTTTGTATTTCTGTGGTGTCAGTTGTTCCTTCTCCTCTTTCATTTCTGATTTTGTGAACTTGGGTTCTCTCTTGTTGTTTCTTGGTTAGTCTAGCTAAGGGTCCATCAATCTTGTTTATCTTTTCAAAAAACCAGCTCTTTATTTCATTGATCCTTTGAGTTGTTTTTTTGGTCTCTATGTCATTTATTTCTGCTCTGATCTTTAGTATTTTCGTCCTTCTACTTGCTCTTGGCTTTTCTTTTTGTTTGCTTTCTAGTTCTTTAAGTTGTGAGGTTAGATAGTCAATTAGAAATGTTTCTTATTTCTGTAGTGCTGTGAACTTCCCTCTCACAACTGCTATTGCTGCATCCCATAAATTTTGTGTTGTTGTGTTTTCATTTTTATTGGTTTCCAGGAAGTTTTTAATTGCTTCCTTGATCTCTTTGGTAACCCATTCATTGTTTAATAACATGCTATTTAGCCTCCATGTGTTCAAATGTGTTTGCATGTTCTTGTTGCAAATGATTTCTAGTTTCATGCCATTGTGATCTGAGAAGATGCTTGATATACTTTCAGTCTTCTTGAACTAGTAGTGACCTAGTTTGTGTCCTAACATGTGATATATCTTTGAGAATTCCCATGTGCACTTAAGAAAAATGTGAGTTCTGCAGTTTTGGGGTGTAATTCTTTGTACATATCCATTAAATCCATTTGATTTAGTGCTTCATTTAGAGTCTCTGTTTCCTTGTTAATTTTTTGTCTAGAGCAGCGGTTCTCAACCTGTGGGATGTTACCCATTTGGAGATCTATAAACCCTTTCACAGGGGTCACCTAAGACCATCGGAAAACACATATTTCTGATGGTGATTCATAACAGTAGCAAAATTACATTTATGAAGTAGCAATAAAAATAATTTTATGTTTGTGGTTGACCACAACATGAAGAGCTGTATTAAAAGTCACAGCATTAGTAAGGTTGAGAACCACTGGTCTAGAGGATCTATCCAGTGATGTCAGTGGGGTGTTGAAGTCCCCTGCTATGATTGTATTGCTGTTGATTTCTCCTTTGAATCCTTCAGAAGATTTTTCTGTGCTTCTGGAACTTGAATGCCTTCTTCCTTCCCCAAATTAGGGAAGTTTTCTGCGGGCTACTAAATTGGGTGCATATATGTTTACCAAGGTTATATCTTCCTGTTGGACAGATCCTTTCAATATTATGTAGTGGCCTTCGTTGTCTCTAGATATGGTCTTTATTTTGAAACCTACTTTATCAGATATGAATATTGCTACCCCAGCTTCTGTTTCCTTTTTGTTTGCTTGGAAGATTTTTTTCCCATTTCTTCACTTTCAACCAATGTGAGTCTTTTTTTGTGAGATGAGTCTCTTGTAAACAACATATATGTGAGTCATGCTATTTTATCCCTTCAGCTACCCTGTGTCTTTTTATCAGGGCATTCAATCCATTTACATTTAAAGTGATAATTGATATGTATTTATTTATTGCCTTTTTTTTAGTATGGTTAAATTTTTCTTCTTATTTCTTCTCCTTATTACAGCAGTCCTTTTAACATTTCTTGCAATGCTGGTTTGGTGCTAATATATTACCTTATCCTTGATTTTTCTGGGAAGCTCTCTATTTGATCTTATATTTTGAATGATAACCTTGCTGGCTAGAGTGGTCTTAGATTCAGATCCTTGTTTTTCATGACCTGGATTACTTCATGCCATTCCCTTCTGGCCTGTAGTGTTTCTGTTGAGAAGTCTGCTGAGAGCTTTATAGGGTTTCTTTGTAGGTAACCTGTTGCTTTTCTCTTGCTGCCTTTAGGATTCTCTCTTTGTCTTTAATTTTTGGCATTTTAATTATTATGTGTCTTGGTGTGGGCCTGTTTGAGTTCTTACTTGGGGCTCTCTGTGCTTCTTGAACTTGAATGCCTTCTTCCTTCCCCAAAATAGGGAAGTTTTCTGTCAATATTTCTTCAAATATATTTTCTAACCCTTGCTCATTTTCTTCTTCTTCCAGGACTCCTATGATGTGAATATTATTACATTTCTGATTGTCCAACAGTTCTCTTAAGCTATCTTCCTGTTTTGTAATTGTTTTTTTCTTTTTGGTTTTCTGATTGGTTGATTTTTTTCTACCATGACTTCTAATTCACTGATCCGCTCCTTAGCGTCCTCTACTCTGCTGTTTAGTCCTTCCAATATGTTCCTTATTTCTGCTATGTCATTCTTCATTTCTTGGTGGTTTTTTTTTTATTTTTTTTATTTCCAATTTGTTGATTTTCATTGTTTCTATATCTTTACTCATGGCATTGATTGACTTACTTATGCTGTTGAGCTTCCTCAAGATCATGGCTCTGAACTCTCTCTCTGATAATTTGCTGAACTGCATTTCATTTATCTCATCTTCGGTAGAGGTCTCTTGTTATTTTATTTGGGATTCATTTCTCTGTTTCATCATTTTGGCAATCTCAGTGGGTTTTCGTGCCTGCCAAATTTTTCCTGTGGGTGTTGATGTTCTGCTGTGTTTGGCTCCTTCTACGGGGTTTGGATGATCATGGGGGGACCCACGTTAAACACCACTGTCAAGTCTTACTTTCCTGGGTAGAATTGAAAGCCCAGGTAAGGTTCAGTTACTCTCTAGCTTTTTGCCTTGAGGCTATTAGTCTCAGTTACAGTGATACCTCGGTTCTCGAACGCCTTGACTTTCGACCAAATCGGTATTCGACCAGGAGATTCGAGAAACTTTTTTCTTGGAATCCGAACAAATATTTGGAACTCGAACTTCCGAGATGAGCCGAGTTGAGCCAAATGGCGTTCATTCGGCCCAGCGAGCCTTGCTTGCATCATCAGTGTGAGTGCAGAGAGAGTCACGCTTTGTGGAGAGAGTCACGCGTTGTGGAGAGAGTCACGCTTTACACTGAATTTAACCCTTAGACATACTGTACACTTTTATTTCTTGTTGAGACTTATGTTTTTCTACATATTATATACAAATTAGGCCAGTAAATAGGCATTTTCTGGGGCTTGGAACGAATTAATCCAGTTTCCATTATTTCCTATTGGGTTTCATTGCTTCAGTTCTCGACCGTCCTCCTGGAACGAATTATGTTCGAGAACCGAGGTATCACTGTACTTGAAGAGCCTTGGGTTCTCATTTGAGTGAATAAACTCCCTCAGGTGTTTAGTGTAAGAGGATTTCCCAAGGGTGGGGCAGGTGATGGTTGTTATTGAGCCTCAATTAGCATTTTGTTGGCCCAGTTGGATCAAGTTGAATCTCCAAGGGAGGGGCTGCTGCTTCTCTCCAGAGTTCCAGGAAGAATCAAGATGGCTACCATCCTGCATGGCTGCAACTCAGCAAAAACTCTGAGTGCCCTCCAAATCTCGAGTGTCCTCATACAGTTCCAGTCCAGTCTGCCCTCCCTCTACTGGAGCCCAATGTGAGTGGCTGTAGCTAATTTAGTGCTCTGTTCCAGCCCTCTGTGCTCTGGAACTGGCTTGGGATTTTAACCCTGAGGTAGCTGCTCACAGCTAAAACTGCTGCTGTCCATGGGCTCCCAGCCACCCTCTCACACCTTTGCAGACCTACCAGGCTCGATTCTGTGTCCCTGGTTATATGGTCCTCTCCAGATGTTTTTCTGTTGCTTTTTTCCAACGATTTTTCTTTATTTTAGTTGTAATTCCAGTTTCGTCCTGGGGGATTGGCAGTGTAGCTTCCATTTCCTCTGCCACCGTTTTGGGATCTGTCATTATATGTTCAAGCAGACTCTCTATTTCTTTCTCCAATTCTTCTCCTTCTGGTACCCCTATGATGTAAATGTTATTACATTTCATATTGTCCCAAAGCTCCCATAAAATCTTCTCCTGCTCTTTCATTTCTTCCCCCATTTACTGCTCTATTTGGGTATTTTTCTCTACCTTGTCTTCTAACTCACTGATTTGGTCTTCAGCTTCTTCTAATCTACTATTAAATCCTTCCATGATATTTTTTATGTCAGCTATGTTATTATTTTTTCCACTTGATTTTTATTCATAACTTCTACTTCTTTTTGTATGTTGGTGTAGTTCTCACTGAGCACTTTATAATTCTCATTAAGTTTTTTAGCACCCTTAAAACGATTGCTTTAAATGATTCATCTGACAAATTCCTTGTTTTTATTTCATGTAGTTTTTTTTTTTAATTTTTATCCTCACCTGAGGACATTTTTTTATTTCTGTTTAGAGTGGGAGGAAGAGAAAGGAAGAGAGGGGGTGGAGAGAGAGAGAGAGAGAGAGAGAGAGAGAGAGAGAGAGAGAGAGAGGTAAAAGAAATACATTGAGTGGCTGTCTCCTACAGGACCCCAACCAGGGATGGAGATGAATTGCAACCGACATTTGTGCCCTTGACCGGAATTAAACCTGTGACTCATTGGTTCATGGACTGATGCTCTAACCTCTGAGCCATACTGGCCAGGGCTCATGTAGTATCTTTTCTGGTAATTCCTTTTTTTCTTTCATTTTGGGGTTGTTTCTTTGTCTCACCATTTTAACAGGTTGGTATGTTTAGGCCAAGTGATGCTGTTAGGATATTTAGACAGGTCAGTGTGTATCAGATGAGACTACACTGCCTCCCAGACTGTTCTGGTGTGTGATACATCTTGTTTGCTGTGGGTCCTGGAGGATTGACAGCTGGCAGCTCATGTTGGTTTGTCATGGTAGAAATTACTGGAGTGCGTGGGTCCAGCTGGTGTGCTGCTGTGGTGCACAGGTCTTCAAATACCTCTGATGCCTGGTGGAGCTCAGTTCCTGATCAGTCACTGCTGATGCCCCTGAAGGTGAGTCTCTGCTCCTGGAGGTGGGTTTTTGCTCTTAGTTTGCACTGCTGCTGTTACTGCTGCCAGGGAGTGAATCTCAGCTCCCAATCCTCTGCTGATGTTGGGGACTGAGGATGCTCAGCTCCCTGGACTTTGCTGCTACTGGGGATGGGGCTCCACTCCCAATCTGCTGCTGTTGTTGTCAGGGGAAGGTCTTGGCTCCCTGAGCCTTGCTGCTGCTGGGGATGAGGCTCTGCTGTTCATCAGCAGCTGCTGATGCTACTGGGGGAAGATCTCAGCTGCCAATCTGCACTGCTTCTGCCAAGAGATGGGTCTGAGCTACCAAGCCTCAGCTGCTGCTAGGATTATGTCTTGACTCCCAAGACTCAGCTGCTATTGGGTGTGGGGCTCCACTCCTCAGCCAATCACTGCCGATCTTCGGGATGATGCTCAGCTCCCAAGCTGGATGCTACTGCTGCTGGAGGCAGTCTTGGCTTCCAGAGCCTTCTTGTTTTGGGGAGTCGGGCACTAGTCTGCTTCCAAGCTAGCTGCTGCTGCTGCTGCTGCTGAGGGTGTTGCTCATCTCCTGAGCCCTGCTGTTGCTTCTGAGAGCAGGTACCTTGACAGTGCCACTACTGTGGGTTGGCACAGTGGGGGCCCCTGGTCCGATGGTGCAAGGAGCACTGGTGGCTTCAAATTCCTGGGCCCTAGCAAATCCCTGCTGCCTCTTCTCAGAGAAGACCCAGCAGACCTTCCAAAATGGTGGGGCCTTTCAACTGCAGCAGGCAGAAGTACCCTGACAAGCACCACACAGCAGTAGCCGGCTGCTCCCTGGTCCATAGCACTGGAACCCTCTGCCCTAAGTTTCCGCACTGCTGTGAGGTTGTTCATTCACACTCATGTGCACTCATACTCTCTTTCTCACATGTTCACACTCTCACACACTCACCCTCGCTCTGGGCTTGCCCACTGCCATCTTGGAACTTCAGTATCATGAATCTGTTATCCACTTTTTATCTTCCTTTGATGTACTTCTCTCTTCTTATACACAGTTTTGAGTCATCTGCCCATTTGACCATTTGTTTTTTTTTTTTCATCCATGTAATCTGTATATGTTTCTCTGCATTTTTCATTGTGGGAAAGTACACATAACTTAAATTTTACCATTTTAACTATTTCAATCTAGCAACTTATTGACATTACCAACTTTTTATGTTGAAAAATTTCAAACCTATAAAGATCAATAAATGCCCATATACTCTTCACAGAGTCACTCTTTTCTATTATTTTGCTACATTTGCTTTCTCCCTTCTTCTCTCTCCCTCCCTCCTTCTCTATATATAGATATAGATAGATGATATAGATATAGATATAGATATAGACATAGACATAGACATAGACATATAGATGGATATAGATATATATATATAGATATATATAGATATATATAGCTTACCCTCTTTCTGTCTGCTTTTGACCAACTACAAATCAAGACGATGTCTCTCCCAGAATCTGACCATGATAGCACTCTGATCTTTACCTTATCAGACTTCAGATCTGTGAGAAATAAATTTTTGTTGTTTAAGCTACGTAGTATATGGTATCTTATTATTATAACAGTCTAAATTACTAAAACAAAAATATAGATAATGCATAAGTCTGTCTGTATGTATACATGCACACACACACACATACACGCACACACATATATATGTATATACATATATATATATATTATACACACACACACACACACACACACAGAAAGAGAGAGTGTATCTACTGCAACTATGTGCCCAGTACCAAAAAATAATGAAACACGGTCCAACTCTTTTTGCAGTTAATAATGTGCTTTGGGAATGTGACAATTTATCTTTTTAACATATCACCACATTACTGGGTTTTAGTTCACCCAGACAATTACAGTAGATCTCTGTTCCTCAATGGTTTGCTCACATTTGGCCTTAGCCTTTCTTAAAGCACAATGTATCCTCCATACTATAATCAAATACCCTTTTAGAAACTCTACACTCATTTTCTCAACCCTGGATGCATGTTAGAAACATGTAGGAACAATGAAAATGTCAAAATATGGACTTTAACACAGATCCATTAAGTAAGGGTCTCATAGATAGGGCCTGCACGTCCTTAATTTTGAAGATCCCCAGATGATTCACATGCACGGTTGGGGTTGACAACAAGTGTTGTAGACTAATTATGCCTCTCCCCTATTTGAAATTCTACCTGCTTGTGGTCTCCTCCAACTAAGCCCCCTTGCATGGCTACAATGACTTCTATAATTTGGCCTGAAAGTCATCTCCTAACATTCTTTTTTTAAATATTTTTTATCCTCATCCAAGGGCATTTTTGCATTTATCTTCAGATAGAGCAGAAAGGAGAGAAGAAGGAAGAGAGAGAAAGAGAGAAACATCCATGTGAGAGAGACATATCGACTGGCTGCCACCCACATGACCCCAAACAGGGCCAGGGACAAACTGCAACTGAGGTACGTGCCCTTAGCCGGAACCAAACCCGGGTCTCTCTGATCTGTGGGCCAACACTCTAACTGCTGAGCCAAACCACCCAGGGCTCTCCTAACATTCTTCATGTCACACTTTAAAATCCTATAAAATATATTCTCTAAATAAGCAATTTTGCATCTTTTTATGCACTATATTCTCTGCATGGAATATCCTCCCTTTCCTTATATATCTGTCAAAAAATTATTTATCCTTCAAAACTTAAATGACACCTTTTTCTCCTGGAAGTTTTTCCTGAACTTGCTATCTCTGTGGCTGGTAAAACATATTGTTACTTAGTATTAAAAATAAATTATAAACATTTAGTTACACATTTCTTCCCTAATCAACTGTGAAGTCATTGAGAGCTGGGTATGTGCCTTATTTACCTCTAGCCACTAGATATAGCACTTAGTAAGTGCTTAATGCATATTTGTTGACTGATTTGATGAATGAATCAATAAGAATATTTCAATATTCTTAAGAGGGAAAAATGAGGAAGAAAGAATGAGGCAGATTCAAAATAAGGGGTATGTCAATTATAGACACTCAGAAAGAGGATCTCTGCCATTGGGAAGAAGGGATTTTTGTCTGGGGAAAACTAGTCTGTACTAAGAAGGATAACTAAATACATATGGACAGGCAGACAAAAACAGGTTGTGGCCAAAATGTTGATGGGTGATAGATGGAAACTCGACTTGTGAACCAACTAAAAATGATAAATCAATCTGAGCTGCAAAATAAAGCATTGGGACCCCAAAGGCTTTTGTTCACTTTAAAATCTCACTGTACATGAAAATTTAATAAGAAACTATCAAATTGTTCTAGTACTTTATCACTTTACACTTTATATATTCACAAACATGTTCTCATTTAAACTTTCCAACAACCCTATAAGTACAACATTAACAACCTTGTTTTAGGATGGAAAAAAACTAAAATTCTAAAAAATTCAATAACTAGCCCAAGGCCATGTGGATATTGACTGGAAGGGTCAGAACAGAATACACAAATAGACCTTTTGATAATAAAGGGAGAAGAAATAAGATAATAAAACAACAAATGGGGAAAGTAAAGAAAGAAATCCTCAATGTATACTTCGAATTTTTTTCTGGGGTTTATTAAGTTCAAGTTTGTTGGTCTTTTCTCAGTGATAGTAAAGAGACTGAGTCAGAGAAGGGGATGATCTTAGGCTAAAAGTAACTGACCATCAGTGATGTATCAGGTATGGTGCAAGACACTTTACATTTGATAACAATGGTATCCCTATATGTTAGATACTATTATCCAGTTAAAAACAAAGAAATTGAGACATAAAGTTTAAGTAATTAGTCTAAAGATCTGTGAAACTCAGATAAATAACTTTGAATCATGTTCTGTTTGACTCTAAAACCAGCACTATTTATATAACATAGTTAATTCCTATATGTCGGTTACATTTAAGAAAAATCTTTTATGATAATTTTATTTAGAATGTCTATTACCTTTTTTATTATTGATAGTTCTTTTATTTATTCTATCACCATTGATCCCCTCTATGCCCTCTTCCCTCTCCACCCACTGCTTCCCCCTGCAATCACCACACTGTTAAAGTAAGACACAAAGTCACGGAAAGCAGAAAACAGTGTTCTGAGCCGGGCAGAAGTAATCATGAAAGTCAACCTGGAGGAAAAGTGGGACTTGAGTCTTAAGGGAAAAGTAAAATTTGTAGCACCAGCTAGGCAAGAAAAGGCATTCCGTGAAGGGATAACAACATGGATAAAGGTACTAAAGAAAGTGGCATGTGCTGGAGAGTCAGTAAAGAACCCAAGACTCATGGGTGTAATAGACTGCTACCATCTAAGAAATTCAGTATGTCCTAAACTTCATGGTTTGAGGAATGCATTTTCCCCTTACAATTTTTGAGATTGGGGGAATATACATTCTTGGATGCTAACATTAACTGAGGACCATTCTGGTACAAGGAAATTGAATTGCTGATTGTTAGACTGTGTTATGGAAGGGAACAAGCCACTGATTATCATCAGTTCCCTGCAGGGCCCCACTGGCACAACAGTGATAACTGGCAAATAGACCTTGAGATAAGAACAAGAGAAGAAATGAGAGATGAGATAAGTAAGTTTTCAAAAAAGACCCCAAATAGGTTTCTTTCATAGATTATGTTTTTTATTGAAAAAGTAATGCAGGAACTTTATACAAAAAGTTTAAAAGACTACAAAAGGAATTAACAATAGAAGCCAGTCTACTGCTGCATACAAAAGTAAGTATATACATATTTTTATCAAAAAAGCTGGACAACATATTTGTCACTATGAGTCTTACTTTTTCTTTAATCTAAACAGATTAAACTTCAAAATCATTATATTTTACCGCATACAAATTGCTTTACTTCTTTGACTAAATATTATTTCACTATATGAATATACACTAATTTATTTATTTCATCCTCTAATAATGCACATTTAGCTTCATCACAATTTTTCATTGGTACAAACAACATTGAAATGAATATCTTTGTATATCTATACCTTTGAATTCTTGCACAAATAATTTTATAAAATAAATTTCTAATATGGGAATTTTTGCATTAAGGATAAACGCACTTTTCATATCCATAGGTCTATTGAAATTATGCCCTCCAAAGATATTGCAACAATGCATAATCCTAACAACAATGTGTGACATGCCAACTTCTCTATCCTCACCAACATTACCCATTGTTTAACGTTTGATATATTTCAATCTGATGGAAGTTTGAAATGATGTTTCACTATTGTTTCAATTTATGTTGTTTTAATTATTAGTGAAGTTAAAAAGTTTTTTGTTTGTGTTTATTGGCCTTGTGTAGTTGTTTTTCAGTGAACTATTCATGGCCTTAGTAAGTTTTCTATTTATGCTTTTGCTCTTCTACCTACTGATTTGTAAGAGATCTTTGCATATTAAATAAAAGTCCATTGTGGGTCAAAACTATTAAAGATATTTTTCTAAATTTCTTTTCAATTACATTTATTATGTTTTTATGCAAAAAATTTTGTACATCTGAAAATAACATAATATTGTATATCAACTATAATTGAAAAAATAAGCACATTTAAAAAAAATTGTACTCAGTTACATTTATCAAAGTTTGTATTCTTGTTTTCTGGGCTTTGTATCTTCCTTGGCAAGATCTTATTCACATCAATGTTGCACATAAATTTTTTATGTTTCTCTTGATACTTTTATAATTGTTCCTTACATTTGACTCCTTGATACTTCTGAAACATTTTTGGCAACCTCTATTCTATGGCATTAATTTATCTACTCTGGTACCACAGTCAAATTTATAAATCAGTATAAATTTATAATATTGTTTAATATATGGTAAGGAAAGTTTCTCCCAACATTCCCCCTACCTCCTGCCACTTTTTTAAAAAATTGTCATGGCTACTCTTGCATTCAATTTATAGGTAGATAAATTTGATAAATAGATAGATGATAGATAGATGATAGATAGATAGATAGATAGATAGATAGATAGATAGATGATAGATGATAGAGATTATATATAGAGTTTATATATTATTTTTTTAATTAATCAATATATTTATTTTGTTACAGATGTTTCTCCTCTTTCCCCCACTGATTCACCTTTCCTCTGCCCTCCGCGACCTGTCCCTAGCTTTGCTGTTCATGTCCATTGTTCATGCATACATGCATATAAGTTCCATGGTTTACCTCTCCCCCACCATCCCCTCTTCTGAGGATTGTCAGTCTGTACCCCACGTCCATGTCTCTGGGACTACCCCATTCCTCAGACTGTTATGTTCATTATATTCCTTAACTAAATGAGATCATGTGATATTTCTCTTTCTCTGCTTGGCTTGTTTCACTTAGGATAATATTCTCCAGGTCCCTCCATGTCATCTCAAAGGATAAGAGATCTTTCTTTCTTACAGATGCATAGTACTCCATTGTGTATATGTATGATAGCTTTTAATCCATTTGTCTACTGATGAACATTTGGGCTGTTTCCAGATCTTCCTATTATAAATAGTGCTGCTATTAACATGTGTGTGTGTGTGTGTGTGTGTGTGTGTGTGTGTATATATATATATATATATATATATATATATATATATATATTCTTTCTGATTGGTGTATCAGGCTTCTTAGGGTATATTCTTAGAATTGAGATCACTGGGTCAAATGGAAGTTTAAGTTTTCATTTTTTGAGGTAACACCATATTGTTTTCCATCGTGGCTGCACCACTCTGCATTCCCACCAGCAGTGTACTAGAGTCCCCTTTTCTCCAAAACCTCACCAACACTTGTTGTTTGGTGATTGTTGATGGCAGACATTCTGACAAGTGTGAGGTGATACCTCATTGTTGTTTTTATTTGCATCTCTCTGATGATTAGTGATGTTGACCATTTCTTCATATGTCTCTTGGCCATTTGTATATCCTGTTTGGAGAGGTGTCTATTTAGTTCCTCTGCCCATTTTTTATTTGGGTTCTTTGCCTTCCTTTTGTTGAGCTGTATGAGAACTCTATATACATTGGAAATTAACCCCTTATATGATGTATCATTGACAATTATGCTTTCCCATAGAGTGGGTTGCCTTTCCATTTTGATGGTTGTTTCTTTTGCTGTGCAGAAACTTTTGACTTTGATGTAATCCCATGTGTTCATTTTCTTCTTTGTTTTTATTGCCTTACGTGATGTATCAGTGAAAATTCTCCTGCATATAATGTCTGAAATTTTGTTGCCTACATTCTCTTCTTAGATTTTTATGGAATCAAGAGTCACATTTAAGTCTTCTATCCATTATGAGTTTATTTCTGTGTATGGTGTACTTTGATGATCTAGTTTCATTTTTTTGCATGTAGCTGTCTAATATTCCCAACATCATTTGTTAAAGAGGCTGTCTTTACTTCATGTATAATCTTGTCCCCTTTGTCAAATATTAATTGAGCATATTGTCCTGGGTCCATTTCTGGGTTCTCTATTCTGTTCTATTGATCTAATCAGTCTGTTCTTGTGCCAGTACCAGGCTGTTTGGATTACAGTGGCTTTGTAGTATATCCTGATATGTGGTTATGTGATCTGTCCAACTGTGTTGTTCTCTTTCAAGATTGCTGTGGCTATTCAGGGTCTTTTTTGGTTCCATGTGAACTTTTGAAGTATTTGTTCAAGTTCTGTAAAGTATGTCACTGTTATTTTTATGGGGATTGCATTGAATCTACAGATGGCTTTGGGTAGTATAGACATTTAAATGATGTTAATTCTTTGAATCCATGAACAAGGTATGTGCTTCCACTTTTTTATATCTTCCTCTATTTCTTTTTGTAATGACCTGTAGTTTTTTGGGAATAGGTCCTTTATTTCTTTGGTTAAGTTTCTTCCTAGGTATCTTAATTTTTTGCTGTGATGGTAAATAGGATTCTTTTTGGTTTTTTTTGTTTTTTCTCTTCCTGTCACTTCATCATTGGTCTATAAGAATGCCGTCTATTTCTTGACGTTAATATTGTATCCTGCTACTTTGACAAACTCATTTCTTAAGTCTAGTAATTTTTGGATGGAGTCTTTGGGGTTTTCTATGTATAGTATCATGTCATCTGTGAATAATGACAGTTTCACTTCCCCTTTCCAATTTGGATCACTTTCATTTTTTTCTTCCTGTCTGATTCCTGTGGCTAAGACTTCCAGTACTATGTTAAATAAAAGTGGCGAAAGTGGGCATCCTTGTCTTGTTCCTGTTCTTAAGGAAAATGCTTTTAGTTTTTGCCCATTGAGAATGATGTTGGCAGTAGGTCTTTTATATATGGCCTTCATTATGTCAAGATATGATCCCTCTGTACCCAGATTGCTGAGTGTTTTTATCAGAAATGGGTGCTGGATTTTGTCGAATGCTTTTTCATTGTCTATTGATATGATCATATAATTTTTATCTTTCATTTTGTTTATGTGGTTTATCACATTTATTGATTTGTGAATATTGTACCAGCCTTGCATCACTGCAATAAATGCCACTTGGTCATGGTAAATAATTTATTTATGTATTGCTGAATTTAATTTGCTAGCATTTTTTATGAATTTTTATTTATTTTTTTGTTACAGATATTTTACCTTTTTACCCCATTGGCACCCCCCACCCCCACCCCCTCCACCCTGTCCCCGGCTTAGTTGTCCAAGTCCATTGGTCATGCATACATGCATATAAGTTCTGTGGTTTATCTCTTCCCACCTCCCCATCCCCTCTTCTGAGGGATGTCAGTCTATGCCCTCCTTCCACGTGTCTGGGTCTACTGTATTCCTCAGACTGTTATGTTCATTATATTCCGTATATAAGTGAGATCATGTGGTATTTGTCTTTTTCTGCTTGGCTTATTTCACTTAGGATAATACTTTCCAGGTCCCTCCATGTCGTCTCAAAGGATAACAGATCTTTCTTTCTTACCGCTGCATAGTACTCCATTGTGTATATGTACCACAGCTTTTTTATCCATTCGTCTACTGGTGGACACTTGGGCTGTTTCCAGATCTTAGCTATTGTAAATAGTGCTGCTATGAACATGGGGGTACATATATTCTTTCTGATTGGTGTTTCAGGCTTCTTAGGGTATATTCCCAGCAGTGGGATCACTGGGTCAAATGGAAGTTCAATTTTTAATTTTTTCAGGTAGCACCATATTGTTTTCCATAGTGGCTGCACCAGTCTGCATTCCCACCAGCAGTGTATTAGAGTCCCCTTTTCTCCACACCCTCGCCAACACTTGTTGTTTGATGATTTGTTGATGGCAGCCATTCTGACAGGTGTGAGGTGATACCTCATTATTGTTTTAATTTGCATCTGTCTGATGATACGTGATGTTGAGCATTTCTTCATATGTCCCTTGGCCATTTGTATGTCCTGTTTGGAGAGGTGTCTATTCAGCTCCTCTGCCCATTTTTTAATTGGGTTCTTTGTCTTCCTTTTGTTGAGTTGTATGAGCACTCTATATATATTGGAAATTAACCCCTTATCTGATACATCATTGGCAATGATGTTCTCTCATAAAATGGGTTGCCTTTCCATTTTGATGATTGTTTCTTTTGCTGTGCAGAAGCTTTTTAGTTTGATGTAGTCCCATGTGTTCATTTTCTCCTCCGTATTCTGCTCCATATGATGTCCGAAATTTTGTTGCCTACATTTTCTTCTAGAATTTTTATGGATTCACGGGTCACATTTAAGTCTTTCATCCATTTTGAGGTTATTTTTGTGCATGGTGTAAGTTGATGGTCTAGTTTCATTTTTTTGCATGTAGCTGTCCAATTTTCCCAACACCATTTATTAAAGAGGCTGTCTTTACTCCACTGTATGCTCTTGCCACCTTTGTCAAATATTAATTGAGCGTATTGCCTTGGGTCCATTTCTGGGTTTTCAGTTCTATTCCACTGGTCTATATGGCTGTTCTTGTGCCAGTACCAGGCTGTTTTGGTTACAGTCACTTTGTAGTATAACCTGATATCTGGTATTGTGATCCCACCTACTTTTTTCTTCTTTTTCAAGATTGCTGTGGCTATTCGGGGTCTTTTTTGGTTCCATATGAACTTTTGAAGTATTTGTTCTAGTTCTATGAAATATGTCGTTGGTATTTTGATGGGGATTGCATTGAATCTATAGATTGCTTTGGGTAGTATGGACATTTTAATTATGTTAATTCTCCCAATCCATGAACAGGGTATGTGCTTCCACTTTTTTATATCTTCCTCTATTTATTTTTTCAATGAACTGTAGTTTTCTGCAAATAGGTCCTTTACTTCTTTGGTTAAGTTTATTCCTAGGTATCGTAATTTTTTTGGCACGATGGTAAATGGGATTGTTTTTTCAGTTTCTCTTTCTGTGAGTTCATCATTGGTGTACAAGAATGCCGTCGATTTCTTGACGTTAATTTTGTATCCTGCTACTTTGCTAAAATCATTTATTAAGTCTAATAAATTTTTGATGGAGTCTTTAGGGTTTTCTATGTACAATATCATGTCATCTGCAAATAATGACAGTTTCACTTCCTCCTTTCCAATTTGGATCCCTTTTATTTTTTCTTCATGTCTGATTACTGTGGCTAAGACTTCCAGTACAATGTTAAATAAGAGTGGGGAAAGGTAACATCCCTGTCTTGTTCCTGTTCTTAATGGAAATGTTTTTAGTTTCTGTCCATTGAGTATGATGTTGGCTGTAGGTCTTTCATATATGGCCTTTATTATATCGAGATATGATCCCTCTATTCCTACATTGCTGAGAGTTTTTATCAGAAATGGATGCTGGATTTTGTCGAATGCTTTTTCAGCATCTATTGATATGATCATGTGGTTTTTATTCTTCATTTTGTTTATGTGGTGTATCACGTTTATTGATTTGCAAATATCGTACCAGCCTTGCATCCCTGGGATGAATCCCACTTGGTCATGGTGAATAATTTTGTTGATGTATTTCTGGATCCGATTTGCTAATATTTTGTTCAGGATTTTGGCGTCTATGTTCATCAGGGATATTGGCCTGTAGTTTTCTTTCTTTGTAGTGTCTTTTTGTGGTTTTGGAATTAGAATTTTGCTGGCCTCATAGATCGTGTTTGGAAGTCTTCTTTCTTCTTGAATTTTTTGAAATAGTTTGAGGAGAATGGGTGTTAGTTCTTTTTTGAATGTTCGGTAAAACTCCCCCGTGACACCATCTGGGCCTGGGCTTTTGTTTGCTGGGAGAGTCTTGATTGCCTCTTCCATTTCCTTAGTTGTTATTGGTCTGTTCAAGTTTTCTATCTCTTCCGGGAATAGTTTTGGGAGACTGTGTGTTTCTAGAAATTTGTCCATTTCGCTTAGATTGTCGAATTTGTTGCCATATAGTTGTTCATAGTAGTTGTCAATGATCTTTTGTATTTCCGTGGTGTCAGTTGTTACTTCTCCTCTTTCATTTCTGATTTTGTATATTTGGGTTCTCTCTCTTTGTTTCTTGGTGAGTCTAGCTAAGGGTCCATCAATCTTGTTTATCTTTTCGAAAAACCAGCTCTTTGTTTCATTGATCCTTTGAATTGTTTTTTGGGTCTCTATGTCATTTATTTCTGCTCTGATCTTTACTATTTCTTTCCTTCTACTTGCTCTGGGGTTTTCTTTTTGTTTGCTTTCTAATTCTTTAAGTTGTGAGCTTAGACAGTCAATTAGAAATTTTTCTTGTTTTTCGAGGTAGGCCTGTAGTGCTATGAACTTCGCTCTCAGAACTGCTTTCACTGCATCCCATAGATTTTGTGTTGTTGTGTGTTCATTTTCCTTGGTTTCCAGGAAGTTTTTAATTTCTTCCTTGATCTCCTCGGTGACCCATTCATTGTTTAATAACATGCTATTTAGCCTCCATGTGTTGAAATGTGTTTGCATGTTCTTGTTGCAATTGATGTCTAGTTTTATGCCATTGTGATCTGAGAAGATGCTTGATATGATTTCAATCTTCTTGAACTTGTAGAGATTTAGTTTGTGTCCTATCATGTGGTCTATCTTTGAGAATGTCCCATGTGCACTTGAGAAGAATGTGTTTTCTGTAGTTTTGGGGTGTAATTCTCTGTAGATATCTATTAAATCCATTTGGTCTAGTGCTTCATTTAGAGTCTCTGTTTCCTTGCTAATTTTTTCCCTAGAGGATTTATTCAGTGCTGTCAACCAGGTGTTGAAGTTCCCTGCTATGATTGTATTGTTGTCGATTTCTCCTTGGAAGTCCTCCAGAAGATTTTTAATATATTTTGGTGCTCCTATATTGAGTGCATATATGTTTATCAAGGTTATATCTTCCTGTTGGATAGATCCTTTAAATATTATGTAGTGCCCGTCTTTGTCTCTAGTTATGGTCTTCATTTTGAAATCTATTTTATCAGATATGAGAGTTGCTACCCCAGCTTTTTTTTGCTTGGAAAATTTTTTTCCATCCCTTCACTTTCAACCTATGTGAGTCTTTTGTTGAGAGGTGGGTCTCTTGTAAACAACATATAGATGAGTCATGCTTTCTTATCCAATCAGCTATTCTGTGTCTCTTTATGGGAGCATTCAATCCATTTACATTTAAGGTGATTATTGATATGTACTTATTTATTGCCATTTTTATTTGTGGTTCTATTTTTCTTCCCATTTCTACTGGTCATTACAGCAGTCCTTTTAACATTTCTTGCAGTGCTAGTTTGGTGCTAATGTATTCCCTTAGCCTTTTTTTTTTGTCTGGGAAGCTCTTTATTTGATCTTCTATTTTGAATGATAGCCTTGCTGGGTAGAGTAGTCTTGGATTCAGATTCTTGTTTTTCATGACTTTGATTACTTCATGCCATTCTCTTCTGGCCTGTAGTGTTTCTTGTGAGAAGTCAGCTGAGAGCCTTATGGGGTTCCCTTTTTAGTTAACCGTTGCTTATCTCTTGCTGCTTTTAGGATTCTCTCTTTGTCTTTAATTTGTGGCATTTTAATTACTATGTGTCTTGGTGTGGGCCTGTTTGGGTTCTTCTTACTTGGGACTCTCTGTGCTTCTTGAACTTGAATACCTTCTTCCTTCACCAAATTAGGGAAGTTTTCTCTCAGTATTTTTTTGAATATATTCTCTATCCCTTGCTCATTTTCTTCTTCTTCGGGAACTCCTATGATGCGAATATTATTACGTTTGCAGTTGTCCCATAGTTCTCTTAAGCTGTCTTCCTGTTTTTTAATAGTTTTTTTTTCCTTTTGTTTTTCTGATTGGTTGATTTTTTCTACCCTGTCTTCTAATTCACTGATCCGGTCCTCAGCTTCCCCTACTCTGCTTTTTAAACCTTCCAATGTGTTTTTCATTTCTGATATGTCATTTTTTATCTCTTCTTGTTGGTTTTTAATTTCCAATTGGCTTATTTTCAGTGTCTCTATGTCCTTACTCATGCTGTTCAGGTTCCTCAAGATCATGGCTCTGAATTCTAGCTCTGTTAACATGCCTAATTGCTCCATATTGATCTCATGTTCGGTGGAGGTGTCTTGCTCTTTCATTTGGCTTCTGTTTCTGTGTTTCACCATTTTGGCTATCACTGTGGGCTTTGAAGCCTGTCAAGTTCTCCCTGTGGGTGTTGGTGTTCTGCTGTTTGTGGCTCCCTCTCCTGTGTTTAGATGAGCGAGGGAGGACCCACGTTGAACACCACTGTCAAGTCTTCCTTTCCTGGTTAAAGTTGCCAGCCCAGGAAAGGCACTGTTATCCTCTAGCTTTTTGCCTGGAGGCTAGCAGTCTAGGTTAATTGATGAGTTTTGGGTTGTCAGTTGATTGAAAAACTCCCTCTGGTGCTCAGCCAAGGGGCTTTCATGAGGGTGGGGCAGATGCTGGTTGTTAGTGAGCCTCAATTAACACTTCAATGGCCCACAGGGTGGGGTTGGATCTCCGAAGGAGGGGCTGCTGCCTCTCCTCAGAACCCTGAGAAGGAGCAACGTGGCCACCGTCCTGAGTGGCTGCACTCAGCCAAAGCTCTGAGCGCCCTCCAAATCCCGAGTGTCCCCACACAGTTCCAGTCCAGTCCGCCCTCCCTCTGCCAGAGCCCAAGGTGAGTGGCTGTGGCTGTTTCAGCCTCTGTCCCGGCTCTGCGCTGTGGAGCCACCTGGGAGTGTAACCCGAGGGCGCTGCTCCCAGCTAAGGCTGCTGGGCTCCCAGCCTCCGTCTCGCGCCTTCGCAAGCCTACCGGGATGGAGTCAGTGTCCCTCGTTGTATGGTCCTCGCAAGCTGCTTTTCTGTTGGTTTTTCCCGTCGATTTGTCTGTGTTATAGTTGTAATTCCAGTTTGGTTCTGAGAGACGGTCTGTGTACCTCTGTTCACTCCGCCGCCATTTTTCGGTTCCCCCAATTTGCTAGCATTTTGTTCGAGATTTTGGCATCTATGTTCTTCAGGGATATTGGCCTTTCTTTCCTTGTAGTGTCTTTTCTGGTTTTCGAATTAGAATTATGCTCGACTCATAAAACAAGTTTGGAAGTCTTCCTTCTTCTTGAATATTTTGAAATAGCTTGAGGAGAATGGGTATGAATTCTACTTTGAATGTTCCATAAAATTCCCCCATGAAGCCGTTTGAGCCTGGGTTTTTGATTGCTGGAAGAGTCTTGATTACATCTTCAATTTCCTTTGTTGTTATTGATCTGTTCAATTTTCTATCTCTTCCTGGTTCAATTTTGGGAGATCACTTGTTTCTAGAAATTAGTCCATTTTGCTTAGATTGTCAAATTTGTTGACATATAATTGTTCATAATATTTGTTAACAATTATTTGCATTTCTTTGGTGTCAGTTGTTACTTCTCCTCTTTCATTTCTGATTTTGTGTATTTGGGTCTTCTCTCTTTGTTTCTTGGTGAGTCTACCTATGGGTCCATCAATCTTGTTTATCTTTTCAAAGAACCAGCTCTTTGTTTCATTGATCTTTTGAATTGATTATTTGATCTCCATATCATTTCTGCTCTGATTTTTACTATTTCCTTCCTTCTACTTGCTCTAGCGTTTCCTTTTTGTTTGCATTCTAGTTGTTTAAGTTGTGAGGTTAGATAGTCTATTATAAATTTTTTCTTGGTTCTTGAGGTAGGCCTGTAGTGATTTGAAGTTGCCTCTAAGAACTGCTTTTCCTGCATCCCATAGATTTTTTGTTGTGTGTTCATTTTCATTGGTTTCCAAGAAGTTTTTAATTTCTTCCTTGATGTCCATTGCAACCCATTCATTGTTCAAAAACAAGCTATTTAGCCTCCATGTTTCCAAATGTGTTTGCATGTTCTTGTTGCAATTGATTTCTAGTTGCATGCCTTTTTGGTCTGAGAAGATGCTTGATATGATTTGAATCTTCTTGAAATTGTAGAGGCTTAGTTTATGTCCTAACATGTGGTCTAGCTTTGAGAATGTCCCATGTGCACTTGAGAAGAATGTGAATTCTGCAGTTTCTGGGTGTATTTCTCTGAAGATGTCTATTACATCCATTTGATCTAGTGCTTCATTTATAGTCTGTGTTTCCTGGTTAATTTTTTTCTAGAAGATCTATCCAGTGATGTCAGTGGGGTATTGAGATCCCCTGCTATGATTGTATTGCTGTTGATTTCTCCTTTGAAGTCCTCCATAAGGTTTTTAATATATGTTGGTGCTCCTATATTGGGTGCATAGATGTTTACCAAGGTTATATCTTCCTGCTGGATAGATCCTTTCAATATTATGTACTTGCCTTCTTTGTCTCTAGTTATTGTCTTCATTTTGAAATCTACTTTATCAGATATGAGTATTGCTACCCCAGGTTATTTTGCTTTCTGTTTGCTTAAAAGGTTTTTTTCAACCCTTTACTTTCAACCCATGAGTCTTTTGTTGTGAGGCGGGTCTCTTGTAAACAACATATATGTGAGTCATGCTTTCTTATCCATTTAGCTACTCTGTCTTTTTTTTATCAGAGCATTCAATCCATTTATATTTAAGGTTATTTTTGATATGTACTTTTTTAATGCCATTTTTGTTTAGTATTGTTATATATTTTTTTCTTGTTTCTTCTACTAATTACAGCAGTCCTTTTAGCATATCTTGCAGTGCTGGTTTGGTGTTAATATATTTCCTTAGCCTTTTTTTTTTTTTTTCTTTGTCTGGGAAGTGCTTCATTTGACCTATTTTGAATGATAGCCTTGCTGGATAGAGTGGTCTTGGATTCAGATCCTTGTTTTTCGTGATCTTGATTACTTTATGTCATTCCCTTCTGGCCTGTAGTGTTTCTGTTGAGAAATCAGCTGAGAGCCTTTTGGGGGTTCCTTTGTAGGTAACCTGTTGCTTATCTCTTGCAACCTTTAGGATTCTATTTTTGTCTTCAAATTTTGAGATTTTAATTACTCTGTGTCTTTGTGTGTGCCTGTTTAGATTCTTCTTACTTGGAGCTCTCTGTGCTTTCTGAACTAAAATGCCTTCTTCCTTCACCAAGTTAGGAAAGTTTTCTGTCACTATTTCTTCAAATATATTCTCTAATCATTGCCCATTTTCTTCCTCTTTGAATACTCCTGTTATGCTTATGTTATTTTTTTAGTTGTTCCACAGTTCTCTTAAGCTGTTTTCCTGTTTTTTAATTATTTTTTTCCTTTTCATGTTCTGATTGGTTGATTTTTTTCTACACTGTCTTCTAATTTACTGATTTGGTCTTCAGCTTCCTCTACTCTGCAGGTTAATCCTTCCAATGTGTTCTTAATTTCTTCTATGTCATTCTTCATTTCCACTTGGTTGCTTTTCAATGTTTCTATGTCTTTACTGATGATGCTGATGTCCTTACTCATGCTGTTGAGCTTCCTCATGATCATGGCTCTGAACTCTACCTCTGATAATTTGCTTCGATGCATTTCATTTATCTCATCTTTGATAGAGTTCTCATCTTCTTTCATTTGGGATTGTTTCTTTGTTTCCCCATTTTGGTTATCTCAGTGGGTTTTTGAGCCTACCAATTTTTTCCTGTGGGATTGATGTTCTGCTGTTTTTGGCTCCCTCTACTGGTTTGGGACGAGCCGGAGTAGGCCCACGTTAAACACCACTGTCAAGTCTTACTTTCCTGGGTAGATTTCCAAGGCCACGAAAGGTTCAGTCATCCTCTAGCTTTTTCCTGGAGGTTAGTAGTTTTAGTTACTCAGGGCCTTGAAATGTAGCTTTGGTGTTCTGCTTAAGAGGAATTCCAGAGGGTAGGATAGATGCTCATTGATAATGAGCCTCAATTTTTATTTCTTTGCCTCACCTGGGAAAGGCTGAATCTTAGAGATTGGGCGGCTGCTTTCCGCCAGAGCTCTGGGAAGAAGCACACTGCCCACTCTCCTTTGTGGTGGCAACTCAGCAAAAAATCTGAGTACCCTCAAAATCCCAGTTGTCCCCACAGAGTTCTAGCCCATTCTCCCCTTTCTCTGTCATAGCCCCCAGCAGAGTGGCTGTGGCTATTTTAGTGCTCTGTCCCAGCTCTCTGCACTGTGAAGTGGGTTCAGTGTGTATTCCCCAAGGGCGCTGCTCACAGCTAAGACTGCTTCTGTCAGTGGGCTCCCAGTCCGCCACTCTTCCTTGCCTCTGCAGATCCTAACAGTATCCCTGGTTATATGGCCCTGTACTGCTGATTTTCTGTTGCTTTTTTCCAAGGATTTGTCTCCATTTTAGTTGTAATTCCTGTTTGGTGTTGGGAGATCGTCTGTGTAGCTTCCATTTACTTTGCCTTTATTTTCGCATCCTCTAAGCCTATCTTGTAGGCATCTGGTTCACATAGGCCTTTCTGGTGCCCCTGCACCCTTCAGGTCCTGTGGGTAACTGGATAGAACAGTTACCCAGAGCTTTGGTGACTAAGCTCTATGCCTATGTTATGGGCTGCTGGGTCGCACAGGCCTCTCCGGTGCTTCAGCACCCCACAGGTTTCAGGGGTAACTGGATCTCACAGTCCCTGCTGGGTTGCACAGGCCTTTCTGGTGCCCCCGCATCCTGTAGGTACCATGGGAGGCAGCTGCATTTCACCAGTGTCTTTTGTGCTCAGGCTTCCCTTCACTCTTGTGGGATGCCGAGTCGCACAGGCTTCTCTGGTGCCCCAGCACACAGAAGGACACAATGGGCAGCTGGATTGCACCAGTCCATCTTGGGGCTTCAGCTTCCCACTGCACTTGTGAGCTGCCGGATCGCACAGGCCTCTGTGGAGCCTCAGGTCCCACCGTTGGTGGCTGGGGAGTGCTGCTGCCTTGTGGGACTCTATTCCTCCTCAGCTTTTGCTGTAGTTTTGGGGGATGGGTCTCAGCCACTGGTCTGTGCTTCTGTTGCGTGGGGATGGATGTCTGCTCCCCAGCCTCTGTGGCTGAGGGTATATCTCAACTCTGATCAGGCTGCTACTATGGTGGATGGTCCTGGGCTCTGGGCTGTCTAAGACTTCTACACTAGCACCTTGGGAGCTCCACTACTGTGCACCAGTATGTGTTGACACAGAGTGTCCACTGGTCCAATTGTGCCAGGTGCACTGATGGGCTCAGATTGCTGGGCCTTAGCCACTCCCACTGCCTCTTCCCAGGGAAGACCCGGGATCTTCCAAAATGGTGGGACCTTCCTGCAGGGCAGGGAGAAGCGCACTGAAGAGCCGCCTACCGCGGTAGCTGGCTGCTCCTGTCCACAGCACAGGAACCTTCTGCTCAGTGTCTCTGCACTGAAGGAGTTTGGTCGTCCACCTTCATGTCCACTCTCACTCTCTCACACAGTAGCTCACTCTCTCACGTACTCACCCTCCCTCCAGTCCTGCCTGCCACCATCTTCTGTGTTTAAATATTGTTAATCAAAGTTATTGATAGCTGTTGTTTCAATATTGGAAGTGTGCTCTAGAACCTTCATTTTGAGAGGCATTCACATACACACACACACACACACACACACACACACCACAATAATATGTGTAATGCATTTAAAAAATATAACAGAGTTAAAATCCTTGGGACAATTATAAACAATCAAGGGAAGGGTTTCCCAATGTAGCAAATAAACATACATGATATCCTGCTAAATTTGAATTTCAGATAAAAAATTACTATTTTTAGTATAAGATGTCTTAATTATTGCACAAGACATACTTATCTAAAAATTATTTGATGTTTATTTGAAAATTAAAATATCGGGGCATCTTCTGTTCCATAGAAAATTCTAACCAACAGGAAAATGAAAAGTAACTTAAAAGAACAAAATAAAGTTGTAGGGTCTGGCCGGTGTGGCTGAGTGGTTGAACATTGACCAGTTCAATTCTTGTTCACGACACTTGCCCAGGTTGTGGGCATGATCCTCATTGGGGGCCATGCAGGAGGCAGCCAATCGACGTTCTCTCTCATGGATGTTTCTCTCTCTCTTTCCCTCTACCTTCCTCTCTCTAAAAAAAAAAAAAAACAATAAAGAAAAAAACAAAAATAGATAAATAAAGTTATATGAATTAACACTTTTTCTCATTGGGTAACCTTTAAAAAGGCACTTAAACATTGACTAGAGCCAAGTGATTCCCATTCTGGAGTGCAAATCAAATAAAATTGTTTTGGTTTTTTTTTGGTTTTGGTTTGAAAAATGAAACTTTTAAATAAAATGCAAGGGGCTCAATGAATGTGAAGGGTTTTTGGCTTTCCGACTCTGTTTTAAAAGAAAAATCAGGCCCTAGCCTGTTTGGCTCAGCGGTTAGAGTGTCAGCCTGTGGACAAAAGATTTGCAGGTTCGATTCTGGTCAAAAGCATGTACCTCAGTTGTGATTTGATCCCAAGCACTGGTTGATATTGTGTGGGAGGCAACCAATTGACTTGTCTTTCTCACATCAATGTTTCTCTCTCCCTCTCTCTATCTCCTTCCCTCCCACTCTATCTTAAAATCAATAAAAAAAATCCTCAGGTGAGGACTAAAATAAATACATAAATAAATAAATAAAACACATTTTAAAAATTAGTTAAATAGAAATTAAAAATTAAGATTATGTTTATATTTGTGTCATACTATAAAGACTCTTGATATATAGGTTTTCTATTAAGCTTAGTGTTTTGGATTCAAATTATTGGGAAAGTTTCCAAGTTGATTTTATCATTTGGAGTAGGTGGAAAAGTGCCATTCTAATTAATCACCTCAGATAATAAGTCTAAGTAGAATTCTTTGTGATTGATTAAATCTTTTATTATTTAAGTGGTCACATAATTTGAATCTGAAATTTAGATGATCTATAATTCATAAATATTTTCTGACCTAGTTATTTCCCAAAAATTAAAGTTCTAGGTGATATCTCATAGTCATTTTAATTTTTTTCTCTATGATGATTAGAGATGCTGAGCTTTTTTTGAGGTCTCCTGGAACAAATAATCCAAAAGTTTATACAGAACCAAAAGAGACACTGTATAGCCACAGGAATCTTGAAAAGAAGAACAAACTGGGAGGGATAACAATGCCAGATATCAAGTTATACTACAAAGCCATCATAATCAAAACAGCCTGGTACTGGCACAAGAACAGGTATACAGATCAATGGAACAGAACAGAGAACCCAGAAATTGACCCAAGATAGTATGCACAATTAATCTTCAACAAAGGAGTCAAGAACATATGGAATAAAGACAGTGTCTTCAATAAATGGAGTAGGGAAAATTGGACAGGTACATGAAAAAAAATGAAACTAGACCATCAACTTACACCATACACAAGAATAAACTCAAAATGGAAAAAAGACTTAAATGTGACTCATGAATCCATAGAAATCCTAGAAGGAACTGTAGGCAACAAAGGTTCAGACATCATATGCAGCAGAATGTTCACTGATACATCACCTACAGCAAAAGAAACAAAGGAGAAAATTAACACATGAGACTACATCAAACTCAAAAGCTTCTGCACAGCAAAAGATACAATCATCAGAATGGAAAGGCAACCCACACTATGGGAGAGCATAATTGCCAATGACATATCAGATAAGGGGTTAATTTCCAATATAGATAGAGTGCTCATACAACTCAACAAAAGGAAGACAAAGAACCCAATTAAAAAAAAAAAAAGGCAGAGGAACTAAATAGACACCTCTCCAAACAGGACATACAAATGGCCAAGAGACATATGAAGAAATGCTCAACATCACTAATCATCAGAGAGATGCAAATTAAAACAACAATGAGGTATCACCTCACACCTGTCAGAATGGTCGCCATCAACAAATCATCAAACAACAAGTGTTGGCGAGGGTGTGGAGAAAAGTGGACTCTAGTACACTGCTGGTGCGAATGCAGACTGGTGCAGCCACTATGGAAAACAATATGGTATTACCTCAAAAACTTAAAAATTGAACTTCTATTTGACCCAGTGATTCCACTTCTAGTAATATATCCTAAGAAGCTTGAAACACCAACCAGAAAGAATATTTGAACCCCAATGTTCATAACAGCATTATTTACAATAGATTAGATCTGGAAACAGCCCAAGTGCCTATCAGTAGATGAGTGGATAAAAAAAAACTGTGGTAATTTTACACAATGGGGTACTATGTAGCTGTAAGAAAGAAAGATCTCTTATCCTTTTAGATGACCTGGAGAGACCTGGAGTGTATCATGCTGAGAGAAATAAGCCAGCCATAAAAAGACAAGTACCACATAATCTCCCTTATTTATGGCTTATCATGAACAAAATAAACTGTCAATCAAAATAGATCTAGAGTCATGGAAGTGGGAAACAGACTGACAAAACTCAGAGGGATGGGGAGTCGGGTGTAGGGAAGAGATAAACCAAAGAATTTATATGCATATATGCACAACCAAGGGACACAGACATTACTGTGGGGAAAGCAGTAGCGGTGTGGGGAAAAAGGGGGAAACATCTGTAATACTTTCAACAATAAAAAGTAATAAAAATAAATAAAATAATAATAATTTTTAAAAGTCCTAGGTCTGCCTCTTAGTGGTTCTTTGCTGTAAATGTGTAGCAAATGGTTTAACATCTTTGAACCTCAGTTTCCTATTATATAAAATAAGCATAATAACTATAGTTCCTATTTCACAAGAATCAACAATTAAAGGAGTCCCTGCCTGGTGTGGTTCAGTTGGATGGAGTGACGTACCATGCAGTGCCCTTTCTCGAGCACTCTCAGATCTTCAAACCAAACTACACATTTAATAATATTTTGTACTAGACTTTTTTAGTTCATATATTCTCTTTCCAGTTCCTTTTTATATTCCCCAAGAGAAAGAACCATAGTTGATTCAACTATCTATACTTAGAGAACAATTCTGTGATTTGCACACAGAAGAAGCTTAAAAATATATATTTTAATGAGTGCACATCAGATTAATTTTGTTTGAAACATGTGTTTGAGTATGGTTGAGTAAGTTTTTTATCAGTGGAAGAACACTGTAGTTTAGGTAATTTGTAAGCTGAAGCCATTGTTACCTCTGTTGCTAAGGGAAGCCAGTTACCCTGGGATACTAATTAAATATAACTATTGTGGAAATTAAGCTAGCAGCACCCAGCAGGTTCAGAGAGCTAAAGGGGGGAGGGGATCTGGAAGGTGTCAAGTAAGAAAATACTTTTTCTAATTTGAGGAAAAGAGAACTTAAGGGAAGGAGTAGCTTGTACACATTCAGCACCATCACACCTCTGTAAAGCTTGTTAGTGGGCAAACAGTTTGTTCTCTATAATTATCTCAAATAGTGGAGGCAATGTGAATAGACAGCCTGTGACTGAGATCAACAGTTTGGTCTTTGCTAGCCACTGAGGGATAAACATCTGGTGGGAGGAGGATGTCTTTTGCATCAAAACAGCTCCAAATCTGAATGTAAAGTAACTGTTGGAAGATACTTTTGACTGTAAGTTAAAATTCCAGTTGAGCTGATGAAGGAAAAGGAAGAGATCAATAAGAAAAGGTAACAGCCCGGCTGGTGTGGCTCAGTGGATTGAGCATTGTCCCATGGACTGAATGGTCCCAGTTTGATTCCAGGTCAAGGCACATGCCGGGGTTGCAGGCTTGATCCCCAGTAGGGGGCATGCAGGATGCAGATGATGAATGTTTCTCTCTCACAATGATGTGTCTATCTCTCTTCCTTCTTCTCTCTCTAAAAAATCAATAAAAACATATATTTTTTTAAAAAATGTAACAGGCTCTACCTGGTGTGTCTACTGCACTTAAAAGAAATATCTACTCTTCTGTCTAAATTGGAATTCAATTTTAATAAGGAGATTTATGGTTCTAGAAAACATCTGAACAGGGTACTTATTTATCTGCAACATACCCAGAGCTCAAATTTTTGGACTTGGCCTCAAGTTGCTCTAACATACTAGTTCCACCTAGTGATAGTGTATCTAAATTGCAGTTTGTTTTTCTGAAAAATGAAGACATGGCCTTTACAAGTGACCACTGTAGCACTGAAATCATGAAATTATTTATCAGTGGAGCACTGGCTTCCTGAGAGGCCCTGGGTTAGAGACAGTGATGTGTGTCTGGAGAAGGGAGAGTGAGTGCTTTGCATATTCGTTAAGTGAGACAATAATAGAACTTTTGATTAACAGCAAGAAGTGAGAGTACCAGGCCTACAGGAAACATATAAAATACTATTTAGAGTTAATGGTAGGTGAGATTAATGCTACCTACTGAATTATGCTGTTGAAAGATCTATACAAGAGACCTTCCACATGAGACAAAGCCACATAAAGGTGAGAAGAAAATCTCAAGGAATTCTGACCAGAAAGTCAAGAGGATACAATGAAATCCAGCAGCAATGTGATCACCACCTCTATTAATAAAATAATTCAATAAGGTAATTGTCAAAGTTTACCAGAGTGATACATAGATGTTCTTAGCTCCAAACTTACATAGCCAAATACTTTCTGGGTTAAGCTCCTTTCACTCTGAGGATCCAAAATTAAAAAATCAGGAGGTGGGCCAAAGTACAAGTATGGCAATTCCCAATCAGGGCTATCCTGTATTAGGAATTAGAGCAACCACACCTCACAGCTATCAGTGCCAGAAATGTGGCAGCAAATACTGAGCCCAAAATGTCCAGGGTGGATCAGAACTTCTGCAATTCAGATAAAGGTGAGTTTGAGAACTCATTCTGAGGGCAAGTTTCACTAAGCTCTCTGGCCTGTAGCTATAGGCTTTGGGCTGCTGCACCCATATTTGGAGTTACTAGATCCTTGAAAACACTCTCTAGCCTTCACAAACCTTTTATTCTCCCATTGATAGATGCAGCTCCACTGGAGGCACAAATGTTTACTCACCCTGTGTTCCCCACCCCCACATTATTCTCCTTTGGGCCACAGCTTCCTGTTCATGCCTGTGCTTCACTTGCAACACATCTCTGGGACAGCCAGTGAGCACCTGAGGCCCTCCTTCTGTATCCCAGGTATTCAGCCAATTTCCAAAAACTCAAGCTTCCAGTGAAAAAATAGATTTCAAAGTTGATCTTCTAGGTTGCTCCTAGGTTCCAGAGTATAAAGTGTGAAGGAATAAGGCTCAGGAATCTGTGTCTTAACAATATCCTGTTCTGATTCAGGAGATCAGCAAACAAGACTCTGGACAGAATTTTGTCCAAGTACTTCCAGTTCCACCTTCTCTATAGATTTTTCCCAGTTTTATCAGCCTTCATTGATCTACTCATCTTGAATTTGTATAATATAAGATCAAGGCTTGTGGGCTTTTAAATGACTCCAGAACCAACCAGTAAATGGTTACCTAAACCAGAAATCCCCTGCACAGGACTCCAATACATCCTCATCTGACACTTACCTGACCACCCATCCTCACACCTCATATAAGGTAGAACCTGCCATCTCACCAGGCAGCCATTCCAATTCCCATAGCCTCAATTAATAACCCTGGTAGCCAAAAATATATCTTCTATTCCACTGATTACAAAGCTTCCCATGTTATCACTTGAAACTACTGGGGGAAATTGGTAATATTTAAACAAAAATTGTACAATATTTACAAAGTTTTCTGTGTAAAACTACTTTGTTTTGAAAGTGATTCTGTTTCTTACAGAAAACTGTAGAAATTTTTGTTTGCTAAAGTAATTTATAGTCATTACCCTGGATGTGTGTCTTCTATTTTGGAAATTATCTCAGAATCCTTGCCATAAAAGTGCAAACAAAATGCTAAATCCCTTCCAGCATCTTTGGACAAACAGATATATTGGTGGTAAGCTACAGAGGGCAGCTTGGAAATGGAAATCAGTCTGTTTTAGCCTCTGTGTTTTAGCAGCATTTCCTCAAATTGTTGTTCTCTGTTGCTAGTTGCTGTAGGCACCTTCTGTTGAAAGGGGAATTTTTGCATGTAAACACCAAAAAATACCTGTCCTGACAAATATCACATGATCTCACTTATTTGTGGAATATAATGAACTAAACAAACTGAGGAACAAAATTGACCCAGAAACATAGAGGTGGGGTACAGACTGACAAACTTCAGAGGACGGGGAGTTGGGGAGGAAGAGATAAACCACACAACTTACATGCATGTATGTGTGACCAATGGACATAGACAACAAAGCTGGGGATGGGGCGGGGGGATGGGGAGGAGGGTGTCAATGGGGGGAAAAGGAGAAACATCTGTAACAAAAACAAATTAATAAAAAAAAGAAATACCTGTCTATCACAGACCCCTGGAATCATAAATTAATATCAAATGGGGAAACAGAAAAGAAAAAAAATTGGATGGAAAAAATTCCCTTTTTTACTTTGCAAAATCATCAGACATGACCTTGACTTAAGCTGGTATAAAATAATTTATTTATCAGGATTAAATAAAAAACTCCTGAGGACCAGAAAGGGTTCCTTGGGAGAGAAAGGGGATGGTGACTGCCATGTTTCATCACTTCAGGAGGAAGCACTTAACAGTCAGCAGGATGTGGAGAAGGCTCCAAATAATGGTCCCCTGAAAGCAAATGAAGCAGGTGGCACAGAGGATGTCTAGGAAACAATTGCAGAACAGGGAGTGTCTTTGGAAAATAAAGTCAGTTAGCATTAAGGATGTGTTTGTCTACATGGATCTCCAGCTCTGCAGTGGTCTAGGAAAATGAATTCAGAGAAAAGAAAATGTCAGTCCAGTCCCAGGTACTGATATATTCCTAGGGAAGGTGAAAGTATTGATAGAGTCAATATAGAAACTTGAGGCACCAGGCCACAAGTCTGACTTATAAATAGTTGAGACTGGATAGAAAAGCAAGTTTAGAATAAAAGAACTAAAATTGCTGCTAAAATTGCTGCTCTAGCAGCAAAAGTTCAGGAAAAAAGTGAAGCAGAGCTTATAGGTAGGGTAGGTGGTTACTTGCCTTTGCTAAAGGAGCTGTAAAAAGTCTAGGAATTGAATTGAGAGCTTATGGGGCTAACCATGACTGCATTCCTCAAAATTTAAACTTAAAAACCTGCAATTTTATATTTTATTTTCTACAATAAAAAAATTAACAAAACTGACTCCCAGAGCACATAGATAGAAGACATAACCACACAAATCAATAACTACACAAAAAATGGAGCCCTGGCCAGTTTGGCTCAGCAGTTGAGCATCAGCCTGTGGACCAGAGAGTCCTGGGTTCGGTTCCCGCTAGGGGAACATACCACAAAAAAAAATAAAACTAAAAAAAAAAATGGAGAAAATTGTTAATGAGCAATTCTCACCTAAAACCACCAGGCCCGATTTATTTCATGGATAATTTCTAAAAAATAATTTTAAATATATATATTTTTAAATTTTAGGACATTTTTAAATTTACAAAACAATTTGCCAAGATAGTACCGAGTTACCAAATACCCCACACCAGTTTTTCTCAATATTTAATATCTTACATTAATATCATTCATTTGTTAAATGAAAGAACAAATATTGGTACATTATTAACTACCGTCCATATTTTATTCAAATTTCCAAGCTTTTAACTGACTGTCCTTTTTGTGTTCCATGATATCCCATCCAGAATATCACATTATATATAGTTGTCATTTCTTCTGAGGCTCCTCTTGGTTATATTGCTTTCTCAGGCGTTCCTTCTTTTTTTATGGTCTGGGCAGTTTTGAGGAATATAGGTCCAGTATTATCTAGAATGTCTCTCAGTAGAAATTTCTCTGAAGGTTTTCTCATAGTTAGACTGGGGATATAGGCTTTTAAGGAAAAAAACACAGAAGAAGGTGTCATTCACATCATGTCATATCAAATATGCATGCTATAATCATGACTTATCACTGTAAAGGTTAAGCCTTGATTACCTTACTGCAGAGTTACTCTCCCCTCCCATACTTCTTCATACTGTACTCCTTGGAAGGAAGTCATATACAGCCCATGCATAATGAATGAGGAGTATCTTGAGGGTGAAGTAGCTATATAAATTGCTTAGATTTCTTCTGCACAGAAGATCTGTCATGTCTCTCTCATAAAATCATTTTTATTCAATTATTTTTTGTTTAAGTATGGACTCATGGATATTTATTTTAAATTTTGGGTTACTAAGTGACATAAAAGCTTTCAATTACTGTAGTATCCCTGGATGGTGTCTTTACTGAAACCTGATGAGAGACCCTAAACCAGAAGCATCTAACTGAACTTCTGAATTCTTGACCCTAAGAAATGAAAAAGAAAATTGCACAGAGTTAAGAAAACCTACACAGACCATCTCCCAGGACCAAACTGAAATTACTAATAAATTAAAGACAAATCATTGGGAAAAACCAACTGAAAAGCAGCTGGAGAGAACCCATCTAATCAGGAATGGAAAGAGGACACCAAATTGAGCCTGGTAGAAATTGCAGAGGCATAAGAGGGTGGATTGGGACCTCATGGACAGAAGCTGAGGACTGGTTTAGCTGCGAGCAGTTCCCTCTAGGAAATCAGGGGTTAAAACCCCAAGCTGGCTCCACAGCACAGAGTGGTGCCCCCTTCCACCACATACAGAGTGCAGGACAGGGAAAGGTTCCCACATAGCACCTGGCTGAGTTCAATACAGCAGGAGCTTTGTCCAGCTAGGATAGGCATGGGGAACTGGCACTGCCCTGATGGAAATGAGCACCAAATCAGCTACTGCCACATACCTTGGATTCCAGCAGAAGAAGGGGGTGGTCTGGACAGGAACTGTGTGAAGAAACTTAGGGGTTCATGGCTCAGGCGTGAGAACTGGGATGGAGGACACTGGGAGTTTTATGCTGAATCACTCCCTTATTGGACAGTAGCCATCTGACTCAAAGAGCCCTTCCCAGAGCCAAGGGGTAAGCAACAACCTCTCCCTCAGGAATTCAACATTAACAGCCCAGGACAGAAAAATGCAAATTGAGGTTCATTAACAGCTAGAGGCTGCCAGGAAGCAATTGTTCTGCCCACTGAAAAATCCTCTTACACACCTGAAAGATTTTTCATTCAGCTGAGGGCTACAAATCGAGGCTCATCAAGTAACTGTGAGAAATAGCCTGTAGGCAAAACCTAAAGAAATTTTAAACCTTTGCTTGGCCTGCAAATCTACCCAGTAAAGTAAAACTAAACAGTGGTGTTTAACGTGGGTCCTTGTACAATCATCCAAATCCAGAAGAGAGAGCCACAATCAACGGAATACCAACACCCATAGGGAAAATTTGGCAGGCTGAAAAACCCATTTAGACAGCCAAAATGGTGAAATAAAGAAATAAATTTTAAATGAAAGAACAAGAGAATTCTACAGAAGAAGAGATAAATAAAATGGAATTAAGCAACTTATCAGATGTAGAGTTCAAAATAATGATAATGAGGAAGCTAAACATTGAAAATCAACCAATTGGAAAACAAAAAAACAAAAAAACACGGAACAGAAATGAAGAATGACATAGCAAAAATGAAGAACACATTGGAAGAAACAACCAGCAGAGTACAGGTAGTGACTATCAGATCAGTAAATTAGAAGACAGGGTAAAAACAATCACCCAATCGGAGAACCAAAAAGAAAAACTGTCAAAAAACTGGAAGACAGATTAAGAGAACTGTGGGACAACATAAAACATGGCAACATCTACATCATAGAAGTGCCAAAAGAACAAGAAATGGAGGAAGGGTTACAGAAAATATTTGAAGAAATAGTGACAGAAAACATTTCTAACTTGGTGAAGGAAAAAGTCATACAAGGTCAAGAAGCACAGAGACCCCAAAGTAAGATGAACCCAAAGAGGAGCACCAAGACAGATAATAAATATAATATCAAAAATTAAAGACAAAGAGGGAATTCTAAAGGCAGCAAGAGATAAGCAACAGGTTACCTACAAAGGAACCCACATAAGGCTTTCAGCTGACCTCTCAACAGAAACACTACAGGCCAGAAGGGAGTGGCATGAAGTAATCAAGGTCATGACAAACAAAGATCTGAATTCAAGACTACTCTATCCAGCAAGGCTATCATTCAAAATAGAAGGTCAAATAAAGAGCTTCCCAGACCCCCCCCCCCCCCATAAAAAAGCTAAGGGAACATATTAGCACCAAACAAGCACTGCAAAAACTTTCAAAGGACTGCTATAATAAGCAGAAAAGATAGGAAAAGAAACATAACCAGAATAAACAAAAATAAAAATAATAACCTTAAATGTAAATGGATTAAATGCTCAGATCGAAAGACATAGAGTAGCTGAATAGATAAGAAAACATGACTCATATATGTGTTGTTTACAAGAAACACACCTCACTACAAAACACTTACACAGGTTAAAAGTGATGGGATGGAATAAAAATTGTCCAAGAAAATGTAAAGGGGGAAAAAAAAAAGCTGGGGTATCAATACTCATATCTGATAATATGGACTTGAAATAAAGGCCACAACTAGAGACAAAGAAGGCCACTACATAATATTGAAATGATATATCTAACAGAAGAATATAACTTTTGTAAATATACATACACCCCATATAAGAACACCAAAATACATTAGAAATCTTCTGGTGGACTTCGAAAGAGAAATCAACAGCAAGACAATATTAGCAGGGGAATTCAATACCCTGCTGACATCACTGAATAGGTGCTCTAGACAAAATTAACAAGGAAGCACAGACTCTAAATGATGCACTATATCAAATAGATTTAATAGATATTTAAAGAGAATTACACCCCAAAACTGCAGAATTCACATTCTTCTCAAGTGCACATGGAACATTCTCAAAGACAGACAAGCGAAGTCTCTACAACTTCAAAAAGATTAAAATCATATCAAGCATCTTCTCAGATCACAATGGCATTAAATTAGAAATAGATTATAATGAAAACACTCAAACACATGAAGGCTAAATAGCATGTTATTAAACAATGAATGGTTTACCAAAGAGATCAAGAAAGAAATTAAAAACCTTCTGGATACCAATGAAAATGAACACAGAACAACACAAATTCTGTGGAATGCAACGAAAGCAGTGCTGAGAGGGAAGTTCATAGCACTACAGGCCTACCTCAAGAAACAAGAAACATTTCTAATTGAATTTCTAACTCTACAACTTAAAGAACTAAAAAGTAAACAACAAGAAAAACCCAGCGGAAGTAGAAGTAAAGACATAGTAAAGGTCAGAGCAGAAATCAATGATATAGAACCTAAAAATAAACAAAAGAAAAAAATTCAAAACATCCATGAAACAAAGACCTGTTTTTTGAAAAGATATACAAGATTAATAGCCAGACTCACCAAGAAACAAAAAGAGAGTACCCAAATAAACAATATCAGAAATGAAAGAGGAGAAGTGACAACTGAAAGAACAGAAATACAAAGGATCATTAAAAAATACTATGAACAGTCATTTGCCAACAAATTGGACAAAGTAGGAAAATGCACAGATTTCTAGAATCAGAATCTCCCAAAACTCTGGAGAACCAGGAAGAGATAGAATACTTGAACAGACCAATAACAATGTTTTACCTAACATTCAAAAAACTAACACCAATTCTCCTCAAATTATTTCAAAAAGTTCAAGAAGAAGGAAGACTTCCAAACTCTTTTGATAAGGTTAGCATAATTCTAATTCTAAAACCAGATAAAGAGGAAGATGGCAGCCAGCATGACCAGAGGGAGGGTGAGTGTGTGAGAGAGTGAGCGAGTGTGTGAGATAGTGTGAGTGGACATGAAGGTGGACAACCAAACCGAAGCAATGCAGAGCCACGAAGCAGAAGGTTCAGGTGCTGTGGACAAGATCAGCCAGCTACCACGGTAGGCAGCACTTCAGGGCGTTTTTTACTGCTCCGCTGGGAGGTCTCACCATTTTTAAATACCCCAGGTCTTCCTTGGGAGGAGGCAGTGGGAGTGGCTAGGGCCCAGCAATCTGAGCCCACCAGTGCACCTGGCACCATTGAACCAGTGGACACTCTGTGTCATCACAGACCAGTGCACAATGGTGGAGCTCCCAAGGTGCTGGTCACAGAAGTCGCAGACAGCCCAGAGCCCAGCACCATCCCCTCGGAGATTCATCCTTTCCCAGGTGAGGCAAAGAAATTAAAATTGAGGCTCATTAACAACCAGCATCTATCAAATCCTCTAGAAATCCCCTTATGCAGAACACCAGGGCTACATTCCAAGGCACTGAGTAACTGATACTACTAGCCACCAGGAAAAGGGTAGAGGACAACTGAACCTTTCCCACGCTTGCAAATCTACCCAGGAAAGTAAGACTTGACAGTGGTGTTTAACGTGGGCCCATGCAGGCTCATCCCAACCCAGTAGAGGGATCCACAAACACCAACACAAACAGAAAAAATTTGGCAAGCTCCACAACCCACTGAGATAGCCAAAATGGGGAAACAAAGAAACAAATCCCAAATGAAAGAACAAGAGAACTCTATCAAAGATGAGATAAATAAAATGCAGCTAAGCAAATTATCAGAAGCAGCGTTCAGAGCCATGATCTTGAGGAAGCTCAACAGCATGAGTAAGGACATCAGCACCATAAGTAAAGATATAGAAACACTGAAAACCAACCAAGTGGAAATGAAAAATGACATAGCAGAAATTAAGAAAACATTGGAAGGACTTAACAGCAGAATAAAGGAAGCTGAGGACCGGATCAGTGAATCAGAAGACAGGGTAGAAAAAAAATCAATCAGAAAACCAAAAATAAAAACAAAAAAAAAAAACAATTAAAAAAGAGAAAGAGCTGAAGAGAACTGTGGGACAAGTGAAAACATAATAACATTTGCATCATAGGAGTCCCCGAAGAGGAAGAAAATGGGCAAGAGTTGGAGAAAATATTTAAAGAAATAGTGACAGAAAATTATTCTAACTTGGTAAAGGAAGAAGGCTTTCAAGTTCAAGAAGCACAGACAGCCCCAAGTAAGAAGAACCAAAAAAGGCATGCAACAAGACACATAGCAATTAAAATGTCAAAAATAAAAAACAAAGAGAGAATCCTAAAGGCAGCAAGAGATAAGCAACAGGTTACTTACAAAGGAAACCCCATAAGGCTCTCAGCTAACTTCTCAACAGAAACACCACAAGCCAGAAGGGAGTGGCATGAAGTAATCAAAGTCATGAAAAACAAGGATCTGAATCCAAGACTACTGTATCCTGCAAGGCTATCATTCAAAATAGAAGGTCAAATAAAGAGCTTTCCAGACCCAAAAAAAAAAAAAAAAAAAGGCTAAGTGAATATATTAACAACAAACCAGCACTGCAAAATATGCTAAAAGGACTGCTATAATTGGTAGAAGAAATAGGAAGAAAAATATGTCCACACTAAACAAAAATGGCAATAAAGAAGTACAAACCAATTATCACCTTAAATGTGAATGGTTTGAATGCTCCGAAAAAAAGACACAGAGTAGATGACTGGATAAGAAAGCATGGCTCACATATATGTTTTTTAGAAGAGACCCACTTCACCACAAAAGTCTCACATAGATTGAAAGTGAAGGGATGGAAAAATCTTCCAAGCAAACAGAAAGCAAAAATAAGCTGAGGTAACAATACTCATATCTGATAAAGTAGATTTGAAAATGAAGGCCATAACTAGAGACAAAGAAGGCCACTACATAATATTGAGAGGATCTGTCCAACACAAAGATATAACCTTGATAAACAGATATGCACCCAATATAGGAGAAACAAAATATATGAAAAATCTTCTGGAGGATCAAAGGAGAAATCAACAGCAATGCAATCATAGCAGGAAACATCAATACCCCACTATCATCACTGGATAGATATACTAAAAAAAAATTAACAAGGAAACACAGACTCTAATTGAAACGCTAGATCAAATGGATTTAATAGATATCTACAGAGAGTTACACCCAAAACTGCAGAATTCACATTCGTCTCAAGTACACATGGGGCATTCTCAAAGATAGACCACATGTTAGGGTACAAACCAAGTGTCTACAAGTTCAAGAAGATTGAAATCATATCAAGCATCTTCTCAGATCACAATGGCATGCAACTAGAAATCAATTGCAACAAGAACATGCAAAGACATTTGAACACATGGAAGCTAAACAGCATGTTATTGAACAAGGAATGGGTCACCGAGAAGATCAGGGAAGAAATTTAAAACTTCCTGGAAAGCAATGAAAATGAATACACAACAACACAAAACGTATGGGATGCAGTGAAAGCAGTTCTGAGAGGGAAGTTTATAGCATAACAGACCTACCTCAAGAACCAAGAAAAATTTCTAATAGACTATCTAACCTCACAACTTAAAGAACTAGAACGTAAACAATTTAGAGTAAGGTATCTTATCCTTTGAGACGAGATGGAGCCACCTGAATATTATTATCCTGAGCGAAGCAAGCCAAATAGAGAAAGACAAGTATCATATGATCTCTCTTATTTGTGGAATATAGTGAACATAACAGTCTGAGAAATGTGGTAGTCCCAGAGACGTCGAAGTGGGGTATACACTGACAATTCCCAGAAGAGGAGGTGGTGGGGGAGAGATGAACCACAGAACTTATATGCATGTATGCATGAACAATGGACATGGACAACAAAGCTGGGGACAGTGTGGGGAGGGAGGGGGTGGGTGGAATCAGTGTTGGATAAAGGAGAAACATCTGTAACAAAAATAAATTAATTAATTGAAAAATAAATAAAACCAGATAAAGACTCAACAAAAAAGAAAACTACAGGTCAATATCCCTCATGAACATAGATGCCAAATCCTTAACAAAATACTACTGAATCAGATCAAGCAATACATCAAAAAAATTATTCACCATGACCAAGTGGGATTCATCCCAGTGAGGCAACGCTGGTACAATATTTGCAAATCAATAAATGTGATACACCAGATAAACAAAATGAAAGATAAAAACCATATGATCATTGACATAGATACTAAAAAAGCATTTGACAAAATCCAGCACCCATTTCTGATACAAACGCTCAGAAATGTAAGAACAGAGGGATCATATCTCGAAATAATAAAGGCCATATATGAAAAACCCACAGCCAACATCATACTCGATGGGCTAAAATTGAAAGCTTTTTTCTTAAGAAGAGGAACAAGACAGGGATGTCCACTTTCACCACTCTTATTTAACATAGTACTGAAAGTCTTAGCCACAGCAATGAGATATGAAGAAAAAATAAAAGGGATACAAATTGGAACAGAGGAAGTAAAATTTTCATTATTTGGAGATGACATGATATTTTACAGAGAAAACCCTAAAGACTCCATCAAAAATCTTCTAGATTTAATAAATGAATTTGGCAAAGTAGCAGGATACAAAATCAACATGAAGAAATTGATGCATCCTTATACACATAATGAACTCACAGAAAGAGAAACTAAAAGACATTCCCATTTACCGTTGCAGCAAAAAAAAAAAAAAAAAAAGTTAATATACCTAGAAACAAACTGAAGCAAAGACGTGAAGGATCTGCTCACAGAAAACTATAGGACATTGAAAAAAGAAATAGGGGAATATATAAAAAGGTGGAACCACATACATTGTTTATGGTTAGAAGAATTAATATCATTAAAATGTCCATAGATTCAATGCAATCCCCATTAAAACATTAAAATACCAATGGCATAATTCACAGAACTAGAACAAATACTAGAAAAATTTATATGGAACTAAAACAGACCTCGAAATGTCACAGCAGTCTTGAAAACGAAGAAAAAGTAGAAGGGATCACAATAACTGATATCAGGTTAAACTACAAAGTCGATCAAAACAGCCTGGTACTGGCACAAAAACGGGCATATAGATCAATGTAACAGAACAGAGAACACAGAAATGGACCCAAGACATCATGCTCAATTAATATTTGACAAAAGAGGCAAGAGCATACAGTGGAGTAAAGACAGCCTCTTTATTAAATGGAGTTGGGAAAATTGAACAGCTACATGCCATGCAAAAAAAAAATAAAACTAGACCACCAACTTACACCATACATGAGGGTAATCTCAAAATGAATCAAAGACCTAAATGTGACTTATGAACCATAAAAATCTCAGAAGAAAATGTAGGCAACAGAATTTCAGACATTATCACTGATACATCACCTAAGGCAACAGAAACAAAGGAGAAAATGAACACATGGGACTACATCAAACTAAATAGCTTCAGCACAGCAACAGAAACAAGCACCAAAATGAAAAGAGAACTTACTATATTGGAGAGCATGATTGCCAATGATACATCAGATAAGGGGTTAATTTCCAAAATGTACATAGTACTAATACAACTCAACAAAAGGAAACAAAGAATCCAGTAAAAAAATGGGCAGTGGACCTAAATGGACAGCTCTTCAAACAGGACATACAAATGGCAAGAGACATATGAAAAAATGCTCAACGTCACTAATCATCAGAGAGATGCAAATAAAAATAACCATGAGGTATCACCTTACATCTGCCAGAATGCTGTCATCAACAAATCCTCAAACAACAAGTGCTGGCGAGGGTGTGGAGAAAAGGGGATTCTAGAACACTGCTGGTGGGAATGCAGTCTGGTGCAGCTATTATGGAAAACAATTTAGAGTTCAATCAAAAAAAAAAAAATTGAACTGCCATTTGACCCAGTGATTCCACTTCTAGGAATGTATCCTTAGAAGCCTGAAACACCAATCAGAAAGAATATATGTATCCCTATGTTCTTAGCAGCACTATTTACAATTGTTAAGATCTGTAAACCATCCAAGCTTTCATCAATAGATGAGTACTTAAAAAGAATACTATGCAGCTGTAAGAAAGAAACATCTCGAGAGGAGAGAAATGGCGGCGGTGTGAACGGAAGCTACACAGACCATCTCCAAGAATCAAACTGGAATTACAACCATAACACAGACAAACTGACGGGAAAAAGCAACAGAAAAGCAGCTGGCAAGGACGATATAATAAGGGACACTGACTCCACCCTGGTAGGCTTGCGAAGGCGAGAGACAAGGGCTGGAAGCCCATGGTTGGCAGGTCGGCAGTGGCCTTAGCTGGGAGCGGCGCCCTCGGGTTACACTCCCAGGTGGCTCCACAGCGCAGAGCTCGGACAGAGGCTAAGACAGCCACAGCCACTCACCTTGGGCTCTGGCAGAAGGAGGGCAGACTGGACTGGAACTGTGTCGGGATGCTCAAGGTTTGGAGGGTACTCAGAGCTTTTGCTGAGTGCAGCCACGCAGGACGGTGGCCACATTGCTCCTTTCCAGGGCTCTGGGAGAGGGAGCAGCCCCTCCCTCGGAGATCCAACCCCACCCTGTGGGCCACTGAAGTGCTTATTGAGGCTCATTAACAACCAGCATCTGCCCCACCCTCGGGAAATCCCGTTGTGCTGAGCACTTGAGAAAGTTTTTCAATCAACTGACAACCCAAAACTCATCAATTAACCTCAACTGCTAGCCTCCAGGCAAAAAGCTAGAGGATAACAGTACCTTTCCTGGGCTGGCAACTTTAACCAGGAAAGGAAGACTTGACAGTGGTGTTTAACGTGGGTCCTCCCTCTAAACCCAGGAGAGGGAGCCACAAACAGCAGAACACCAACACCCACAGGGAGAACTTGACAGGCTCCAAAGCCCACAGTGATAGCCAAAATGGTGAAGCACAGAAACAGAAGCCAAATGAAAGAGCAAAAGACCTCCACCGAAGATGAGATCAATGTGGAGTAATTAGGCATGTTAACAGAGCTAGAATTCAGAGCCATGATCTTGAGGAAGCTGAACAGCATGAATAAGGACATAGAGACACTGAAAATAAGCCAATTGGAAATTAAAAACCAACAAGAAGAAATAAAAAATGACATATCAGAAATGAAAAACACATTGGAAGGTTTAAAAAGCACAGTAGAGGAAATAGAGGACCGGATCAGTGAATTAGAAGACAGGGTACAAAAAATCAACCAATCAGAAAAACAAAAGGAAAAAAAAACTATTAAAAAACAGGAAGACAGCTTAAGAGAACTGTGGGACAACTGGAAACATAATAATATTCGCATCACAGGAGTCCCCGGAGAAGAAGAAAATGAACAAGGGATAGAGAATATATTCAAAAAAATAGTGACAGAAAACTTCCCTAATTTGGTGAAGGAAGAAGATATTCAAGTTCAAGAAGCACAGAGAGTCCCAAGTAAGAAGAACCCAAACAGGCCCACATCAAGACACATAGTAATTAAAATGCCACAAATTAAAGACAAAGAGAGAATCCTAAAAGCAGCAAGAGATAAGCAACAGGTTACCTACAAAGGGAACCCCATAAGGCTCTCAGCTGACTTCTCCCAAGAAACACTACAGGCCAAAAGGGAATGGCATGAAATAATCAAAGTCATGAAAAACAAGAATCTGAATCCAAGACTACTCTACCCAGCAAGGCTATCATTCAAAATAGAAGGTCAAATAAAGAGCTTCCCAGACAAAAAAAAGGCTAAGGGAATACATTGGCACCAAACCAGCACTGCAAGAAATGTTAAAAGGAATGCTGTAATTAGCAGTAGAAATGGGAAGAAAAATAGAACCACACTAAACAAAAATGGCAATAAATAAGTACATATCAAAAATCACCTTAAATGTAAATGGATTGAATGCTCCCATAAAGAGACACAGAATAGCTGATTGGATAAGAAAGCATGACTCATCTATATGTTGTTTACAAGAGACCCACCTCTCAACAAAAGACTCACATAGGTTGAAAGTGAAGGGATGGAAAAAAATTTTCCAAGCAAATGGAAAGCAAAAAAAAGCTGGGGTAGTAATTCTCATATCTGATAAAATAGATTTCAAAATGAAGACCATAACTAGAGACAAAGACGGCCACTACATAATATTGAAAGGATCTATCCAACAGGAAGATATAACCTTGATAAACATATATGCACTCAATATAGGACCACCAAAATATATTAAAAATCTTCTGGAGGACTTCCAAGGAGAAATCGACAACAATACAATCATAGCAGGCGATTTCAACACCTGGTTGACAGCACTGGATAGATCCTCTAGGGAAAAAATTAGCAAGGAAACAGAGACTCTAAATGAAGCACTAGACCAAATGGATTTAATAGATATCTACAGAGAATTACACCCTAAAACTATAGAATACACATTATTCTCAAGTGCACATGGGACATTCTCAAAGATAGATCACATGATAGGACACAAACTAAATCTCTACAAGTTCAAGAAGATTGAAATCATATCAAGCATCTTCTCAGATCACAATGGCATGAAACTAGAAATCAATTGCAACAAGAACATGCAAAGACATTTCAACACATGGAGGCTAAATAGCATGTTATTAAACAATGAATGGGTCACCGAGGAGATCAAGGAAGAAATTAAAAACTTCCTGGAAACCAATGAAAATGAACACACAACAGCACAAAATCTATGGGATGCCGCGAAAGCAGTTCTGAGAGGGAAGTTCATAGCACTACAGGCCTACCTCGAAAAACAAGAAAAGTTTCTATTTGACTCTCTAAGCTCACAACTTAAAGAATTAGAAAGCAAACAAAAAGAGAACCCCAGAGCAAGTAGAAAGAAGGAAATAGTAAAGATCAGAGCAGAAATAAATGACATAGAGACCAAAAAAAACAATTCAAAGGATCAATGAAACAAAGAGCTGGTTTTTTTGAAAACATTAACAAGATTGATGGACCCTTAGCTAGACTCACCAAGAAACAAAGAGAGAGAACCCAAATACACAAAATCAGAAATGAAAGAGAAGTAACAACCAACACCACGGAAATACAAAAGATCATTAACAACTACTATGAACAACTATATGGCAACAAATTCGACAATCTAAGCGAAATGGACAAATTTCTAGAAACACACAGTCTCCCAATACTGGACCGGGAAGAGATAGAAAACTTGAACAGACCAATAACAACTAAGGAAATTGAAGAGGTAATCAAGACTCTCCCAGCAAACAAAAGCCCAGGCCCAGATGGCTTCACGGGGGAGTTTTACCAAACATTCAAAAAAGAACTAACACCCATTCTCCTCAAACTATTTCAAAAAATTCAAGAAGAAGGAAGACTTCGAAACACATTCTATGAGGCCAGCATAATTCTAATTAAAAAAAAAAAAAACAGAAAAAGACACTAGAAAGAAAGAAAACTACACGCCAATATCCCTGATGAACATAGACGCCAAAATTCTGAACAAAATATTAGCAAATCGGATCCAGAAATACATCAAAAAAATTATCCACCATGACCAAGTGGGATTCATTCCAGGGATCCAAGGCTGGTATAATATTCACAAATCAATAAATGTGATACAACACATAAACAAGATGAAGAATAAAAACCACATGATCATATCAATAGATGCTGAAAAAGCCTTTGACAAAATCTAGTTTCCATTTCTGATAAAAACGCTCAGCAATGGGGGAATAGAGGGATCATATCTCGACATAATAAAGGCCATATATGAAAGACCTACAGCCAACATCATACTCAATGGACAGAAACTAAAAACATTTCCATTAAGAACAGGAACAAGACAGGGATGTCCACTTTTGCCTCTCTTATTTAACATTGTACTGGAAGTCTTAGCCACAGCAATCAGACATGAAGAAAAAATAAAAGGGATCCAAATTGGAAAGGAGGAAGTGAAACTGTCATTATTTGCAGATGACATGATATTATACATAGAAAACCCTAAAAACTCCATCAAAAATCTATTAGACTTAATAAATGAATTTGGCAATGTAACAGGATACAAAATTAATGTCAAAAAGTTGACGGCATTCTTGTACACCAATGATGAACTCACAGAAAGAGAAACTGAAAAAACAATCCCATTTACCATCGCGCCAAAAAAATTAAGATACCTAGGAATAAACTTAACCAAAGAAGTAAAGGAACTGTTTGGAAAAAACTACAGGTCATTGAAAAAAGAAATAGAGGAAGATATAAAAAAGTGAAAGCACATACCCTGTTCATGGATTGGAAGAATTAACATCAACAAAATGTCCATACTACCCAAAGCAATCTATAGATTCAATGCAATCACCATCAAAATACCAATGACATCTTTCATAGAACTAGAACAAATACTTCAAAAGTTCATATGAAACCAAAAAAGACCCCTAATAGCCACAGCAATCTTGAAAAAGAAGGACAATGTAGGTGGGATCACAATACCAGATATCAGGTTATACTACAAAGTGACTGTAACCAAAACAGCCTGGTACTGGCACAAGAACAGGCATATAGACCAGTGGAACAGAACTGAAAACCCAGAAATAGACCCAAAGCAATAAGCTCAATTAATATTTGACAAAGGTGGCAAGAGCATACAGTGGAGTAAAGACAGCCTCTTTAATAAATGGTGTTGGAAAAATTGGACAGCTACATGCAAAAAAAATAAAACTAGACCATCAACTAACACCACACAGCAAAATAAATTCAACATGGATAAAAGACTTAAATGTGACCCATGAATCCATAAAAATTATAGAAGAAAATGTAGGCAACAAAATTTCGGATATCATACGGAGCAGAATTTTCACTGATACATCACCTAAGGCAACAGAAACAAAGGAAAAAATGAACACATGGGACTACATCAAACTAAAAAGCTTCTGCACAGTAAAAGAAACAATCATCAAAATGGAAAGGCAACCCACTGTATGGGAGAACATCATTGCCAATGATGTATCAGATAAGGGGTTAATTTCCAATATATATAGAGTGCTCCTACAACTCAACAAAAGGAAGACAAAGAACCCAATTAAAAAATGGGCAGAGGAGCTGAATAGACACCTCTCCAAACAGGACATACAAATGACCAAGAGACATATGAGGAAATTCTCAACATCACGTATCATCAGACAGATGCAAATTAAAACAACAATGAGGTATCACCTCACACCTGTCAGAATGACCGCTATCAACAAATCATCAAACAACAGGTGTTGGCGAGGGTGTGGAGAAAAGGGGACTCTAATACTCTGCTGGTGGGAATGCAGACTGGTGCAGCCACTATGGAAAACAATATAGTGTTACCTCAAAAAATTAAAAATTGAACTGCCGTTTGAGCCAGTGATCCCACTTCTAGTAATATACCCTAAGAAGCCTGAAACACCAATCAGAAAGAATATATGTACCCCATGTTCATAGCAGCACTATTTACAATAGCTAAGATCTGGAAACAGCCCAAGTGTCCATCAGTAGACGAATGGATATAAAAGCTGTGGTACATATACTTAATGGAGTACTATGCAGCAGTTAGAAAGAAAGATGTCTTATCCTTTGAGACGACATGGAGGGACCTGGAAAGTATTATCCTAAGTGAAATAAGCCAAGCAGAAAAAGACAAATACCACATGATCTCACTTATATATGGAATATAATGAACATAACAGTCTGAGGAATACGTTAGACCCAGAATCATGGAAATATTGTACAGACTGACAACCCTCAGAAGAGCAGGTGGGGGTGGGGGTGGGAAGAGATAAACCACAGAACTTATATGCATGTATTCATGACCAATGGACATGGACAACTAAGCCAGGGACGGGGTGGGGGTGGGGTGGGGAGGGGGGTGCCAATGGGGTAAAAAAGGTGAAATATCTGTAACAAAAAAATAAATAAATAATTTAAAAAAATAAAAAAAAGAAGAAGAAAGATCTCTTATCCTTTGAGATGATATGGAGGGACCTGGAGAGTATTATGCTAAGTGAAATAAGCCAAACAGAGAAAGACAAATATCACATGATCTGACTTATTTGTGGAATATAATGAAGAAAACAAACTGATGAACAAAATAAACCCAAAGACATATAAATAGCGTACAGACTGACAAACCTCAGAATTACGGGTCAAGGGGCAGGGAAGAGATAATCCAAAAAAATTTATTTGTTTATATGAATAATCACTAGATATAGACAACAAAGCTGTGGGGGGGGGGGGCGGGAGGAGAGTGTCAGTGGGGGGTGGGGAGGAAAAAGATCTGTAAGAAAAATAAATTAATATAAAATTGTTTTTGGCTTACTCAATTATTTTAGTAACTTTACTTTGTTGCAATTTTTCCCCCCGTTTTAGCCATTGGGAGCTCTTTTAGTTGGCTTCTATATGTCAATCATTTTAGGGATTTTTTCCCCCTACTTTCTGTCACTATGAGATGCTTCAGGCTCATTTTGCATAATTCCTACTGCAATTCTAGGATCAGTAATTTCTCCAAGGCTCCCTGATTCCTTGTACTAGAGAATAATATTAGAAACCACTGTCTGGGTGCTGAGTATGCTGGTTGTTCCTGGGTTATCATTGCTTCTAGTCCCTCTCACCTGCAAAAGAAAGTAAATATATGTGTGTGTGTGTGTGTGTGTGTGTGTGTGTGTGTGTGTGTGTATATATATAATAACAAGTGTATATACACATATCTATAAATATTTCTATATGTAATGATCTGTATCTAAATTAAACTAAACATGAGTTCCCAATCAATAGTGAAAAACTTGGCTCCCATCACCCACCATTCATTTAATTTATTGTTCAATGGCAGTATGCATGTATAACAGTATCAGGATTGTTAACCTGTACTCCCATAGGACAAAATTTACTAACTAGAATACGATGCTTTTGTACATTTTCTTTAGCATTTAGTCTTACAAACTCTACTCTTTCCAAAGTTACTATGTCAGCTTCTTTTTCCCACAATTCCTTGAATGAATTTGTTTTATATGGAGACAATACAGTTACAGTCTCATGTCACATTCTGTATTCCTTTCTGCAATCCCCTGAACAACTAACAAATTTTCACTTGCTTTTATTAAGATACAACCTGTGTCATAAAGTTTTATAAATTTTGACAAATGCAGCATGTCATGTATCCACCCATTATAGTATCACACAGAATAGTTTCACCACACTAATAAATCCATGCTTCATCTATTCAACTCTCTCCACCTTCTTTCCCTACCTCCCCAAACCTCCAATCTAGAAGCCATGTCAAACACTCATGTTTTAACATCTATAGTTTTATATTTTCTAGAAGATTATATGATTGGAATTATACAATATGTAGACTTTTAGATTGGCATCTTTCAAATAGAAAACATGTATTTATGATTCATCCATGTAAAACATGTGTGGTTTGACATCTTCTTTTGTTTATTGCAAAATAATATTCCATTGTGAGTATATGCTGCTGCTGGTTTATCCATTCTTTATTGAAGGGCATGTAGATAGCTTTCAGATTTTAGTAATTGTGAATAATCTGACTTATTTCAAGATGTTCTTTTTGTTTGTTTTTATGAAGATTTCATATGGCATATCTAGATATAGCTATTATGTTCTTAGTTTGTGTTTGATATCTCTCTCACTCGGCATTCTCTGAATTAGTTTACATATATCATATATTTTGGAAAGGACCTTGTCATTAGCACTTCAAATACAATTTCTATTTTATCCTCTCCTTTTTGTTCTGTTATTCTAATCATTCTTAATAATACAGCAGTACTAGAAGTATTACTATTAAAGTAATGAATAAAGCTAAGATGCCCACTATCATCTCTATTACTTCACATAATTTGAAGATACTTTCTAGTGCAAATAAACAAGGGTGAAATAAAGAGACATCAAAATTGAAAAGGGGGAGTTAATTCTGTGAAGGAGGATGGGGTTAGGAGGAGGGTTTCTAGGGCATAAAGGAGAAACATCTGTAACAAGAATAAATTGATTAATAAAAAAGAAAAGGGGGTGTTAAAGTTTTCATTTCATCGGATCTTACAGCAGTCTTGTAAGGTCAGAAGAACAAGTGCTGCTATTCCATTTTGGTAGACGATCCTGTGACTCAGAAAGGACTTACTAAAGGCTGTAGAGCTTAAACAGTATAAAAAAATTAAAGCTCAAACTCAGGTGTTCTTAATATAAATTCAGTTATATAAATCCTTTGTGCAATGCTATAGATTGTCTTTCACTATCTCAATGCTTAACAGGGTAAGCAATATTAAAATGCAGTCAGACATTGGCAATCTCCCCGATTAAGAGCAAGTACAGCAATAAATCTAAGCGGCATTCAACATTGTGATTTCTTAAGGAAACATGGGTGAAGCAGCCCACTATGTTCCAGTGAGGACACGGATTCCCTGTTTTTGAAAGAGGAGAGGTCAGAAGCTATTACCTTCTCCAAGTGGAGAATACTGTATACAGGCACCTGGGTTCCAGTTATGGCATTTACACCAAATCTCTGGACAACTATGGGCAATTTACTTCTCCTTTTAGGACTCAGTTTCTGACTGTTTTGTCCTTAAAATAGTATTAAATGAGAGTAATAGTTCCCGTCTGTCTATGCCCCAGCACACTGGAGAATTACAACACAATGATTAGTTACAGTTTGGAAAAGATTCTTAACAAGGCACAGGTGCCAAATTTAAAAGAGGCTAGTGTGTGGTTTGAACAGACCTACCAGGAGACTCCCAGTCATAATAATAGCTAATATTTACCATGTGCTTAGTGTGTTTCAGACACTGTGCTAAATGCTTTATATGAGTTATTTCATCTTCACAGTAAATTAACGCAGTAGGAAATATTTGTTATTCTTAAATATAAGTAAACTGAAGGTCACACAGGTTAACTAGCTTGCTCAGAGTCACACAGTCATAGAATTCAATTCTAACTGGCATGTAATTGACCATGGAGCTTGCCCTTTTATCTCTATATTGCATTGTTTGATAGTCCCCCTCCACTTCTCTCCTGCGGTCCCTCAAGCACACAACTGATGATGAAAGAGCGAGTAAGTTCCTAAAGTCCCTTCCATGTCTAAGATTTGTGTCCTTAACTTTATGCTCAGCCTAAGCTTTGTCTGAGGACAGGTTCAATGTTGGGAAGAAGAGGTATGTTCAGGAGGAAGGAAATTAGAATTCATTGAGTACTGTTCTTCTTTTCATGCCTTACTAGACATTTTATATTTACCAAACATCACCTTTGGTCCTTACAACCAGTCTTACAAGATTGGTATTATTTCCCTGTTTACAGAGAAGACTCAGAGAGGTTACGGCACTAGCCCAAGGTTACAGAGAAAACAAGTGGCAATGCTGAGATGCAGACCCATTCTTCTGACTCCAGATTCCATGGTCATGCCTTTAAACTTTGTATCCAAAAGGCAGGAGGGTGGCAAGAGATGTGTGAACCAGTATAAAGCATTTGCTATAGTTGACACACACAATATGTCAGGTCCTGAGCAGCCAGGGCCAGATGCAGCAGGTCTTGTTTAAGGACTTGAATTGTACATGTCTGACTCTTGTCATTTACGTACCTTCTGCAGACCTGCAGTGGCCCAATGGAAGCAGGCAACATCAGCAAGCTGGGTAAATCCTTTCTTGTGGGCCTCAATGATGAGTCTCAGCTTCAGTCCATCCTCTTTACCCTCTTCTTTCTCATCTATGCACTTACAGTGGTGAGAAACCTGGACATCCTTGCTGTGGTTGTGGTCAACCTCCAACTCCACACTCCCATGTATTTATTCCTTAGAAATCTATCCTTTCTTGACTTCTGTTATTCTTAAGTCACAATCCCCCAAAATGGTGATGTGGTTTTTCTCTGGTTGCCAAACTATCTCCTTCTCTGGTTGTGTCCAGTAAAGCTTCTGTTTTGTTGTTGTTGTTGTTGTTGTTTGTTGTTGTTGTTGTTGTTGAATCTTTGATATCACTGAATTCTTCCTCTTGGCCTCCATGACCTATGACCACTATGTGACCATCTGCACCCCGCTGCTCTGCCATATTACAATGTCCCCAAGGCTCTGTTTGCAGCCAGTAGCTGCTGGCTATGCAATGGGCCTGATGAATATGGTGCTCCTTACTAGCACAACCTTTCACCTGACCTTCTGTACGTCCCATGTCATCATTCACTACTTCTGTGATATTCTTCCCTTTTTAAAACTCTCCTGCTCTGACACAGGTCCTCCATCTTATCTTTTCATTTGTGGTGGCTTTAATGTGTTTGCGTCCCTGAGAGTCATCCTGGGCTCCTACACATGTGTCGTCTTGGCTATCATCAGAATCCCCTCAGCCCAGGGCAAAAACAAGACATTCTCCACTTGTGCTTCCCACCTTACTGCAGTCAGCCTGTACTATGGAACCACAGTGTTCATTTACTTGTGTCCATCCCCTGAAAATTTACTAAGCAGGGACAGGCTGTTCTCTGTATTCTACACAGTGGTCCTCCCCATGTTCCACCCCATTATCTATAGTCTGACGAACAAAGATATAAAGTAACCATTTTCAAGACAGCCTCACATTTCCTCTCCCTCTCTACACCCAGAGTTCCATGAGGCTCAGTGTAGTTAAAAAAGGATAGAGAAGGGGAGGAGAGAGAGGTGACATATACCTGGCCACCCACCATGTCTCAGGGATTATTTTGAAAATTTTAAATAGCTTATGCCTTGCCCTGTCTGGTTTGGCTCAGCAGTTAGAGTGTTGGCCTGCACACCAAAGAGTCAGGGGTTTGATTCCCAGTCAATGGCACGCACCTCAGCAGTGGGTTCGATTCCTGGCCCTAGTCGAGGTCATGTGAGAGGCAACCAATCAATGTGTCTCTCTCACATTGATGTTTCTCTCTTCCTCTCTCTCTCTCCTCTCTCTCCCTACTCCCTCCCACTCTATCTAAAAACTCAATGGAAAAATATCCTTGGGTGAGGATTTAAAATGTGTGTGTGTATGTGTGTGTGTGTGTGTGTGTGTCCTTGCATCCTTCTCCTCAAACTCTGGAAGTCAAGTATTATTATCTTTATTTTGTAGATGAAGAAACTGAGGCTCTGAGTGATTTGCTCAAAGTTGCATAGCTTGTATGCAGTAGAACTTGGATTTCACTGTAGGACTGTGTGACCCTGAAACTCCCTTTTAACTATATTACAATATTTCAAGGAAGGCAAGATGCCATCCTCTCTTTTAACCCTCAGAGTTCAAGGTTTTCAATTTTTCCCCTTTCTGATCTCTCCAATTTATAGTATACTCAGCTACTTTATTTTCCATAGCAACTTGTGTACTTATAGCTGTGGGTCATGCCTAATTACAACACTAAATTAATTAAAAACCTGCTGTATATGGGCCCCAACACCAGGTACAGTGTTGTAGAGAGACTGCAAGGATGAAAGAAAGCTATGATCACTACCTTTTGGCAGCTTCCTACTCATTTGGGGAAGACAGAAGAGCCCACCGAAAAGGCAACTGAACTATGACTTTTTATTTAAGTTGACATTGAGTTCTTTACATATGCTAAATCGACTATTCCAGAATCCTCCCAAGAACTCTAACATAGTTGCTATTGTTGCTCCCATTTTACAGATGAAAATGCTATAGCAAAAACGTGTTAAGTAACTCACACAGCTAAAGAATGATGAATACAGGTTTTGAATCCAGGTTTGTTTGTCCAAAAAGCTTATGTCCTTTCCACTCTGCTGTTTCACCTCCTGGATTACTGGGGTGCCTATCAACAAGCACCAAGGAATGTAAGTTGTGAGGTTTGGACTCAAAGCAAGGGAAGCAGGATGGACTGGATTTATATGAGAGACTCCAGGAAGAGGTGGGCGGTTTGAATGAAGTTTATAATGAGTGAGGAATGGAAGGAATGGATGAGTAGTGAAGGAAGGCTGAGAGAAGAATTTGGTACAGAGAGGGCTTGTTTGGCTGGAGCAGGGTATAAAGCGAATTTAAAAGCATATGGTATTGAAAAAATGGGAGATGTTTGGGTAGAAAAAAAAGCTATTAAGGAAATGGGGAGATAATTAGGTAGGGCTCATATACCTTTTCTCGTGTGTCTTACACACATTGAAACAATCCCTTACAACCGTATGTGGGAAATTTTAAATAGATTTCCGATTTCCCTAATTTGATGCAAGATAGCTTTGAGTGTGTGGCTGCCTGAAGTTGTGGTAAGAGTTAAGTTTTTTAGAGGCTGAAACTTTACTCTGTTCTTTTTGTATAGTCCTTACTCCTCAGACTGGCCAGATGTCCAATAAATTTGAGCCCTTAGTCAAAAGGGACCATCAGGGAATTACTTCCTGACTCAAAACTTGTGGCCAAGTTAGGCATATGCAAGGTCTAAGCAAGTGTGACCTAGTGAAGTCACTTCAAGCCTAAAGGCAGCAAGACCTAGAGGAGGAGCTTGCTTCCTGAAACCTTCCTTACTGGGAATTCCTTTGCCCTAGAGCAGGATTTTCTCTATTTTACTATTTGCCCTGACTATTGCAGTAGCCTCCTAACCAGTCTTACCACCTCCAGGCTTGCCCTGAGTGCTTTATCCTCCACACTGCTACCTTATGATTATTCTCACCACATCACTGTTGCTTCAATGGCTCATCACTGTCCTCAAAATAAAGTCGTTACCTTAATTTACAAGGCCCCACAATCAGAATCTTACCTCTCAAATCTTATCTTTCACAACCACTCTTCTCTTTTTCACATATTATATCCTCTGCTTTGCATTTACTATTTTCCTCATTCACAATGCCCTTACTTTTCATCAGTGAAAAATCCTCCCCATGTCCCTAATCATTGCCCATTCTTGAGCAGATCAGAAGTGTTCACTCCTTCCATGGAACTCCAGCACCAATAATTGCAGCATACAATGATCCTATACTTGTATACCACCTCATTTTATCATAATTTTCTTATATCCATATCTATACTGTATGATTTAGAGGGGAGAACCATGTTGTCTCAAAGCTATATAAACACCTCACTGCTTGGAACCAAGTTGGCATATAATAATGTTCATGGAAAGAATAATTCACATATTGCATCTTTGGGCTCTTTCATGGGCATTTTTGTTTACTTTTGAACCCTCTAAATGTCAAGAAGCATGCTATTAATCCACACCCTTTCCTTTTAAAATATTCTACCTCCTCAGCAATATTTACTGTCTTTTTCTTAATTGGATTTATTCAGGTGACACTGGTTCACAAAAGATAAAAGTTTCAAGTGTACAACTCAATACAACAACATCTGCACACTTCATTGTGTGCCCATCACCCAAAGGAAAGTCTATTTCCATCCCATGTATGCCTACTTTGCCCACTTCCACTTACCCCTGAGCTTCTTTCCCTCTACCTATCACCACATTGTTGCCTGTCTATGTGATATATCTCTATCTCTATCTGTATCTCTATCATCTCTATTTCTATCTCCATCTTATCTCTATCTCTATCTCCATCTCTATATCTATATCATCTATATCTATCCATATCTATCTATTTATATTATTATCATCTATCTATATATGTTTTTCTTAATCCCTTCACCTTCTCTCATCCAGGCCAACATGCCCTGTTCCCTCTGACAACTGTAAATCTGTCCCATGTATCAATGCCTCTGTTTCTGTTTTGTTTGTCAGTTTACTTTGTTTATCAAATTCCACATATAAATAAAATTATATGGTATTTGTTTTATTCTGACTGGCTTATTTCACTTAGCATAGTATTTTCATACATCTATTGACCATCAATCTGAATGTTCTCTTTGGAGAAGTGTCTATTCAGGTCCTCTGCCCATTTTTTAACTGGATTGTTTGTTTTTCTTTTGTTCAGTTGTATGAGTGCTTTATATATTTTTGATATTAACTGTTTATCTGATGTATCATTGGCAAATATGTTCTCCCAAAAAGTGGGTTCTCTCTTCATTTTGATGCTTTTTTGTGTGTGTGCAGAATATTTACTTTGATGTAGTTCCATTTTTAAATTTTTCTCTTTGTTTCTGTTCCCCTAGTTGATGTATTGAAAATTCTGGTAAGTGTGATTGCTGAGATTTTGCTGCCTACATATTTATCTATAATTTTTTATGGTTAATGAATGACATTTATGTCTTTTATCCATTTTTAGTTTGTTCTTGTGTATGGTTTAAGTTGATAGTATAGTTTCTTTCTTTCTTTTTTTTTTTTTTTGTCCAATTTTCCCAACACCATTTATTAAAGCAACTGTGTTTACTCCACTGTATGCTCTTGCCACCTTTGTCAAATATTAATTGACCATAATGTTTTGGGTCAATTTCTGGGTACTCTCTTCTGTTCTATTGATCTATATGCCTGTTCTCGGAGCAAGCAGTACCAGGATGTTTTGATTACAATGGCTTTGTAGTATAACCTGATATCCACTAATGTGATTCCTCCTACTTTGTTCTTTTTTTTCAAGATTGCTCTGGCTATTCAGGATCTTTTTTGCTTCGATATACATTTTTGGAGACTTTGTTCTAGATCTGTGAAATATGTTGTTGGTATTTTAATGGGGATTGCAGTGAATCTATATAGATTGCTTTGAGTAGTAGGACAATTTAAATGATATTAATTCTTCCAATCCATGAACAAGGTATATGCTTCCACTTTTTTATATTTTCCTCTATTTATTTTTTAATTTCCTGTAGTTTTCTGAGAATAGGTCCTTTACTTTTGTGGTTTAGTTTATTTCTAGGTATGTTAATTTTTTGTAGCAATAGTAAATGGGATGATTTTTTTAGTTTCTCTTTCTGAGTGTTCATTATTGTTGTATGAAAATGTGAAGGAATACTGGATGTTAATTTTGTATCCTGATACTTTGCCTAATTAGTTTATTGAATCTCCTTTTTTGGTAGAGTCTTTAGGGTTTTCTATGTATAATATCATGTCTTCTGGGAATAATGACAGTTTCACTTCCTCCTTTCCTATTTGGATCACTTTTATTTTTTCTTCTTGTTTGATTGCTGTGGCTAAAACTTCCAGTACTATGTTGAATAAGAGTGGTGAAAATGGACATCTTGTCTTTTTCCTGTTCTTAAAGAAAATACTCATACTTTTTGCCCATTGATTATGATGTTGGTTGTAGGCTTATCATATATGGCCTTTATTATGTTGAGGTATGATCTGGTCCCAATTTGCTAAGAGATTTTTTTTTTTATCAAAAATGGGTGCTGAATTTAGTCAAATGCTTTTTCTGTATCTATTGATATGATCAGATGATTTTTATGTTTTATTTTTTTATGTGGTGTATCACATTTATTGATTTGCAAATATTGTACCAGCCTTGCATCCCTGGGATAAATCCCACTTGGTTGTGGTGTATGCTTTTTTTTTTTTTTTTTTAAATCCTCACTCAAGAATATTTTTTCATTTATCTTCAGAGAGATTGATATATAGATAGGGATACAGATAGAGATAGACATAGAGATAGAGAGAGAAACATTGTTGTGAGAGAGACATATCAATTGGTTGCCTCCCACATGACCCCAATGAGGGCAGGGGACCAAACCACAACTGAGGTATGTGTCCTTGACCAGAATCAAACCCATGACTCTTTTGTCCATGGCTCAATGCTCTAATCACTGAACCAAACCGACCAGTGCTTGGTGTATACTTTTTTTGGGATATATTGTTGGACCCAATTTGATATATATATATATATGTTTTTTTTTTTTTTTTGAGGATATTGGAGTCTATGTTCATCATGAATATTGGCCTGTAATTTTCTTTTACTCTAGTGTCTTTGTTGGGTTTTTGGATTAGGATTATTCTTGCCTCATAAAAAGAACTTTGAAGTTGTCCTTCCTGTTGAGTTTTTGGGATAGTTCAATGAGAAAAGGTATTAGTTCTTCTTTGAATGTTTTGTAAACGCATATGTGAATTCATCTGGACCAGGGCTTTTGTTTGCTGGGAGTTAAATGATTACTGTTTCAACTTCCTTAGCTGTTGTTGGTCTGTTCACATTTTCTGACTCTTCCGAGTTGAGCTTTGGAAGACTGTATGAGTCTAGGAGTTTTTCCATTTCACTTAGCTTCTCTAATGTGTTGTGATATAATTGTTCATAGTATTTTCTTACAATCCTTTATTTTTTTGTGGTGTCAGTTGTCATTCACTTCTTTCATTTCTGATATTATTAATTTGGGTCTTTTCTTTTTTTGTTTCTTGGTGAGTCTGGCTGAAGGTTGACCAATCTTGTTTATACTTTCAATGAACCAGCTCTTCGTTTCATGGATTTTTTGTATTTTTTTTTTTTAAGTATCAGTGTGATTTATTTCTTCTCTTCTTTTTTTTATTTTTTCTTTCCTTCTACTAATGCTGCTTTGTTTGTTTGTTTGCTTTTGATCTCTTTCTAAGTCTTTAAGTTGTAGGGTTAGATAGTGTATTAGAAATTTTGTTTTATTTCTTGAGGTAGGCCTGTATTTCTATGAAATTCCCTCTCAGTTCTGCTTTGGGGTTGTTGCATGTTCATTTTCATTAGCTTCTGGGAAGTGTTTTAAATTTATTTATTTATGGTTGTAATTGGTAACCCATTCATTGTTCAATAACATGATATTTAGAGTCCATGTGTTTGAATGTTTTTGAGTGTTTTTATTGTAATTGCTTTGTAGTTTTATGCCATTGTGATTCGAGAAGTTGCTTGATATGATTTTCATTTTCTTGAACTTGTAGAGACTTAGTTGGTTCCTTAACATGGGGTCTATCTTTCAGAATTACCTATGTACACTAGAGAAGAATGCATATTCTACAGCTATAAGGTGAAATGTTCTGTAAATATCAGTTACGTCGAGCTAACTAGTGCATTGGTTAGGGTCTCTTTCTCCTCGTCCTCCTCCTCCTCCTCCTCTTCCTCCTCCTTCTTTTTTTGTTGTTGTCTAAGAAATCTATCCAGTGGTGTCAGAGGGGTGTTAAAGTTCCCCACTATGAGTATATTGCTGTAGATCACTCCCTTAAGTACTTCCAGAAGTTTTTCAATATATTTTGATACTTCTATATTCAGTGCATATATGTTTGCCAGGGTTATAAACTCTTGTTGTATCAATCCTTTTATTTTTATTCATTTATATTTTTTTATTTATTGATTTTAGAGAAAGAGCGAGAGGGAGACAGAGGGAGAGAGAGAGAGAAACAGCAATGAGAGAGAACACTGATTGGCCGCCTCCTGCATGCCTCCCACTAGGGATCGGGCCCACAATCTGGTCATGTGTCCTGACCGGGAATCCAACTGGCAACCTCTTGGTGCATTGGTTGACGCTCAACCACTGAGCCACACCGTCCAGACTATATCAATCCTTTTAATATTATGCAATGACGTTCTTCAAATCTTATTATAGCCCTGGTTTTGAAGTATATCTTGTCATATACGTATACAGCTACACCAGCTTTATTTCTTTTCATTTTGCCTAGAAAAACTTTTTCCATTGCTTGACTTTCATCTGTGTGAATCCTTGGTCATGAGGTGGGTCTCTGCTAGAAAGCATATATATGGCTCATACAATCAGCTACCCTATGTCTTTTGTTTTTCATTAATTTATTTTTGTTACAGATATTTCTTTCTTTTACCCCATTGACACCCTCCTCCCAATTCTGCCCCGAAATCTGTCCCCGGCATTGTTGTTTATGTCTATAGTTAACTATACCTGCATATAAGTTTTGTGTTTTACCTCTTCCCTCCCCTCCCCCAGCCATACTTCTGAAGTTTTTCAGTCTGTACTCAACTACTATGTCTCTGAGTCTATTTTGTTCACCCGATAATTTTGTTCATTATATATCATAAATAAATAAGGCCATGTGATATTTGTCTTTCTCTCCATGGCTTGTTTTCCTTAGGATAATACTCTCCAGGTCTCTCCATGTTGTCAAAAAAAGTTAGGAAATTTTTTGTTTTTTACAGCTGCATAGTATTCCATTGTGCATATTTACCATATGTACCACTTCTTTTTTATCAACTCATCTATTGTTGGACACCTCATCTGTTTCCAGATCTTAGCTATTGTAGATAGTGCTGCTATGAACATAGGGGTACATATATTCCTTCTGATAGGTGTTTTTTTTTTTAAATATGTTTTTATTGATTTCTTTCTCTATAAAACTACCTTATTTATTTATTTATTCATTTATTTATTATATATTAATTTGTTTTTGTTACATATATTTCTCATTTTTCTCCCATTAACTCCCTCCTCCCTTTCTCCCCCACCAAATCCCCAGCTTTGCTGTCTGTATTAATTGGTCATGCATACATGTGGGTAAGTTCTGTTTTATCTCTTCCCTCACAGAACACCCCTCCTCTGAGTCTTGTCAGCCTGTACCCCACCTCCATGTCTTTGGGTTAATTTTGTTCAGCAGTTTTTTTAGTTCATTATATTTCACAAATAAGTGAGAGCATGTGATATTTGTCTTTCTCCACTAGACTTGTTTTGCTTAGCATAATACTCTCCAGGTCCTTCCATTCCTTCTCAAAGGATAAGAAATCTTTCTCTCTTACTGCTGCATTGTACTTCATTGTGTACATGTACCACTACTTTTTAATCCATTTGTCTACTGATGGACTCTTGGGTTGTCTCCAGATCTTAGCTAATGTAAATTGTGCTGCTATGACCATAGGGATACATATATTTTTTCTGATTGGTGTATCAGGCTTCTTAGGGTATATTTCTAGATATTGGATCACTGGGTCAAATGAAAGTTCAATTTTTAAGTTTTTTGCGGTAACACCATAGTGTTTTCCACTGTCTGCACCAGTCTGCATTCCCACCAGCAGTGCACTAGTGTCCCCTTTTCTCCACACCCTCGTCAACACTTGTTGTATGATGATTTGTTGATGGCGGCCATTCTGACAGGTGTGAGGTGATACCTCATAATTGTTTTAATTTGCATCTCTCTGATGATTAGTGATGTTGAGCATTTCTTCATATGTCTCTGGGCCATTTGTATGTCCTGTTTGGAGAGGTGTCTATTTAGTTCCTCTGCCCATTGTTTATTTGTTTTTTGGTTTTTTTTTTGTCTTGTTTTTGTTGCATTGTATGAGCACTCTGTATATTTTGGAAATTAATCCCTTATCTGATGCATCATTGGAGATTATGGTCTCCCATATAGTGGGATTTCTTTCCCTGTTGATGGTTGTTTCTTTTGCTGTGCTGAAGCTATTTAGTTTGATGTAGCTCTATGTGTTCATTTTTTTCTTTGTATCAGTTGTCTTAGGTGTTGTATCAGTAAAATTTCTGCTGCGTATAATGTTTGAGATTTTGTTGCCTACATCTTTTCTAGAATTTTTATGGATTCACAAGTTACATTTAGATCTTTTATTTATTTTGAGTATGTTCTCATGTCTGGTCTAAGTTTGTGGTTTAGCTTCAGTTTTTTCAAGGTAACTGTCCAATTTTCCCAACACCATTTATTGAAGAGACTGTCTTGACTCCACTGTATGCTCTTGCCACCTTTGTCAAACATTAAATGAGTATATTGTCTTGGGTCACTTTCTGGGTTCTATTTTGTTCCATTGATCTATCTGCCTGTTCTTGTGCTAAGACCAGGCTGTTTTGATTACAGTGGCTTTTTAGTATAAGCTGATATCTGGTAATGTGATCCCTCTTATTTTGTTCTTGTTTTTCAAGATTTCTGTGGCTATTTGGGGTCTTTTTTGGTTCCATATAAACTTTTGGAGTGTTTGTTCTAGTTCTGTGAAGTATGTCGTTGGTATTGGGATGGGTATTGCATTCAGTCTATAGATTGCTTTGCATAGTATGGACATTTTAATGATGTCAATTCTTCCAATTCATGAACATGGTATATGCTTCCACTTTTTTATATCTTCCTTTATTTCTTTTTTTCAATGACCTGTAATTCTCTTTGAATAGTTCCTTTACTACTGTGTTTAAGTTTATTCCTAGGTATCTTAATTGTTTTGCTGCAATGGTAAATGAGATTATCTTTTTAGTTTCTCTTTCTGTGATTTTATCGTTGGTGTATAAGAATGCTGTCAATTTCCTGACATTAATTTTGTATCCTGCTACTATGCCAAATTCATTTATTAAGTCTAGTAGATTTTTGATGGAGTCTTGAGGGTTTTCTATGTACAATGACATGTCATCTGCAAGTAATGATGGTTTTACTTTCTCCTTTCCAATTTGGATTTCTTTTATTTTTGCTTCCCATATAATTGCTGTGGCTAAAAATTCTAGTACTATGTTAAATGAGAGTGGCGAAAGTGGGCATCCCTGTCTTGTTCCTGTTCTTAAGCTGAATGCTTTAGTTTCTGCCCATTGAGTATGATGTAGGCTATAGGTTTTTCATATATGACTTATATTATGTTGAGATATGATCCCTCTAATCTCACATTGCTGAATGTTTTTATCAGACATGGGTGCTGGATTTTGTTTAATGCTTTTTCAGCATCTATTGATGTAATCATATGGCTTTTATCTTTTCTTTTATGTAGTGTATCATATTTATTGATTTGTGAATATTGTCCCATCCTTGCATGCGTGGGATGAAACCCACTTGGCCTTTATTTTTTTTATTTTTTATTTTATTATGAATTTTTATTTATTTTTTTGTTACAGATATTCTACCTCCTTTCCCCATTGGCACCCCCCACCCTACCCCCCCTCCACCCTGTCCCCGGCTTAGTTGTCCATGTCCATCGGTCATGCATACATGCATATAAGTTCTGTGGTTTATCTCTTCCCACCCCCCCACCCCCATCCCCTCTTCTGAGGGATGTCAGTCTGCGCCCCACTTCCAGGTGTCTGGGTCCACTGTATTCCTCAGACTGTTATGTTCATCACATTCCGTATATAAGTGAGATCATGTGGTATTTGTCTTTTTCTGCTTGGCTTCTTTCACTTAGGATAATACTTTCCAGGTCCCTCCATGTCGTCTCAAAGGACAAGAGATCTCTCTTTCTCACCGCTGCATAGTACTCCATTGTGTACATGTACCAGCGCTTTTTTATCCATTCGTCTACTGGTGGACACCTGGACTGTTTCCAGATCTTAGCGAATGTAAATAGTGTTGCTATGAACATGCGGGTACATATATTCTTCCTGATTGGTGTTTCAGGCTTCCCAGGGTACATTCCCAGCAGTGGGATCACTGGGTCAAATGAAAGTTCAATCTTTAATTTTTTGAGGTAGCACCATATTGTTTTCCATAGCGGCTGCACCAGTCTGCATTCCCACCAGCAGTGTACTAGAGTCCCCTTTTCTCCACACCCTCGCCAACACTTGCTGTTTGATGATTTGTTGATGGCGGCCATTCTGACAGGTGTGAGGTGATACCTCATTGTTGTTTTAATTTGCATCTCTCTGATGATTAGTGATGTTGAGCATTTCTTCATATGTCTCTTGGCCATTTGAATGTCCTGTTTGGAGAGGTGTCTATTCAGCTCCTCTGCCCATTTTTTAATTGGGTTTTTTGTCTTCCTTTTGTGGAGTTGTATGAGCACTCTATATATATTGGAAATTAACCCCTTATCTGATACATCATTGGCAATGATGTTCTCCCATACAGTGGGTTGCCTTTCCATTTTGATGACTGTTTCTTTTGCTGTGCAGAAGCTTTTTAGTTTGATGTAGTCCCATGTGTTCATTTTCTCCTTTATTTCTGTTGCCTTAGGTGATGTATCAGTGAAAATTCTGCTCCATATGATGTCCGAAATTTTGTTGCCTACATTTTCTTCTAGGATTTTTATGGATTCACGGGTCACATTTAAGTCTTTTATCCATTTTGAGTTTATTTTTGTGTATGGTGTAAGTTGATGGTCTAGTTTCATTTTTTTGCATGTAGCTGTCCAATTTTCCCAACACCATTTATTAAAGAGGCTGTCTTTACTCCACTGTATGCTCTTGCCACCTTTGTCAAATATTAATTGAGCGTATTGCCTTGGGTCCATTTCTGGGTTTTCAGTTCTGTTCCACTGGTCTATATGCCTGTTCTTGTGCCAGTACCAGGCTGTTTTGGTTACAGTCGCTTTGTAGTATAACCTGATATCTGGTATTGTGATCCCACCTACTTTGTTCTTCATTTTCAAGATTGCTGTGGCTATTCGGGGTCTTTTTTGGTTCCATATGAACTTGTGAAGTATTTGTTCTAGTTCTATGAAATATGTCGTTGGTATTTTGATGGGGATTGCATTGGATCTATAGATTGCTTTGGGTAGTATGGACATTTTAATTATGTTAATTCTTCCAATCCATGAACAGGGTATGTGCTTCCACTTTTTTATATCTTCCTCTATTTATTTTTTCAATGACCTGTAGTTTTCTGCAAATAGGTCCTTTACTTCTTTGGTTAAGTATATTCCTAGGTATTGTAATTTTTTTGGCGCAATGGTAAATGGGATTGTTTTTTCAGTTTCTCTTTCTGTGAGTTCATCATTGGTGTACAAGAATGCTGTCGATTTCTTGACATTAATTTTGTATCCTGCTACTTTGCCAAATTCATTTATTAAGTCTAATAGATTTTTGATGGAGTCTTTAGGGTTTTCTATGTACAATATCATGTCATCTGCAAATAATGACAGTTTCACTTCCTCCTTTCCAATTTGGATCCCTTTTATTTTTTCTTCCTGTCTGATTGCTGTGGCTAAGACTTCCAGTACAATGTTAAATAAGAGTGGTGAAAGTGGACATACCTGTCTTGTTCCTGTTCTTAATGGAAATTTTTTTAGTTTCTGTCCATTGAGTATGATGTTGGCTGTAGGTGTTGAGATGGCCTTTATTATGTCGAGATATGATCCCTCTATTCCTACATTGCTGAGCGTTTTTATCAGAAATGGATGATGGATTTTGTCGAATGCTTTTTCAGCATCTATTGATATGATCATGTGGTTTTTATTCTTCATTTTGTTTATGTGGTGTATCACGTTTATTGATTTGCGAATATTGTACCAGCCTTGCATCCCTGGAATGAATCCCACTTGGTCATGGTGAATAATTTTTTTGATGTACTTCTGGATCCGATTTGCTAATATTTTGTTCAGGATTCTGGTGTCTATGTTCATCAGGGATATTGGCCTGTAGTTTTCTTTCTTCGTAGTGTCTTTTTCTGGTTTTGGAATTAGAATTATGCTGGCCTCATAGAACGTGTTTGGAAGTCTTCCTTCTTCTTGAATTTTTTGAAATAGTTTGAGGAGAATGGGTGTTAGTTCTTTTTTGAATGTTCGGTAAAACTCCCCCGTGAAACCATCTGGGCCTGGGCTTTTGTTTGCTGGGAGAGTCTTGATTGCCTCTTCAATTTCCTTGGTTGTTATTGGTCTGTTCAAGTTTTCTATCTCTTCCGGGAATAGTTTTGGGAGACTGTGTGTTTCTAAAAATTTGTCCATTTCGCTTAGATTGTCGAATTTGTTGCCATATAGTTGTTCATAGTAGTTGTTAACGATCTTTTGTATTTCCATGGTGTTGGTTGTTACTTCTCCTCTTTCATTTCTGATTTTGTGTATTTGGGTTCTCTCTCTTTGTTTCTTGGTGAGTCTAGCTAAGGGTCCATCAATCTTGTTTATCTTTTCGAAAAACCAGCTCTTTGTTTCATTGATCCTTTGAATTGTTTTTTTGGTCTCTATGTCATTTATTTCTGCTCTGATCTTTACTATTTCTTTCCTTCTACTTGCTCTGGGGTTTTCTTTTTGTTTGCTTTCTAATTCTTTAAGTTGTGAGGTTAGACAGTCAATTAGAAATTTTTCTTGTTTTTTGAGGTAGGCCTGTAGTGCTATGAACTTCCCTCTCAGAACTGCTTTCGCTGCATCCCATGGATTTTGTGTTGTTGTGTGTTCATTTTCATTGGTTTCCAGGAAGTTTTTAATTTCTTCCTTGATCTCCTCGGTGACCCATTCATTGTTTACTAACATGCTATTTAGCCTCCATGTGTTGAAATGTCTTTGTATGTTCTTGTTGCAATTGATTTCTAGTTTCATGCCATTGTGATCTGAGAAGATGCTTGATATGATTTCAATCTTCTTGAACTTGTAGAGATTTAGTTTGTGTCCTATCATGTGGTCTATCTTTGGGAATGTCCCATGTGCACTTGAGAAGAATGTGTATTCTGTAGTTTTGGGGTGTAATTCTCTGTAGATATCTATTAAGTCCATTTGGTCTAGTGCTTCATTTAGAGTGTCTGTTTCCTTGCTAATTTTTTGCCTAGAGTATCTATCCAGTGCTGTCAACGGGGTGTTGAAGTCCCCTGCTATGATAGTATTGTTGTCGATTTCTCCTTGGAAGTCCTCCAGAAGATTTTTAATATATTTTGGTGCTCCTATATTGGGTGCATATATGTTTATCAAGGTTATATCTTCCTGTTGGATAGATCCTTTCAATATTATGTAGTGGCCGTCTTTGTCTCTAGTTATGGTCTTCATTTTGAAATCTATTTTATCAGATATGAGAATTGCTACCCCAGCTTTTTTTTGCTTTCCATTTGCTTTGAAAATTTTTTTCCATCCCTTCACTTTCAACCTATGTGAGTCTTTTGTTGAGAGGTGGGTCTCTTGTAAACAACATATAGATGAGTCATGCTTTCTTATCCAATCAGTTACTCTGTGTCTCTTTATGGGAGCATTCAATCCATTAATGTTTAAGGTGACTATTGATATGTACTTATTTATTGCCATTTTTGTTTAGTGTGGTTCTATTTTTCTTCCCATTTCTACTGCTATTTACAGCAGTCCTTTTAACATTTCTTGCAGTGCTGGTTTGGTGCTAATGTATTCCCTTAGCCTTTTTTTTTGTCTGGGAAGCTCTTTATTTGACCTTCTATTTTGAATGATAGCCTTGCTGGGTAGAGTAGTCTTGGATTCAGATTCTTGTTTTTCATGACTTTGATTACTTCATGCCATTCTCTTTTGGCCTGTAGTGTTTCTTGTGAGAAGTCAGCTGGGAGCCTTATGGGGTTCCCTTTGTAGGTAACCTGTTGCTTATCTCTTGCTGCTTTTAGGATTCTCTCTTTGTCTTTAATTTGTGGCATTTTAATTACTATGTGTCTTGGTGTGGGCCTGTTTGGGTTCTTCTTACTTGGGACTCTCTGTGCTTCTTGAACTTGAATGCCTTCTTCCTTCACCAAATTAGGGAAGTTTTCTCTCACTATTTTTTTGAATATATTCTCTATCCCTTGCTCATTTTCTTCTTCTTCGGGGACTCCTATGATGCAAATATTATTACGTTTCCAGTTGTCCCATAGTTCTCTTAAGCTGTCTTCCTGTTTTTTAATACTTCTTTTCTTTTGTTTTTCTGATTGGTTGATTTTTTCTACCCTGTCTTCTAATTCACTGATCTGATCCTCAGCTTCCCCTACTCTGCTTTTTAAACCTTCCAATGTGTTTTTCATTTCGGATATGTCATTTTTTATCTCTTCTTGTTGGTTTTTAATTTCCAATTGGCTTATTTTCAGTGTCTCTATGTCCTTACTCATGCTGTTCAGCTTCCTCAAGATCATGGCTCTGAATTCTAGCTCTGTTAACATGCCTAATTGCTCCGCATTGATCTCATCTTCGGTGGAGGTGTCTTGCTCTTTCATTTGGCTTCTGTTTCTGTGTTTCACCATTTTGGCTATCACTGTGGGCTTTGGAGCCTGTCAAGTTCTCCCTGTGGGTGTTGGTGTTCTGCTGTTTGTGGCTCCCTCTCCTGTGTTTAGATGAGCGAGGGAGGACCCACATTGAACACCACTGTCAAGTCTTACTTTCCTGGTTAAAGTTGCCAGCCCAGGAAAGGTACTGTTATCCTCTAGCTTTTTGCCTGGAGGCTAGCAGTCTAGGTTAATTGATGAATTTTGGTTGTCAGTTGATTGAAAAACTCCCTCTGGTGCTCAGCCAAGGGGCTTTCACGAGGGTGGGGCAGATGCTAGTTGTTAGTGAGCCTCAATTTGCATTTCAATGGCCCACAGGTTGGGGTTGGATCTCCGAGGGAGGGGCTGCTGCCTCTCCTCAGAGCCCTGGGAAGGAGCAATGTGGCCACCGTCCTGAGTGGCTGCACTTAGCCAAAGCTCTGAGCGCCCTCCAAACCCCGCGTGTCCCCACACAGTTACAGTTCCAGTCCAGTCCGCCCTCCCTCCGCCGGAGCCCAAGGTGAGTGGCTGTGGCTGTTTCAGCCTCTGTCCGGGCTGCGCTGTGGAGCCGCCTGGGAGTGTGACCCGAGGGCACTGCTTACAGCTAAGGCCGCTGCTGAGCTGCCAAGCTGCCGACCGTGGGCTCCCAGCCCCCGTCTCGCGCCTTCGCAAGCCTACCGGGATCGAGTCGGCGTCCCTCGTTGTATCGTCCCCCAAGCTGCTTTTCTGTTGGTTTTTCCCGTCGATTTGTCTGTGTTATAGTTGTAATTCCAGTTTGGTTCTGGGAGACGGTCTGTGTAGCTCCGTTCACTCCGCCGCCATTTTTTCTCAAGCTCTTTTCTTTTCTTTATTGACGATGGCTGAGGATCGGCGATGCACATGCACTAGCAGCATCCCCCGACTCACTCCCTCCACTCCCCGCGCCGCCGCCGCCGCCGCCTCCTCCTCCGGCAGTAGCGGCAGAAGGACCTCTTTTTTTAATTTATTTTTGTTACAAATGTTTTTTCTTTTCCCCCACAAACACCCTCCTTCCTATCCCTCCCCCACCCCCACCCTGCCAAGCATCCTTGTCTATGTCCATTGCTTAAACAGACATGCATATAAGTTCTTTGTTTTAATTCATCCCTCCCCGCCCCACCTTCCTCTGTGGTTGAGCTTTCTTTAGTCAAGCTTATTCTATCACAAAAGGGCTGGTAGGTGAGGGCTCTTCTGGGCACATTCTTAGCAGGTAGGGGGAAACATTTTCCTGATGGGGAATCTGGGTGGCTCATCACAGCATCTGCAGCAACAGGTGAGCAAGTGGGTTCTCTCAGAAGAGAAACTGAGGTATAGTCAACATTTTAAGGTCTATAAGATCTTGGGAGAGATTCCCACAGGAAGGCCATAGTGATATTGGTTCACCTACTGCCTAAGACTTGCAGCCACTCCCCAAAAAGAATATGGCCAAAAGTTTATAAAGTGTATTATATATGGCAACTATGAGATTTCTTTTTCTTTTTTAATAATTAATTTTTGTTACAGATGTTTTTCCTTTTTCCCCCACTGATTCCCCCTTCCCCCTCCCTCCCTGCCCTTTCCCCATTTTGTTGCCCATGTCCACTGTTCATGCATACATGCATATAAGTTCTGTGGTTTATCTCTCCCCCACGACCCCATCTTCTGTGGATTGTCAGTCTGTACCCCACTTTCCAGGTCCCTCCATGTAGTCTCAAAGGATAAGAGATCTTTTTTCTTACAGCTGCTTAGTACTCCATTGTGTATATGTAGCACTGCTTTTTTATCCGTTTGTCTACTGATGGACACTTGGGCTGTTTCCAGATCTTAGCTATTGTAAATAGTGCCTCTACAAACATGGGGGTACATATATTCTTTCAGATTGATGTTTCTGGCTTCTTAGGGTATATTACTACAAGTGGAATCACTGGGTCAAATGGAAGTTCAATTTTTAATTTTTTGAGTTAATGCTATATTCTTTTCCATAGTGGCTGCACCAGTCTGCATTTCTACGAGCAGTGCACTAGAGTCCCCTTTTCTCCACACCCTCGCCAACACTTCTTCTTTGTTGATTAGTTGATGGTGGCCATTCTGACAGGTGTGAGGTGATATCTCATTGTTGTTTTAATTTGCATCTCTCTGATGATTAGTGATGATGAGCATTTTTTCAAATGTCTCTTGGCCATTTGCATGTCCTGTTTGGAGATGTGTCTATTTAGGTCCTCTGCCCATTTTTTAATTGGGTTCTTTGTCTTCATTTTGTGGAGTTGTATGAACACTCTATATGTATTGGAAATTAACACCTTATCTGATATATCATTGGCTATTATCGTCTCTCATACAGTGGGTAGCCTTTCCGTTTTGATGATTGTATCTTTCGCTGTGCAGAAGCTTTTGAGTTCTACGTAGTCCCATGTGTTTATTTTCTCCTTTGTTTCTATTGCCTTAGGTCATGTGTCAGTTGAAAATTCTGCTGCATATGATGTCTGAAATTTTGTTGCCTACATTTTCTTCTAGGATTTTTATGGTTTCATGAGTCACATTTAAGTCTTTTATTCATTTTGAGTTTATTCTTGTGTAGGGTGTAAGTTGATGGTCTAGGTCCATTTTTCTGCATGTAGCTGTCCAATTTTCTCAGCACCATTTATTAAAGAGGCTGTCCTTACTCCACTGTATACTCTGGCCACCTTTGTCAAATATTAATTGAGCATATTGCCTTGGGTCCATTTCTGGGTTCTCTGTTCTGTTTCAGTGGTCTATATGCCTGTTCTTCTCCAGTACCAGGCTCTTTTGATTACAGTGGCTTTGTAGTATAACCTTAAATATGGTAATGTGATTCCTCCAACTTTGTTCTTCCTTTTCAAGATTGCTGTGGCTATTCGAGGTCTTTTTTGGTTCCATATGAACTTTTGAAGTACTTGTTCTAATTCTGTGAAGTATGCCGTTGGTATTTTGATGGGGATTGCATTGAATCCATAGATTGCTTTGGGTAATATGGACATTTTAATGATGTTAATTCTCCCAATCCATGAACAGGGTATGTGCTTCCACTATTTTATATCTTCCTCTATTTCTTTTTTCAATGACCTGCAGTTTTCTGCGACAAAGTCTTTTATTTCTGTGGTTAAGTTTATTCCTAGATATCTTAATTTTATTGTTACGATGGTAAATGGGATTGTTTACTTAGTTTATCTTTCTATGAGTTCATCATTGGTGTATAGTAATGCCATCGATTTCTTGACATTAATTTTGTATCCCGCTGCTTTGCCAAATTCATTTACTAAGTCTAGTAAACTTTTGATGGAGTCGTTGGGGTTTTGTACATATAGTATCATGTCATCTGCAAATAATGATGGTTTCATTTCCTCCTTTCCAATTTGGATCCCTTTCATTTTTCTTCCTGTCTGATTGCTGTGGCTAAGACTTCCAGTACTATGTTAAATAAGAGTGGCAAAAGTGAGCATCCTTACCTTGTTCCTGTTCTGAAGAGAAATGCTATTAATTTTTGCCCATTGAGTATAATGTTGGCTGTAGGTCTTTCATATGTGGCCTTTATTATGTCTAGATATGATTCCTCTATTCCAACACTGCTGAGCATTTTTATCAGAAATTGATACTGGATTTTGTCAAAGGATTTTTGGCATCTATTGATATGATCATGTGGTTTTTATTCTTCATTTTATTTATGTGGTGTATCATGTTTATTGATTTGCAAATATTGTACCAGCCTTGCATCCCCGGGATGAATCCCATTTGGTCATGGTGGATAATTTTTTGGTATATTGCTGAATCCAATTTGCTAGTATTTTGTTCAGGATTTTGGCATCAATGTTCATCAGGGATATTGGCCTGTAGTTTTCTTTCTTTGTTGTGCCTTTTTCTGGTTTTAGAATTAGAATTTTGCTGCCTTCATAAAACGAGTTTGGAAGTCTTTCTTCGTCTTGAATTTTTAAAAATAATTTGAGGAGAATGGGTATTAGTTTTTCTTTGAATGTTTGGTAAAACTCTCCCCTGAAACCATCTGGGCCTGGGCTTTCGTTTTCTGGGAGAATCTTGATTACATCTTCAATTTTCTTTGTTGTTATTGGTCTATTCAAATTTTTTATCTTTTCCTGGTTCAGTCTTGGGGGGCTGTGTGTTTCTAGAAATGTGTCCATTTCTTCTAGATAGTCCTCTTTTTTAGTGTATAAGTTTTCATAGTATGTTTCGATGATTCTTTGTGTTTCTGCGTTGTCATTTGTTACTTCTCTTTCATTTCTGCTTTTGTTTATTTGGTGTCTCTCATTTTGTTTCTTGGTGAGTCTGGCTAAATGTCCATTGATCTTGTTTACCTTTTTAAAAGCCAGATTTTTGTTTCATTGTTCTTTTAAATGTTTTTTTTTTGTTTTTGTTTTTTAGTCTCTATGTTATTTATTTCTGCTCTGACCTTTACTATTTCTTTCCTCCTACCAGTTGTTTGTTTGTTTGTTTATTTGTTTACTTTCTAGTTCATTAAGTTGTAGGGTTACAAAGTCAATTAGAAATTGTTCTTGTTTCTTTAGGTAGGCATCTAGTGTGATGAACTTTTCTCTCAGGACTGTTTTCGCTGTGTCCCATAAATTTTGTGTTGTGTGTTCATTTTCATTGGTTTCCAGGATGTTTTTAATTTCTTTTTTGATCTCATTTGAAACCCATTTGTTGTTTAATACCATGCTATTTAGCCTTCAAGTATTGTAATGTTTTTGTGTGTTTTTATTGTATGTTCTAGTTTCATATTGCTGTAATCTGAGAAGATGCTTGATATGATTTCAGTTTTCTTGAATTTGTAGAGATTTTCTTTGTGTCCTGACCAGTGGTCTCTTTCTGAGAATGACCCATGTGCACTGGAGACAAATGTATAATATGCAGCTTTGGGGTAAAATGTTCTGTAAATATCAATTAAGTCCAATTGATCTTGTTTGTCTTGTAAGGTATCTATGTCCTTGTTAATTTTTTGTCCAGAAGAACTATCCAGTGGTGCCAATGTGGTGGTAAAATCACCCACTATGATTGTGTTGCTATTAATCTCTCCCTTGAAGTCCTCCAGAATTTTTTAAATATATTTTGGTGCCCCCGTATTTGCTTCCTATATATTTATCAGGGTTTTATCCTATTGTTGGATTGCTACATTTATTATTATGTAGTAACCTTCTCTATGTCTTATTATGGCCTTGGTTTTGAAGTCTATCATGTCAGATATGAGTATTGTTACACTAGCTTTCTTTTTCATTTCCATTTCATTGGAAAATTTTATTTTCGTTTCCTTACTTTATCCTGTGTGAGTCTTTTGTTGTGAGGTGGGTCTCTTGTAGACAGCATATATATGAGTTGTGTTTTCTTATCCAATCAGCTATCCTATGTCTTCTAATTGGAGCATTTAAGCCATTTACATTTAAGGTAATTATTGATAGATAGTTATTAGTTGCCATATTAATTTTATACCTGTGCCTTCCTCTCTCTCTCTCTCTCTCTCTCTCTCTCTCTCTCTCTCTCTCTCTCTCTCTCTCTCTCGTTTCTTTCTCTTACAACAGTCCCTTCAGCAATTCTTGCAGTGCTGGTTTAGTGATGGTAAATTTCTTTAGCTTTTTTTTTCTTTTCTTTTCTTTTTTTTTTCCATGAAGCTTTTTATTTCTCCTTTAATTTTGAACGATAGCCTTGCTGGATACAGTAGTCTTGGATTCAGACCTTTGACTTGCATTACTTTGTACACTTCATGCCACTCCCTTCTGCTTGCAGCATTTCTATTGAGAAATCAGCTGAGATTCTAATGGGAGCTCACTTGTAGTAACTTTCTGTCTCTCTCTTGCTTCCTTTAAGATTCTTTCTTTGTCTTTAATGTTTGCTGTTTTTATTATAAAGTGTCTAGCTGTGGGTTTTCTGGAGTTCATCTTGCTTAGGACTCTTGTGTTTTCTGGACTAGTGTGACTTTTTCCTTCACCAGTTTAGGAAAGTCTTCTGTCATTATTTCTTCAAACGTGTTCTTTATAACTTTCTCTGATTCTCCTCCTTCTGGTATCCATATAATGCGAATGTTGTTACGTTTTCCATTTGTCCCACAGATCCATTAAACTTTCTTCTTGCTTTTTATTTATTTATTTTTATTTATTTATTTTTATTAATTAATTTTTATTACAGGTGTTTCTCTTTTTTACCCACTGATTCCCCCCTCCCCCTCCCTCCCTGTCCTTTCCCCAGCTTAGTTGTCCATGTCCATGGTTCATGCATGCATGCATAGAAGTTCTGTGGTTTATCTCACCCACCCACCTCTCTTCTGGGGATTGTCAGTCTGTACCCAACTTCCGCAACTCTGGGACTACCCCATTCCTCAGACTGTTATGTTCATTATATTCCACAAATAAGTGAGATCATATGATACTTGTTTTTATCCATTTGGCTTGTTTCGTTTAGGATGACACTTTCCAGGTCCCTCCATGTTGTCTCAAATGATGAGAGATCTTTCTTTCTTACAGCTGCATAGTATTTCATTGTGTACATGTACCACTTCTTTTTTATCTATTCATCTACTGATGGACACTTGGGTTATTTCCAGAACTTAGCTATAGTAAATAGTGCAGCTATGACCATAGGGGTACATATATTCTTTCTGATTGGTGTATCAGGCTTCTTAGGGTATATTTCTAGATGTGGGATCACTGGGTCAAATGGAAGTTCAATTTTGAATTTTTTGAGGTAACACCATATTGTTTTCCATAGTGGTTGCTACAGTCTGCATTCCCACGAACAGTTTACAAAAGTCCCCTTTTCTTCACACCCTCGCCAACACTTGTTGTTTGATGATTTGTTGATGGCGGCCATTCTGACAGGTGTAAGATGATACCTCATTGTTGTTTTAATTTGCATCTCTCTGACGATTAGTGATGGTGAGCACTTCTTCATATGTCTCTTAGCCATTTGTATGTCCTGTTTGGAGAGGTGTCTATTTAGATCCTCTGCCCATTTTTTAATTGGGTTCTTTGTCTTCATTCTGTGGAGTTGTATGAGCACTCTATATGTATTGGAAATTAACCCCTTATCTGATATATCATTGGAAATTATGCTCTCCCATACAGTGGGTAGCCTTTCCTTTTTGATGACTGTATCATTCGCTGTGCAGAAGGAGTTTGATGTAGTCCCATGTGTTCATTTTCTCCTTTATTTCTATTGCCTTAGGTGATGTATCAGTGAAAATTCTGCTGCATATGATGTCTGAAATTTTGTTGCCTACATTTTCTTCTAGAATTTTTATAGATTCATGAGTCACACTTAACTCTTTTATCCATTTTGAGTTTATTCTCATGTAGGGTGTAAGTTGATGGTCTAGTTTCATTTTTTTTTTTTTTTTGAATGTAGCTGTCCAATTTTCCCGTCACCATTTATTAAAGAGGCTGTCCTTACTCCACTGTATGCTCTTGCCACTTTTGTCAAATATTAATTGAGCATATTGCCTTGGGTCCATTTCTGGGTTCTCTGTTCTGTTCCACTTGTCTATATGCCTGTTCTTGTGCCAGTACCAGGCTCTTTTGATTACAGTGAGTGGCTTTGTAGTATAACCTGAAATCTGGTAGTGTGATTCCTCCAACTTTGTTCTTATTCAAGATTGCTGTGGCTATTCAAGGTCTTTTTGGTTCCATATGAACTTTTGAAGTACTTGTTCTTATTCTATGAAGTATGTCATTGGTATTTTGATGGGGATTGCGTTGAATATATAGATTGCTTAGGGTAGTATGGACATTTTAATGATGTTACTTCTTCCGATACATGAACAAGGTATGTGCTTCCACTTTTTTATATCTTCCTCTATTTCTTTTTTTCAATGACATGTAGATTTCTGCGAATAGTTCCTGTATTTCTTTGGTTAAGTTTATTCCTAGGTATGTTAATTTTATTGTTGCAATGGTAAATGGGATTGTTTTCTTAGTTTCTCTTTCTGTGAGTTCATCATTGGTGTATAAGAATGCCATCAATTTCTTCACGTTAATTTTGATTCCTGCTACTTTTCCAAATTCATTTATTAAGTCTAGTAAAATTTGATGGAGTCTTTGGGGTTTTCTATGTATAGTATCACGTCATCTGCGAATAATGACAGTTTCACTTCCTCCTTTCCTATTTGGATCCAATTTATTATTTCTTCCTGTCTGATTACTGTGGCTAAATCTTCCAGTACTATGTTAAAAAAGAGTGGCAAAAGTGAGCATCCTTGCCTTGTTTCTGTTCTTAAGGAAAATGATTTTAGTTTTTGCCCATTGAGTATGATGTTGGCTGTAGGTCTGTCATATATGGCCTTTATTATGTCTAGATATAATCCCTCTATTCCCACATTGCTGAGCATTTTTATCAAAAATGGATGCTGGATTTTGTCATAGGCTTTTTCGGCATCTATTAATATGATCATGTGGTTTTTTATTTATTTTTTATTTATATGATGTATCACATTTATTGATTTGGGAATATTGTACCAGCCTTGCATCACTGGGATGAATCCCACTTGGTCATGGTGGATAATTTTTTTGGTTTATTGCTGTATACGATTTGCTAGTATTTTGTTCAGGATTTTGGCATCTATGTTCATCAGGGATATTGGCCTGTAGTTTTCTTTCTTTGTAGTGTCTTTTTCTGGTTTTGGAATTAGAATTATGCTGGCTACATAAAAAGAGTTTGGAAGTCTTCCTTCTTCTTGAATTTTTTGAAATAGTTTGAGAAGAATGGGTGTTAGTTCTTCTTTGAATGTTCGGTAAAACTCCCCCATGAAGCCATCCGGGCCTGCACTTTTGTTTGTTGGGAAAGTCTTGATTACATCTTCAACTTCTTCTGTCTGATCAAGTTTTTTATCTCTTTCTGGTCCAGTTTTGGGAGACTATGTCTTTCTAGAAATTTGTCCATTTCTCTTAGGTTGTCGAATTTGTTGCCATATAATTGTTCATAGTAGTTGTTAACGATCTTTTGTATTTCTGTGTTTTCTGTTATTACTTCTCCTCTTTCATTTCTGATTTTGTGTATTTGCATTCTCTCCCTTTGTTTCTTGTTGAGTCTAGCTAAGGGTCCATCAATATTGTTTATCTTTTCGAAAAACCAGCTCTTTGTTTCACTGATCCTTTGAATTGTTTTTTGGGTCTCTATGTCATTTATTTCTGCTGTAATCTTTACTATTTCCTTCCTTCTACTTGCTCTGGGGTTTTCTTTCTTTTCTTTTTTTTTTTTTTTTGCTCTCTAGTTCTTTAAGTTGTGAAGTTAGATAGTCTATCAGATATTTTTCTTGTTGTTTTAAGGTAGGTTTGTATTGCTATGAACTTTCCTCTCAGAACTGCTTTCGCTGCCTCCAATAGATTTTGTGTTTTTGTGTCTTCATTTTCATTGGTTTCCAGGAAGTTTTTAATATCTTCCTCGATCTCCTCGGTAATCCATTCATTGTTTCATAACATGTTATTTAGCTTCCATGTGTTCAAATGTCTTTGTGTGTTCTTCTTTCAATTGATTTCTAGTTTCCTGCCATTGTAATCTGAGAAGATGCTTGATATTATTTCAGTGTTATTGAACTTGTAGAAATTTAGTTTGTGCCCTAACATGTGGTCTATCTTTGCGAATGTCCCATGTGCACTTGAGAAGAATATGAATTCTGTAGTTTTGGGTGTAATTCTCTGTAGATAACTATTAAATCCATTTGGCCTAGTGCTTCATTTAGAGTCTCTGTTTCCTTGCTAATTTTTTTGTCTAGAGGATCTATCCAGTGTTGTCAGCGGGGTGTTGAAGTTCCCTGCTACGATTGTATTGCTATTGATTTATCCTTTGTAGTCTTCCAGAAGATTTTTAATATATTTTGGTGCTCCTATATTTGGTGCATATATGTTTATCCAGGTTATATCTTCCTGGTGGAGAGATCCTTTGAATATTATGAACTGGCCTTCTTTGTCTCTAGTTATGACCTTAATTTTGAAATCTATTTTATCAGATATGAATATTGCTACCTCAGGTTTTTTTTCTTTTCCATTTCCTTGGAAGACTTTTTCTATCCCTTCCCTTTCATTCTATTTGAGTTATTTGTTGTGAGGTGGGTCTCTTTTAAACTACATTTAGATGAGTCATGCTTTCTTATCTAACCAGAATTCTGTGTCTTTTTATGTGAGCATTCAATCCATTTACATTTAAGGTGATTATTGATATGTACTTATTTATTGCCATTTTTGTTTAATGTGGTCATATTTTTCATCCTATTTCTCCTGCTAAGTACAGCAGTCCTTTTATCTTTTCTTGCAGTGCTCGTTTCGTGCTAATGTATTCCTTTAGCCTTTTTTTGTCTGAGAAGCTCTTTATTTGACCTTCTATTTTGAATGATAGCCTTGCTGGTTAGAGTAGTCTTGGATTCAGATCCTTGATTTTCATGACCTTGATTACTTCATGCCATTCCCTTCTGGCTTGTAGTGTTTCTTGTGAGAAGTCTGCTGAGAGCTTTATGGGGGTTCCTTTGTAGGTAACCTGTTGCTTATCTCTTGCTGCTTTTAGGATTCTCTCTTTCTCTTTTATTTTTGGCAGTTTGATTACTATGTGTCTTGGTGTAGGCCTGTTTGGGTCCTTCTTACTTGGAGTTCTCTGTGCTTCTTGAACTTGAATGCCTCTTTCCTTCACCAAATTAGGGAAGTTTTCTGTCAGTATTTCTTTGAATATATTCTCTAACCCTTGCTTATTTTCTTCTTCTTCAGGGACTGCTATGATGAGAATATTATTACGTTTCCAGTTGTCCCACAGTTCTCTTAAGCTGTCTTCCTGTGTTTTAATCATTTTTTCCTTTTGATTTTCGGATTGGTTGATTTTTTCTAGCCTGTCTTCTAATTCACTGATCCGATACTCAGCTTCCTCTACTCTGGATCACTTTTTAGACCTTCCAGTGTGTTTTTCATTTCTGATATGTCATTCTTCATTTCTTCTTGGTGGTTTTTAATTTCCAATTGGTCGATTTTCAACATTTCTATGTCTTTACTCATGGTGCTCATGTCCTTACACATGCTGTTGATATTCTTCAAGGTCATGGCTTCGAATTCTAGTTCTGTTATCTTGCTTAACTGCACCTCATTTATCTCATCTTCAGTAGAGGTCTCTTGTTCTTTCATTTGGCTTTTGTTTCTTTTTTTAACCATTTTGGCTAGCATAGTGGGCTTTGGAGCCTGTCAAATTTTCCCTGTGGGTGTTGGTGTTCTGCTGTTTGTAGCTCCCTCTCCTGGGTGTGGATGAGGCAGGGAGGACCCGCTTTAAAAACCACTGTCAAGTCTTAACTTTCTTGGTTAGAGTTGCTAGCCCAGGGAATGGTAGTTATCCTCTATTTTGTTTTTTTTTTTTTGCCTGTAGGCTATTAGTAATGGTCACCTGAAGAACCTTGGTTTCTGAGTTAACTGAAAAATTCCCTCATGTGCTCAGTGTAAGACAATTTCCTCAGGCTGGGGCAGCTGCTGATTGTTAATTGGCCTCAATTAGCATGTCAATGGCCACTGGGTGGAATTGAATCTCAGAGGGAGGGGCCACCGCCTCACCCCAGGGCCCTGGGAAGGTGTAAGATGACCAAAGTCCTGCGTGGCTGCACTCAGCAAAAGCTCTGAGCACCCTCCAAATCCTGAGTGTCCCCACACAGTTCCAGTCCAGTCTGCCTTTCCTCTGCCAGAGCCCAAGATGAGTGGCTGCTGCCAATTTAGCCTCTGTCTGGTCTCTGCATCATGGAGCCGACTGGGACTTTTAACCCAAGGGCACTGCTCCCAGCTAAGGGTGGCCGAGGCTGCAGCACCAGCCAAGGGCTTAGCACCCAGCCGATGTCACAGGACCCAGCTGAGGACATAGCACCCAACTGAGGCAGCTGCTGGTCCCAGCCGAGGCCACAGGACCCAGCCAATTGAGCAGCTTCCAGCCGAGGCCGCTGGCCCCAGCCTAGGTTGCAGTACCCAGCCAAGGTCGCCTGACCCAGCGGAGGCAGCAGCAGCTTCCACCCAAGGATGCCGGACACACCCGAGGGCATAGCACCCAGCAGAAGTCGCAGGATCCAGGCGAGGTGGGTGGTCCCAGCTGAGGCTACAGGGCCCTGCCGAGGGTGCAGCTTCCAGTGGAGTCCACTGGTCCCAGCCCAGGCCGCTGCAGACCATGGGCTTCTGGCCCATCTCGAATCCTCGCAAGCCTATCTGGATTGAGTCAGTGTCCCTGGTTATGTGGTCCTCCAAGCTGCCTTTCGGTTGCCCCTTCCTGACGATTTTCCTTTATTTTCATTGTAATTCCAGTTTGGTCCTGGGAGGTGGTCTGTGCAGCTTTCATTCACCCCGCCACCATTTTCTCCCTCCTCTCATTTTGTTTTTTAGTGAATCTGACTAACGGGCCATCAGTCTTGTTTATCTTTTCAAAAAACCAGCTCATTGTTTCATTGATCTTTTTAATTGTTTTTTAGATGTTATGTCATTTATTTCTGCTCTGACCTTTAACACTTCTTTCATTCTACTTGTTCCAGGTTATTCTTTTTGTTTACTTTCTAGTTGTTTAAGTTGTAGAGTTAGGAAATCAATTAGAAATTTTTCTTGTTTCAAGAAAAAAATGAAACCTTGGGACTACATCATACTCAAAAGCTTCTGCACAGCAATAGATACAATCATCAAAATGGAAAGGCAATCTACTGTATGGGAGAGCATATTGCCAATGATATATCAGATAAAGGGTTAATATACAATATATAGAGAGTGCTCATACAACTCAACAAAATGAGGACAAAGAACCCAAATAAAAAATGGGCAGAGAAACTAAATAGACACCTCTCCAAACAGGACATACAAATGGCCAAGAGACATATGAAGAAATGCTCAACATCACTAATCATCAGAGAGATGCAAATTAAAGCAACAATGAGTTATCACCTCACACCTGTCAGAATGGCCACCATCAACAAATCATCAAACAACAAGTGTTGGTGAGGGTGTGGAGACAAGGGGACTCTAGTACACTGCTGGTGGGAATGCAGACTGGTGCAGCCACTATGGAAAACAATATGGTGCTTCCTCAGAAAATTAAAATTGAACTTCCATTTGACCCAGGGATCCCACTTCTAGGAATATACCCTAAGAAGCCTGAAACACCAATCAGAAAGAATATATGTACCCCCATGTTTGTAGCAGCATTATTTACAATAGGTAAGAACTGGAAACAGCCCAAGTGTCCATCAGTAGACGAATGGATAAAAAAGCAGTGGCACATATACACAATGTAGTAATATGCAGCTGTAAGAAAGATAGATCTCTTATCCTTTGACACAACATGAAGGGACCTGGAAAGTATTATCATAAGCGAAACCAGCCAAACAAAGAAAGACAAGTATCATATGATCTCACTTATTTGTGGAATATACTGAACATAACAGTCTGAGGAATGGGATAGTCCCAGAGCAGTGGAAGTGGAGTACAGACTGACAATGCCCTGAAGAGAGGGCAGGGAGGAGAGATAAACCACCAAACTTGTATGCATGTATGTATGGACAATTGACATGGAAAACAAAGGGACAAGGTTGGGAGGGAGGGGGAGGGGGAATCAGTGGGGTCAAAAGGAGAAACTTCTGTAACAAAAATAAATTAATTAATTATTTTAAAAGAAAATTTTTCTTGTTTCTTGAGGTAAACCTGTAGTGCTATGAACTTCCCTCTCAGGACAGCTTTCGCTGCTTCCCATATATTTTGCGTTGTTGTGTGTTAGTTTTCGTTTGTTTCCAGAAAGTTTTTAATTTTTTCTTTGATCTCCATGGTAACTCATTTGTTATTTAATGACATGCTATTTTGCCTTCTAGTGTTTGAATGTTTTTCTGTGTTTTTGTTGTAATTAATGTCCAGTTTCATGCCATCGTTATCTGAGATTAAGCTTGATATGATTTTTATCTTCTTAACTTTCTAGAGATGTACTCTGTGTCTTAACATGTGGTCTATCTTTGAGAATGTCTCATGTGCACTTGAGATGAGTCTATATTCTTCTATATTCTTTAGCTTTGAGGTGAAATGTTTTGTAAATATAAATTAAGTCCAACTCATTCAGTTCATCTTATAAGGACTCTGTGTTTTTGTTAAGATTTTGTCTAGAAGATCTATCCAGTGGTGTCAGCGGGGTGTTAAAGTCATCCACTATGATTGTGTTGCTATTGATGTCTCCTTTAAAGACCTCCAGCCTTTTGAATATATTTTGGTGCTTCTGTGTTTGGTGCATATTTGTTTACCAGGGTTAAATTCTCTTGTTGGATTGATCCCTTTATAATTATGCACTGACATTCTTTGTCCCTTATTAGTCCTTCACTTTAAAGTCTATCCTACCAGATATGAGTATTGCTACACCAGTTTCTTTCCATTTCCATTTGCTTGGAAAGTTTTTTACTATCCCTTCACTTTCATCCTGTGTGACTCTTTTGTTGTGAGGTGGGTCTCTTGTAGACAGCATATATGTGGGTTGTGTTTTCTTATCCAATCAGCTAACCTTTGTCTTTTGATTGGAGCATTTAAGCCATTTACATTTAAGGTTATTATTGATAGATACTATCAGTTGCCATTTTTATTTTATGCCTGTGTTCCTCTGTGTGTGTGTGTGTGTGTTTCTTCTTCTTCTTACAACAGTCCCTTCAGCAATTCTTGCAGTGCTTGTTTGGTGGTGGTAAATTTCTTTAGCTTTTTTTTTTGTTTCATCTGTGTTGAAAAATACTGTCCCCACTCTTTATTTCTCTTTCGATTTTGAATGATAGCCTTGCTGGATAGAGTAGTCTTGGATTCAGACTCTTATCTTTCATTACTTTGCATATTTCATGCTACTTTCTTCTGGCCTGCATCGTTTTCTATTGAGAAATCAGCTGAGAGTCTAATGGGAACTCCCTTGTAGGTAGCTTTCTGTCTCTCTCTTGCTTCCTTCAAGATTCTTTCTATATCTTTAACATTTGCCATTTTAATTATGATGTGTCTAGTTGTGGGTCTTTTGGGATTCATCTTTCTTGGACTCTGTGTTTCCAGGACTTGTGTGATTTTTTTCTTTCACTAAATTAAGGAAGTTTTCTCTTGTTATTTCTTCAAACAGGTTCTCTGTTCTTTTCTCTGATTCTTCTCCTTCTGGAACCCTTATAATGTGAATGTTGTTATGTTTTGTATTCTCCCAAATCTCCCTTAAACTCTCCTCTTGCTTTTTATTTTATTTTTTCCCATTTGCTGCTCTATTTGGGTGTTTTTTCTACCTTGTCTTCTAAGTCACTGATTCAGTTTTCAGCTTCTTCTAATATACTATTGAATCCTTCTAAGGTATTTTTTCATAACAGCCATGTCATTTTTTATCTCCTCTTGATTTTTATACATAGCTTCTACCTCTTTTTTAAAGCTGATGTAATTCCCAATTCACTCTTTATAATTCTTATTAAGTTTCTTGTAATTCTCACCAAATTGTTTGAGCATCCTTATAATCTTTGCTTTGAATTCTTTATCTGACAAATTGCTTTCTGCCATTTCATGTAGTTCTTTTTTCTGGTGACTCTACCTTTTATTTAATTTGGGTGTTGTTGCTTTGTCTTACCATTTTAGCAGTCTGGTAGTTCTAGGCTTGACAAGGGATGTTGGAATGTGTAGGCAGGTTGGTGTGTATCAAATAAGGCTGCTGTGCCTCCCAAGCTGTTTTGGTGTATGGCCTCTCTTGCCTGCTGTTGGTCCTGCAGTACTGACAACTTGCATCTGGTATTGGTCTTTCATACAAGTCTTGGCTGCCTGAGACTTGCTGCTGCTTGGGCTGGGACACTGCTCCTGATCAGCCTCTGCTAATGCTGCTGAGGATTGGCCTCAATTGCTGATCTGTGGTGCTGCTGCCTGGTGTGCATGGGTCTCGCTGGTGTACTTCTGAGGTGTGAGGGTTTCTTTGGTGCACTGCTGGAGTACATGGGTTTCACTGGTGTGCTTGGGTCCTGCTGGTATGCTGCTGTGTTGCATGGGTCCCGCTGTTGGTTTTCTGGGGTGCATGGATCTTGCTGGTGTGTGTCTGAGGTATGCTGCTGCCTGTTGGGCTCAGTTCCTGATCAGTCACTGCTGGGTGCTAGTGTCATCTCCCAGTTTGCACTACTACTACTGTTGTTGCCAAGGGGTGCTCTCAGCTCCCAATTTTCTGCTGCTGTTGGGGGTTGAGGATGCTCAGCTCCCAAGACTTTGCTGCTGCTGGGGGAAGGGCTCCACTGAAAATCCACTGCTGTAGTTGTTAGGGGCAGGTCTCAACTGCCCAAGTCATGCTGCTGCTTGTGCTGGGGCACTGCTCCTGATCAGCTTTTACTGATGCCGCTGGGGAGGGGGTCTCACCTACTGATATGTATTGCTGCTGCCTTGGGATTTATGTCCAATCCTGAGCCCCTGCTGCTGGAAGTGTGTATCAGCTCCAGAGCCTCAGCTGCTGTTAGGGCTGGGGCCCTCCTTCTGCCCAGTCACTGCTGCACCTGGGTATGGATGTCCAATCTCAAGTCCCTGCTGCTGGGGGTGTGTCTCAGCTCCTGAGCCTGGGGTGCTGTTGGTGGGGCTCTACTCCCGCTTAATCACTGCTGCTATGGAGAACAATGCTGGGATCCCCAGGTGGTGCTAGAGCTGCTAGGGGTGTATCTCAGTTCCCAAGCATCAGCTACTCTTGGGTGTGGGGCTTCACTTCCGCCCAGTCACTGCTGCTGTAGGGGATGGTGCACGGTTATCATCAGGCTGTTGGTGTGGAGGATGGTGCTCCACTCCTGGCTAGATGCAGCTACTGCAACAGGCACCTCAATAAGGCCACTACTGTGTGCTAGTCCATGTTGGCACAGTGGAGTCCACTGGTCTGATGGTGTAAGACATTCTGATGGATGCAGGTCATTCGACCCTAGTTGCTCTTTGCTGCCTCCTCCCAGGGAAAACCAGGGATCTTCCAAAATGGTGGGGCCTCCCAGCCACGCAGGGAGAAGCACCCTGACCAGCTGCTAAACCCAATAGCCAGCTGCTTTCTGCCCACAGCACAGGAACCCTCTGCGCCACATTTCTGCACTGCTCAAGGTTTGTTTTACATACTCACACTCTCTTTCACACTCACTCACACTCTCACACACTCACCGTTGCTCCGGTCCTGCCCACCACCATCTTCCTTATTCTTCACTACTCTATGTACTAGTTAGTTAGTTAGTTAGTTAGTTAGTTAGTTAGTTAGTTAATATCTTCACCTGAGGACATTTTTGCATTTTCAGATAGAATGGGAGGAACAGAGGAAGGAGGAGATAGAGAGAAACATTAGTGTGAGAGAGACACATTGAATGGTTGCCACCCGCATGACCCCGGTTGGGGCTGGGGACGAACCAAACCTAGGTAAGTGCTCTTAGCAGAAACAGAATGCAGGACTCTCTGGTCCATGGGCTGACACTCTTAACAGCTAAGCCAAACTGGTCAGGGCCCCTATGTCTTTAGATTGAAGCATTTAAGCTATTTACATTTACGGTTATTATTGATAAGTACTTATTTGTTGCCATTTTTATACTTTATACCTGTGTTCCTCTCTCTATTTCTTCACCTTACAACATTCTTTTAGGATTACTACCAGTGCTGGTATTGTGGTAGTAAACTCTTTTAGACTTTTTTTTTTTTTGGTCTGTAAAGCTCTTTATTTCCCCTTAAATTTTGAGTGATAACCTTGCTGGATAGAGTAATCTTGGATTCAGACCCTTGCCTTTCATTACTTTGTATACTTCTTGCCACTCCCTTTTGGTCTGCAGTGTTTCTATTGAGAAATAAGCTGACTGTCTAATGGAAGCTCCCTTTTAGGTTTCATTCTTTCTCTATCTTGCTTTCTTTAAGAGTCTTTCTTTGTCTTTAACATCTTTAACATTTGCAATTTTCATTATGATGTGTCTAGCTGTGTGTCTTTTTGAGTTCATCTTGATTGGGACTCCATGTTTTCTGGACTTGTGTAACTTTTTCCTTCACCAAGTTAGGAAATGTTTCTGCCATTATTTATTCAAACAGGTTCTCTATTTCTTTCTCCAATTATTCTTCTTCTGTTACCCCTATGATGTGAATGTTGTTATGTTTTGTATTCTCCCAATGCTCTCTTAAACTATCCTTCAATTTTTTACATTTGTTTCCCATTTGTTCCTCTATTTGGGTGTTTTTATATACCATGTCTTTATACTTGCTGATTTTATCTTCAGTTTCTTCTAATCTACTGTTGAATTCTTCAAAGGTAAATTTTATATCAGCTATGTAATTCTTCATTTCGACTTGATTTTTATTCTTATCTTCTACCTCTTTTTTAATGGTGGTGTAGTTTTCATTGGGTTGCTTGTAGTTCTCTCTGAGTTGTTTCAGCACCATTGAAACCATTGCTTTGAATTCTTTTTTTAAAATTATTTTTAATTTTTTAAAATCCTCAGCCAAGGATACTTTTCTATTTATAATCAGATAAAGTGGGAGGGAAGGAGAAAGACAGAAGGAGAGAGAGAGAAACATTGATGTGAGAAGGACACATTGACTGGTTGCCTCCTGCACAAGCCAACCAGGGCCAGGGATGAACTGCAATTCAGGTACATGTCCTTGCCTGGACTTGAGCCTGTTACTCATTGGTCCATGAGCCAATACTCTAACCACTGAGCCAAATCAGCAAGGACTGCTTTGAATTCTTTATCTGGCTGATTGATTTCTACTATTTCATGTAGTTCCTTCTTTGGAGATTCCTAGTCTTCTTTCATATTGGGGTTGTTTCTTTGACTCAACATTTTAGCAGTCTGGTAGATTGGGGACAGATGACGCATATAGAGCCCCATAGGCAGGTCAGTGTTTATCAAATGAGACTGCTATTCCATCTAGTCTGGGTGTGATGGCTTTCTTGTGGGACCCAATAAAGTAGTCCACTTCAACTTCTGAACTGTGTGCTCTAGGAATGACACTTGTGTGGGTTATGTGGGCACTCCTGTTGAATTTTAACCTGTGTCTTCTGTTTGGAGTGCTTAAACCATTTACATTTAAGATTATTAATGATAGGTATTTATTATCATTTTATTTTTAAATCTTTGTTATTGAAAGTATTACAGCTGTTTCCCCTTTTTCCCTCACTGAACCTTGATTCTCCACTTCCACCCTCTTTCTGCCTTCCCCATATTATTATTTATACTCATTTGTTATGCATAGATGAAAATAAGTTTTTTGTGTCTCTCTTCCCACTCCACCCCCACTTCCCCTTCCCTGTAAAGATCATCAGTCTCTTCACTACTTCCATGTATCTAGATCTATTTTTATCATCAGCTTATTTTTTCATTATATTCCATAAATAAGTGAGATCATGCGGTACTTGTTTTTCTCTGACTGGCTTATTTTGCTCAGCATAATACTCTTCAGGGCCTTCCATGTCTTCTCAAAGGATAAGAGATCTTTCTTTATTACAGCTGCATGGTATTTCATTGTGTAAATGTACCACAAGTTTTATCCATTTATCTACTGATGGGCACTTGGGCTATTTCCAGATTTTAGCTCTTGTAAATTGTGCTGCTATGAACATAGTGATGGATCTATTGTTCTTTATTGGGGTTTCAGGCTTCTTAGGACATATTCCAAGAAGCAGGATCCTGAGTCACATGGCAGGTTCATTTTTAATTTTTTGAGGAAACACCATATTGTTTTCCAAAGTGGCTGCACCAGTCTGCATTCCCACCAGGAGTATATGAGGGTACCCCTTTCTTCACATCTTCACTAGCACTTGTTGTTTGATGATTTGTTGATGGTCAGCTTTTTGGCAGTCGTGAGGTGATAACTCATTTTAATTTACATCGCTCTGATGATTAGTGATTTGGAGCATTTGTTCATGTGTCTCTGGGTCATTTATATGTCCTGTTTGGAGAAGTGTTTATTCAGGTCCTCCGCCCATTTTTTAATTGGATTGTTTGTTTTTCTTTTGTTAAGCTGTATGCATATTTTACTTATTTTCTATATTAACACCTTATCTGAACACATTTGGCAGATGTGTTCTCCCAAAGAGTGGGTTCCTCTTTCATTTTGATGCAGGTTTCTTTATCCTTGAAGAAGTTTTTTACTTTGAGGTAGTCCCATTTATTAATTTTTTTCTTTGTTTCTCTTGCACTAGGCAATTTATCAGTGAACATTCTGCTTCATGTGATTGATGTCTGAGATTTTGCTGCCTACATTTTCTTCTGGTATTTTTATGGTTTCGTGGCTTATATTTAAGTTTTTTTTTTTTTTTTTTTTATCCATGATCAGTTTATTTCTGTGTATGGTGTACTCAGTGGTCTAATTTCATTTATTTCACATGTGCCTGACCAGTTCTCCAAACATCATTTTTTGAATAGACTGTCATTTCTTCATTGTATGCTCTTCCTCCTTTGTCAAATTGTGCATAATGTCTTGGGTAAATTTCTGGGTTCTCTGTTCTGTTCCATTTATCTATATGCCTGTTCTTATTCCAGTACCAGGCTGTTTTGATTACAGTAGCTTTGTAGTATAGCTTCATATGTGGTATTGTGATCCCTCCAAAATTGTTCTATTTAATTAATTAATTAATTGATTTTATTGCAGATGTTTTCCCTCTTTTCTCCCATTTAAACCTCCCTCCCAATCCCCCCCCAGCATTATTGCATATGTCCTTGTTTACGCATACATGCATACAACTTCTGTGGTTTATCTCTTCTCTCCCCTCATGTTCACCTCTTCTGAGGTTGGTCTGTCTGCACCCCACTTCCATGTCACTGGATCTATTTTGTTTCTCAGCTTATTTTTTTTTCATTATATTCCACAAATAAGTGAGATCATGTGATATCTGTTTTTCTCTGATTGGCTTGTTTCACTTAGGATAATACTCTCCAGGTACCTCCATGTCGTCTCAAAAAATAAGATATTTTTTCTTCTACAGCTGCATAGTATTCCATTGTGTATATGTACCAGTTTTTTTATCCACTCATCTATTGATTAACACATGGGCTGTATCCAGATCTTAGCGATTATAAATAGTGCTTCTATGAACATAGGGATACATATATTCTTTCTAATTGGTGTTTCAAGCTTCTTAGGGTATATTCCTAGAAGTTGGATCACTGGATCAAATGGCAATTCAATTTTTAATTTGTTGAAGAAACACCTTATTGTTTTTCATATTGGCTGCACCAGTCTGCATTCCTACCAACAGTGTACTAGAATCCCTTTTTCTCCACATCTTTGCCAGCACTTGTTATTTGATGAATTGTTGATGACAGTCATTTTGGCAGGTGTGAGGTGATACCTCATACTCATTTTAATTTACATCTATCTAATGATTAGTGATGTAAAAAAAAAAATTATGTCTCTTGGCCATTTGTATGTCCTGTTTGGAGAGGTGTCTATTTAGGTGAAAAACATTGACATGAAAGAGAAACATTGAATGGTCACCACCTATACCACCCCAACCGGGGCTGGGGACAAACTGCAACTGAATTATATACCCTTAGCAGAAACCAAACCAGGGACTGTCTGGTCCACAGGCCAACGCTATAACCACTGAGCCAAACTGGCCAGCGATCCTCTGCCCATTTCTTAATTGGGTTGTTTGACTTCCTTTTGCTGAGTACTCTATATATTTTGGAAATTAGTCCCTTATGTGATGTATTGTTGGGAATTATGCTCTCCCATATAGTGGGTTCCCTTTCCATTTTAATAATTGTTTCTTTTGCTGTGCAGAAGCTTTTTAGTTTGATGAGCTCTCAGGTGTTCATATTTCCTTTGTTTCCGTTGCCTCAGGCATTGCACTAGTAATAATTCCACTGCGTATGATGTTTGAAATTTTGTTCCCTGAATTTTCTTTGAGGATTTTTTTAGATTTATTATTCACATTTAAGTCTTTTATTTATTTTCATTTTATTCTTGTATATGGTGTAAGTTGGTGGCCTTGCTTCATTTTTTTGCATGTATCTGTCTAATTTTCCTAACACCATTTGTTGAAGAAGCTGTCATGACTCTACTCTATGCTCTTGAGACTTTTGTCAAATATTAGTTGAGCATAATAACTTAGGTCAATTTCTGGGTTCTCTATTTTGTTCCATCAATCTATATGTCTGTTCTTGTGCAAGTACCTAGCTGTTTTGATTACTATGGTGTATTATAACCTGGTATCTGATATTGTAATACTTCCTACTTTGTTCTCTTTTTTTCCAGATTGCTATAGCTATTCAGGGTCTTCTTTGGTTTCATATAAACTTTTGGACTATTTTTTCTAGTTCTATAAAATATGTCATTGATATTTTTATGGGGAATGCATTTTATCTATAGATTGCTTTGAGTAGTATGTTAATTCTTCCAATTCATGAACAAGGTATATGCTTCCACTTTTTTATATCTTTTTCTATTTTTTGTTTTTAATGACCTGTAGTTTTCTGCAAATAGCTTCCTTACTTCTTTGGTTAAGTTTATTCCTAAGTATCTTAAACTTTTGGCCACAATGTAAATGTGGTTGTTTCTAAGGTTTATCTTTCACTGGGTTTGTTTTTAGGGTATAAGAATGCCATCGATTTCTTGATGTTAATTTTGTATCCTGCTGCTACTTTGCCAAATTTATTTACTAAATCTAGCAAATTTTCAATGGAGTCTTTAGTGTTTTCTATGTACACTATCATGTCATCTGCAAATAATGACAGTTTTACTTCCTTTTTTTCAATTTGAATTTCTTTTATGTTTTCTTCATGTGTAATAGCTGTGGCTAAGACTTCCAGTACTATGTTAAATAAGAGTGGAGACAGTGGGAATTCCTGTCTGGTTTCTGTTCTTAACAAAAATGCTTGTAATTTTTTCTCATTGAGTATGATGTTGACTGTACGTTTTTCAAATATGGCCTTTATTATGTCAAGATATGATCCTTCTATTCCCACATTGTTGTGCGTTTTTATTAAAAATGGGTGCTCGATTTTGTCAAATGCTTTTTCAGCCTCTGTTGATATGATGATGTGGTTTTGATCTTTCATTTTATTTATCTGTGGTATCACATTTATTGATTTGTGTATTTGTACCAACCTTGCATAGCTGGGATAAATTCCACTTATACATGGTCAATAATTTTTTTTAATGTATTACTGGACCCTATTTGTTAATATTGTGTTAAGGATTTTGGCATCTATGTTTATCAAAAATATTGGCCTGTAGTTTCACACTTTGTAGTGTCTTTATCTGTTTTTGTAATTAGAATCACGCTGGTCTTATAAAATGAGTGGGAAGTCTTCCTTCTTTTGGATTTTTTGGCCTAGTTTGAAGTGTTAGATCATCTTTTAACGTCAAGAAATTGACAGCATTCTTATGCACCAATGATGAACTCACAGAAAGAGAAACTAAAAAAAAAAAGCAATCTCATTTACCACTGCAGCAAAAAAAAATAAGATATCTAGGAATAAACTTAACCAAAGAAGTAAAGGACATCTTCATAGAAAACTACAGGTCATTGAAAAAAAAAAAATAGAGGGATATATACAATTGTGGAAGCACATATCTTGTTCATGGATTGAAAGAATTAACAAAATTAAAATGTCCATGCTAGAGTCATTAGATGGAGGTGGGCAGGACCAGAGAGAGTGTGAGTGTGTGAGTGTGTAAGAGAGCAAACTAGTGTGTGAGAGAGTGTGAGTGGAAGTGAAGGTGGACAACCAAACTCATGCAGTGCAGAGACGCAGAGCAGAAGGTTTCTGTGCTGTGGATGGGGAGTAGCTGGCTACCTCAGTAAGTGGCACTTCAGCGTGCTTCTCCCTGTGCCATGGAGAACTTCCACCATTTTGGAAGATCCTGGGTCTTCCCTGGGAGGAGGCAATGGGAGCGGCCAAGGCTCAGCAACCTGAGCCCAACACTGCACCTGGCACCATCGGACCAGTGGACACCCTGTGTCAACACAGACCAGTGAAAAGTAGTGGAGTTCCCAAGGTGCCAGTTGCAGAACCCGCAGACAGCCTGGAGCCCAGCACCATCTCCCAAAGTAGCAGAAGGATCAGAGTCTAGATATTCCCACAGCAACAAAGACTGGGGAGCAGACATCCATCCCCAGATAACAGAAACACAGATCAGCAGCTGACACCTATCCCCCAAATCTACAGCAAAGACTAAGCAGAAGCTGAGACCCATGGGGCATCCGCACTCCACAGCCACCAGATATGGGATCTGGGGCTCCACAGAGGCCTGTGAGACACAGTGGCCCATAAGAGCAGTGGAAATCCAGGGCTCAAGAGGTACCAGTGTGATCCAGGTGCCTGCGGGACCTGTGGCATACTGGGGCACCAGAGAGGCCTGTGCAACCCAGCTGCCAACAAGGTAGACATGGAGCCTGGTCTCCAAAGGGACTGTGAGATCCAGCTGCCCACGTGACCTACTGGGGCACCAGAGAGTCCTGTGTGACACAGCTGCCAATAAGATAGGCATGGAGTCAGGTCTCCAGAAGGCACTGTGCAATCCAGCTCCCCACGAAGTCAGCAGGAAGCGTGGGCTTCAATGAGCAGTATACAACCCAGCTGCACACAAGATCAGTGGAGAGCCAGGGCTCTAGTGAGGCCTGTGCAACACAACTACCCATGGTACAGGCAGGGAGCACAGCTTCAACAGTGCTTGAGCTATACAGCTACAGGTGGCACCAGCGACCATCTAGAAACACAGCACCCAAAAGTCCATGTGAACCAGCAGCAGCATTTATCAGGACAGATCAATACCAGCCCACAGTAATCAATCCTCCAGGATCCACAGCAAGCAAGAGGCAACACGCAGCAAAACATTCTGGAAAGCACAGTAGCTTTATTTGATATACAGTGAGCTGCCAACACATCCAAACATCCCTCATCAAGTCTAGAGCTACCAAATGGCTTAAATGGGGAGACAAAGAAACAATACCCGAAGGAAAGAAAAACAGAAATCACCTGAAAAGAAACTACAGAAAATAGAAGACAGCAACTTCTCAGATAAAGAATTTAAAGCAATGATTTTAAGGGTGCTCAAACAGTTTGTTGATAACTACAAGCGACTTAATGAGAATTACAAAGAGCTCAATGGGAACTACTTCAGCTTAAAAAAGAGGTAGAAGCTATGCATAAAACCAAGAGGAAATAGAGAATGGCATAGCCATTATGAAAAATATCTTAGAAGGGTTTAATAGTAGATGAGAAGAAGGTGAAGACCAAAGTGACTTAGAAGACAAGTAGAGAAAAACTCCCAAATAGAGCAGAAAATGAAAAAAAAAAAATTAAAAAGCAGGAGGAAAGTTTAAGAGAGCTGTGGAACAATACAAAATGTAACAACATTTGCATTATAGGGATACTGGGGGAAAAAATCAGAGAAAAAAATAGAGAACCTGTTTGAAGAAATAATGATGGAAAACTTTTCTAAATTGGTGAAGGAAAAAGTCACACATTCCAAGAAACACAGAGAGTCCCAAGTAAGATAAACCCTGGAAGACCCACAGCTAGACACATTATAATAAAAATGGCAAACATTAAAGACAAAGAAAGAATATTAAAGGAAGCAAGTGAGAGCAGAATGTTACCTACAAGGGAGCTCCCATTAAACTGTCAGCTGATTTTTCAGTAGAAATGCTCCAGGCCAGAAGGGAGTGACATGAAGGGTCTGAATCAAAGACTACTCTATGCAGCAAGGCTGTAATTCAAAATTGTAGGAGAAATAAAGAGCTTCATGAATTAAAAAAAAAAAAAAAGCTAAAGGAATTTACCACCACCAAACTAGCACTGCAAGAAATGCTGAAGGGACTGTTGTAAATAGAAGAAGACATACACACACATAGAGAGAGAGGGAGGGGTGGGGGACACAGGCATAAAATTAAAATGGCAACTAATAATTATGTATCAATAATTACCTTAAATGTAAATAGCTTGAATGCTTCAATCAAAAGACATAGGGTAGCTGATTGAATAAAAAAAAAAAAAAAAAACACAACCCATATATATGCTGTCTTTAGGAGACACACCTCACAACAAAAGACTCACACAGGATGAAAGTGAAGGGATGGAAAAAAAATTTCCAAGCAAATGGAAATGGAAAAAAGCTGGTGTAGCAATACCCATATCTGACAAAATAGACTTCAAAACAAGGGCCATTACAAGAGACAGAGAAGGTCACTACATAATATTAAAAGAATGAATCCCACAAGAGAATATAACCCTGGTAAACATATACGCACCAAATGTGGGAGCACCAAGATATATTACAAAACTTCTGGAGGTCTTCAAGTGAGAGATCAATAGCAACAAGATCACAGTGGATGACTTTAACACACCACTGACACCACTGGATAGATCTTCTAGACAAAAAATTAACAAGAACATAGAGTCCTTACGAGACAAACTAGATCAGTTGGACTTAATTGATATTTACAGAACATTTCAGCCCAAAGCTGCAGAACATACATTCTTCTCAGGGCACATGGGTCATTCTCAAAGATAGACCACATGTTAGCACACAAAGCAAGTCTCTACCAATTAAAAAAAAATTTGAACTCACATGAAGTGTCTTCTCAGATCACAGTGATATAAAACTAGAACTCAATTACTATAAAAACACACAAAAACATTCAAACACTTGGAGGCTAAATAGCATGTCATTAAACAATAAATGGGTTACTAATGAGATCAAGCAGAAAACTAAAAACTTCCTGGAAACCAATGACAACAAACACACAACAACACAAAATCTATGAGACACAGAGACAGCAGTTCTGAGATGAAAGTTCATAGCACTACATGGGTTCCTCAAAAAACAAAAAAATATTCCTAATTGACTTTCAAATCCTACAACTTAAAGAACTAACAAGTAAACAAAAAGCAAACTCCAGAGCTAGTAGGGGAAGGAAATAGTAAAGGTAAGAGCAGAAATAAACAACATAGAGAATAAAAAAAAAAAAAAAAATTGGAAAGAATAATAAAACAAAAAGCTGTTTCTTTAAAAAGATAAACAAGATCAATGGGTTTTAGCCAAACTCACAAAAAAACAAAAAGAGGAAAACCAAATAAACAAAATCAGAAATGAAAGAGAAGTAACAACTGACACCACAGAAATACAAAGGATCATTGAAACATACTGTGAATAATTATACGCCAACAAATGGGACAATCTAGGAGAAATGGACAAACTTCTAGAAACGCACAGTCTCTCAAAACTGAACCAGGAAGAAATAGAAAACTTGAACAGACCAATAACAACAAAGGAAATTGAATATGTAATCCAGACTCTCCCAGCAAACAAAAGCCCAGGCCCAGATGGCTTCATGGGGGAGTTTTACTGAACATTGAAAGATCTAATATCCATTCCTCTCAAACTATTCCAAAAAATCCAACAACATGAAATACTTCCAAAATCCTTTTATAAGGCCACCATAATCCTAATTCCAAAACTGGATAAATACACTACAAAGAAAGAAAACTGCAGGCGAATATCCCTAATGAACACAGATGCCAAAATCCTTAACAAAATATTAGCAAATCAGATCCAGCAATACATTGAAAACATTATTCATCGTGGCCAAGTGGGTTTAATCCCAGGCATGCAAGGATGGTGCAATATTCACAAATCAATAAATGTGATGCACTACATAAACAAAAGAAAAGATAAAAACCATATGATCATATCAATAGATGCTGAAGAAGCATTCCACAAAATCCAGCACCCATTTCTAATAAAAGCACTCAGCAATTTGGTAATAGAGGGATCATATCTCAACATAATAAAGGTCATATATGAAAAACCTACAGGCAACATTATACTCAATGTGCAAAAACTAAAAGCATTCCCCTTACAAATGGGAACAGGATAGGGATGCCCACTTTCACCACTCTTATTTAACTTAGTACTCAAGTCTTAGCCACAGGAATTAGACATGAAGAAAAAACAACGGGGATTCAAATTGGAAAGGGGGAAGTGAAACTGTCATTATTTGAAGATGACATGATATTGTGCATAGAAAACCCTAAAGACTCCATCAAAAATCTAGACTTAATAAATGAATTTGGCAATGTAGCAAAACACAAAATTAACATCAAGAAATAGACAGCATTTCATACACTAATGATGAAATCATGAAAAGAGAAAGTAAAAAAAAAATTTTCATTTACTATCGCAGCAAAAATAAATAAGATACCGAGGAATAAACTTTTCCAAAGAAGTAAAGGACCTCTTCACAGAAAACTACAATTCATTGAAAAAAGAAAACAGAAAGATATTAAAAAGTGGAAGCATATACCTTGTTCATGAATTGGAAGAATTAACATCATTAAAATGTCCATACTACCCAAAGCAATCCATAGATTTAATGCAGTCTCAATCAAAATACTAATGACATATTTTACAAAACTAGAACAAACACTCCAAAAATTTATATGGAACTAAAAAATACCCTGAGTAGCCATAGTAGTTTTGAAACAAAAAACAAAAAAAAAAAAACCAGAGTTGGAGGGATCACAATACCAGATATCAGAATATACTACAAAGCCACTAATCAAAACAGCCTGGTACTGGCACAAGAATACACAGATAAATCAATGAAACAGAACAGAGAACCCAGAAATTGACCCAAGACAATATGAGTAATTAATATTTGGCAACGGTGGCAAGATCATACAGTGGGTCAAGACAGCCTCTTCATTAAATGGAGTTGAGAAAATTGGACAGCTACTTGCAAAAAAAAATGAAGCTAGACCACCAACTTACACCATATACAAGAATAAACTCAAAATGGATAAAAGACTTAAATGTAATACGTGAATCCATAAAAATTCTAGAAGGAAATGTAAGCAACAAAATTTAAGACCTTATATGCAGCAAAATTTTTACTGATACAACACCTAAGGCAAGAGAAACAAAGGAGAAAATGAACACATGGGACTACATCAAACTAAAAAGCTTCTACACAGCAAAATAAGCAATCATCAAAATGCAAAGGGAATCCACTATATGGAAGACAATAATTGCCAATGATTCATCAGATAAGGGATTAATTTCCAAAATATATAGAGTACTCATGCAACTCAACAAAAAGAAGACAAAGAATCCAATTAAAACATGGGCAGAGGAGCTAAATAGGCACCTCTGCCAACAGGACATATAAATGGCCAAGAGACATATGAATAAATGCTCAACATCACTAATCATTAGGGTGATGAAAATTAAAACAACTATGAGGTATCACTTCACACCTGTTAGAATGGCCACCATCAACAAATCATCAAACAATAAGTGTTAGTGAGGGTGTGGAGAAAGGGGTACTCTAGTGCACTGCTGGGGGAATGCAGACGACTGATGCAGCCACTATGGAAAAGACTATGGTATTACCTCAAAAATTTAAAAATTGAGCTGCCATTTGACCCAGTGATCCCACTTCTAGGAATATACCCTAATAAGCCTGAAACACCAATCAGAAGGAATATATGTACCCCTATGTTCATAGCAGCACTATTTACAATAGCTAATATCAGAAGCAACTCAAATGTGCATCAGTAGTTGAGTGGATAAGAAACTTTAGTACATGTGCACAATGGACTACTATGCACCTTTTGAAAGAAAACTCTTATCCTTTCATACAACATTGAGGGACCTGGAGAGTATTATGCTAATCCAAACAAGCCAAGCAGAGAAAGACAAATATGACATATTTTATTATTATTTTTTAGACTTTGTTGTTTATTTCTTCTCCGACCTTTGCTATTCCTTTTCTTCTATGGGTTCTTGGTTTTTTCTTTTTGTTTATTTTGTAGTTATTTAAGTTGTATGGTTAGATAGTCATTTAAATTTTTTTTCTGTTTCTTGAAGTAGGCCTGTAGTGCTATGAATTTCCCTCTCAGGTTTGCTTTTGCTGCATTCCAAAGATTTTATTTTGTTGTGTGTTCATTTTCATTGGTTTTTAGGAACTTTTTAATTTCTTCCTTGGTCTTCTTGGTAACCTATTCATTTATTAATAACATGCTACTTAGCTTCCATATGTTTGAATGTGTGTTAGTGTTTTATTGTAATTGATTTTTAGTTTCATGCCATTGTTATCTGAGAGGATGCCTGATATGATTTTAATCTTCTTGAATTTGTTAGGATTTTGTCCTAACATGAGGTCTAACTGAGAATTTTCCATGTGCACTTTAGAAGAATTTGAATTCTGCCATTTTGGGGTGTAACTCTCTGTAGATATGTATAAGATCCATTTGATCTTGTACATCATTTTGAGTTTCTGTTTCTTTGTAAATTTTTTTCTAGAGGATCTATCCAGTGTAGTCAGCAGGTTGTTGAAGTCCTATGCTGTGATTGTTTTGCTGTCGATTTCTACTTTGAAGTCCTGCTGAGGTTTTTAAATACATTTTGGTACTCCTATATTTGGTGTATGTGTTTACCAAGGTCATATCCTTCTGTTGGATAGATCCTTTCAATTTTATGTAGTGGCCTTTTCCCCCTCTAGTTATGGCCTTCTTTTTGAAGTCTATTTCATCAGGTGTGAGTATTGCTACCCCAGCTTTTTTTTCCTTTTCGTTTGCTTGGAAAAAATTTTTTCATCCCTTCACTTTCAACCTCTGTGAGCCTTTTGTTTTGAGGTGGGTTTACTGTAAAAAAACATATATATTAGTCATGACTTCTTATCCATTCAGCTACTCTGTGTCTTTTGATCAGAACATTTAATTCATTTACATTTAAGGTTGTCATTAATATGCACTTATTTAATGCAATTTTTGTGTATTATGGTTATGTTTCTTCTGCGTATTACAGCAGTCCTTTTTATGTTTCTTGTAGTGCTGGTTTGGTGGTAATATAGTCCATTAGCCTTATTTTGTGTGTCTGGGAAGCTCTTTATTTCACCTTCTATTTTGAATGACAGCCTTGCTTGATAGAGTAGTGTCAGGTTCAGATAATTTTTTTTCATTACCGTGATTACTTCATGCCATTCCCTCTGGCCTATAGTGTTTCTGTTGAGAAGTCAACTGATAGCTTTATGGAGGTTCATTTGTAGGTAACCTGTTGCTTAACTCTTGCTGCCTTTAGGATTCTTTCTTTGTCTTTAATTTTTGGCATTTTAATTATTATTTTTCTTGGTGTGGGCCTCTTTGGATTCTTCTTATTTTGGTCTCTCTGTGCTTCTTGAACTTGTACACTTTTTTTCCTTCACCAAGTTAGGAAAGTTTACTGTCACTATTTCTTCAAATGTATTCTGTATCCCTTGCTTATTTTCTCCTTCTTCTGGAATGTCTATGATGTAGATGTTGTTATATTTTATATTGTCCCACAGTTCTCTTCAGATGTTTGCCTGTTCTTTAATTGTTTTTTTTTTGTTTTGTTTTTTTTTGGGGGGGGGTTCTCTGATTGGTTGATTTTTTTCTACCTTGTCTTCTAATTTACTGATCTGATACTCAGTTTTCTCTACTCTGCTGGTTATTCCTTCCATGTGTTCTTTATATCTGCTATGTCATTTGTTTCTGCTTGGTAATTTTTTATTTCCAATTGGATGGTTTTCAATGTTTCTATTATCTTTACTCATGCTGTTGAGCTTCCTCATAAGCTTTACTCTGAACTCTACCTCTGATATCTTGCTTAATTCCATTTCATGTATATCTTCTTTTGTAGAATTCTCTTGTTCTTTCATTTGGGATTCTTTGTTTCACCATTTTGGATGTCTCAGTGGGTTTTGGAGCCTGCCAATTTTTTCCTGTGGGTGTTGGTGTTCCACTGATTGTGGTTTCCTCTACCAGGTTTGGATGAGTGTGGGGGAACCCATGTTAAACATCACTGTCAAATCTTACTTTCTTCAGTAGATTTTCAAGGCAAGAAAAGATTCAGTTTTTCTATAGCTTTTGCCTACAGGCTATAAGTCTTAGTTACTTGATGAACCTTGGGTTGTAGCCCTAAGCTGAATAAAAATCTTTCAGGTGTACAGGGTCAGATGATCCCCAGCAGGTGTGGCAATGGCTGTTTTTTTTTTCTCTTTTTTTCTCCTTTCTTCCTGGTAGTCTGTAGCTGCTAATGAGCCTGAATTTGCATTTCTATGTCCTGGCCTGGTGGTGTTAAGTTCCTGAGGGAAGTGTCATTGCTTCTCCCAGGGGCTCTGGAAAGGGGCTCTTTGTGTAATATGGCTACTGTCCTTTGAGGGAATGATTCAGCATAAAACTCTCAGTGTCCTCCTTCCCAGCTCTCTCCCTTGTTCATAAACCCCCAACTATCTTCACATAGTTCCAGTCCAGTCCACCCTCCCTCTGCTGGAGCCCACGGTGAGTGGGTGTAACTGATTTAGTGCTCTGGCCCTTCATGGAGGTACCATTTTTCTCTGCACCTATTTTTGCCATTTAAAGCCTCAGCTCTGGTGATCTGAGCCAGGTGTTTTGCAGCCACCTTTTCCTGTCCCACCACTCTCTGCTGGAGTGCCACTGTGCTCTGTGTGTGTGGGGGGGGCAACCCTCTGTGCTGGGGAGACTCCCCTCTGTGCTGGGGAGTTGGCTTAAGGTTTTAACCCCCAAGTTCTCAGAGGGAACTGCTCACAACTGAAACAGCCCTCAGCTGCTCTCCATGGGCTCCCAGTCTGCCCTCTTATTCCTCCACAGTTTCTACCAGGCTCACTTTGGTGTCCTCTTCCATCCCTGGTTGTATGGATTCTCTCCAGCTGCTTTTCTGTTGGTTTTTCCTTATGATTTCTATATATTTTAGTTGTAATTTCAGTTTAGTACTGGGAGACGGTTTATGTATCTTTCATTCACTCTGCCACCATTTTCTTTCCTTCAAGAATTCTATTTAGAGAGATTTTGCATATCTGTAGCTTGCTACACAACCACCACCTTTTCCAGAGGCCTTTGTACCAGGTGAACAAGCAGGAAAGGAGTCCTAGAGGAGACTCTGTTAAAATTATTATGTACTATGCAATCACTTTTCTATAAATATGAAAAAATGTTAATGTAGATAAATGCTGGTATATGCATACCAAATTTCTTGAACCACCCACAAAAAGAGTTTATAGTAGTCACCTGGGAAGAGGGATTGGTAGTCTGGGGTTGGATAGTGACTCAGTTATACTGTTTTAATAATTCACCATGTACAGTTTATTCATTGGTCATTACACTTTGTTTTTGATAAAATCATGAACTTAAAATTATATCTGACACTTTGCGTGATTTTCAGGTTAGTATTCTTTGTGTATTGAAGATTACATAACATTAATAGAATTTTCTTTTAATAAATTTCCTGCTGAATCTTAGTGATGAGCAAGCTGGCCACTGGGGAGGAGGTATCACTTTGGTGAGCTGACCAGTGGAAAGATTTTTTCATTTCCTTCAAGGCAAAGAGCTATATCTTTCATGTATTTGCCTCATAGGTTTGTATCCACCAAACCTAGTATAGACCCTTAGCTGTGTTAGAAAATTATGCTCATACATTTATTCCTTCATTTGTTCATTCAGTTATTCATGAAACAAATATTATAAGAGAACAACTATATTTTATTGCAAACATAAAGCTTTTCAAGTGCTTTGTACTTTAAATAGATTTCTCAGGATGACCAGAGATTTGGGACTGCTATTGTTTTGATGGAAAATGTGTGTTGGCATCAAATAACCAAGTCACATGTAAACTTCATAGTTATGTTTCATTCATGTTTGCAAGTACTCAGAAAAATTTTTTCTCCCACAAATTACTTTTGATAAATTAAATGATGATGAGGGAAAAATAATTATCTTAGTGACAATGACAGTGATGCTACTAGTGCCTAAAACCATTGCTTCCTCTTCTTTTCCAATGACCATCATTCTCTCTTGAATTGAGGTAACAGCCTCCTCACTGGACTTTCTGCCTTGAGTCTCTTTCTTTCTTTCTTTTATCCTCACCAGAGGACACTTTTTTTTTTTTTTTGCATTTATCTTCAGATAGAATGAGAGGGAGAGAAAGAGGAAGTGGGAGAAAGAAACATCGATGTGAGAGAGACACATCGAGTGGTTGTCACCCACGTGACCCCAACCAGGGCAGGGGACAAACTGTAACTGAGGTACATGCCCTTCGTGGGAACATAACTGCTGAGCCAAACCAGCCAGGGCTCGAGTCTCTTCTTTACATATATCTTATTATTTGCATAGCTACCCAAAGTATATAGTTTTCTAAGACCACAAACGTGACTATGCGACTTTCTTATTTAATAATTCTTTAATGGCTTCTCTTTGATCTCAGGATAAAGTCCATACTCCTTAGAATGGTGTATAGGGCCCTCCACCTTCTGTGCCTGCTTATATCTTCATTGTCCTCTCATCACTCCTTTAGTGGCATATGCTATTCCCTCTGACAGAAACACTTTCCATCCCCTTATTGGCGTGAATGATTTTTATTCATCTTTCAGAACTCAGTGCATTGTAAAGACTAGTGAAATAATACATAGAAAAGTACTTTGGAAAAACAAAAACAAACAAATCCCAACCCATATGTCAGGCCCTCCAACAGACCTTCACTGTTACTTCTTCCCATAAACCTCCTTTCATGGTAGTACATTTACATGATATGCAGAGTCCTATTGTTGCATTTATCATGTTGCAATTTCATTGTTTTGTTTACATGTCTGTCACTTCCACTAATCATTGGCCTCCTAAGTCATGGATTTAGCTTCCTAGCCTTTCTTCACCTTTATATCCCCAGGATTTAGAGTACAGCCTGACACAGAGGAGGGGTCTGATATTGTTTGTGAAGTTCATAACCAAACAACAATGATTATAGCCTTTGTTAACAAACAGAATGATCTTATTTCAGCAAGTGCTCCATTTTATATTATGCTCACATAGCATTATAGGATGTTCACACAACCATCAAAGAAACAGAGGAGAGTCTTCACTAAGTGCTATACAAGGGATTTTACTATGCCCAATCAACTTTTCTGTGCAGGTTGGGAAGCAGATAAAGCATTTAAAATCAGCATTAAAGAAACTTAGGAGGCGAGACGCAATCTGTCCACCAAGGGTGGAAAAATGACAAGGTAACTGGTTTAAAAAAATTACCTCTGACAACCTGTGTAAGAGGACTTTTAATTTGATTATAAAAAGAAAACTATAACAGTTGTGTTTTTAATTAGAATGTAGAATTCACTTAAAGTTGACTGAAGGCTTTGGGAGAAGGGGAATTAAATGTTTTTTTGCCCTGGCCAGTTTGGCTCAACGGTTAGAGTGTCGGCCTGCGGTCCGGAGAGACCCGGGTTCGGTTCCCGCTAAGGGCATGTACTTCAGTTGCAGTTTGTCCCCGGCCCTGGTTGGTCGTGCGGGTGGCAGCCACTCGATGTGTCCCTTTCACGTCGATGTTTCTCTCTCTCTCTCTCTTCCTCTCTCTCCCTCCCACTCTATCTGTACAAAAGATGGAAAAATGTCCTCGGGTGAGGATTAAAAAAAAAAAAATGTTTTCTGACTATTTTAATGATCTAAAAAAGAGTTTTACTTCCAGTTTTAGAGTCCAACTATCTTTGAACTTAAAGACAAAACTATTCTCAACATTTATGACCAGCAACAGCATATTAGCATGCTCCTCAAACATGATATTATCAGGGAGCATGCAGATTTCTAGTTGATAAAGGGTTTCCCACACATCATCTGAGTTCCACAAATCTGTGAGGTCAATATGGCATAAATTATTATTATTATTATTTTTTTACTATTCAAAGTAGAAATAACTGAGATTCAATAAAGATAAGTGATGTACCAGACAGCAAGTGCAGTGGAAGATCCAGGTCTGGAACACAGATTTTTTGTCACTAGTCTCAATCTGTACCCTTCCCAAAATATTGCTTGGTGCTTTCAGAAGCCTCTGGAAGCTAGCCTAGATGAAGTATGGCCCTGACCCATGTGACATGTCAGATATTACAATATTCAATTTCACACTATTAGTCAGCACTCACTAAATGAAAGTTCAGAATGTGATGAGAGTTCAACATTATCTCTCAATTATAAAGCAAAACTCCCCTGGGAGTTGAACTTAAAGATAATTGTTGTTGAAGAAAGTTGTAGGAGTGTTTAAAAGATTGATACACTGACAAGTATTAAGTTCTTTCTAAACTCATAGGAGGTCACTGTAGCTTTGGCCACAACTACCTGAAAACTGAAACTGTCTTTAGGTGACATATTCTTAGTTCTTCTTTTTGGAAGCCTGGTGGGCTCCAGGAAAGTTAAGGGGGAAAGTGTAATTGTGCAGATATAAAAGGGTATGTTGGAAATCTATGATTCTTAAAGCCCTATTGGATAGTTTAAAAGGGCATATAATGGTGTGCTTATCATACTGTTGCTATATCTGCCCCTGGTGAAACAACATAGTAGTGATACAGCAAACCAGCTACCAGTCTTAGCAACCTATTTTGGTCTCCACTAAGTATTTGGGGCTCCATATCTACAGATGGAACAAGAAGACAGGCTCTGAGGAAACAAAGTGAACATTTTGTACCATGGACTTATTGTAGCCCTCTAATGATGGCTTTAGATTTCCAACTCAAGTGGAAGGAAGAAGATAAGGTAGCTAACTATCTTAATAATCACTATCCACACCCATCTTTACCCCCTTCTTTTCTAAAATGTCATCTTTTATTCTTGTCTGAAGATAATACCTCCACTTCTGTATTTTCCCCATTCTATCCCCTCCAATTCCTCTGAGATCCTCCTTGTTCCACCACTCATCCCTTTGCATGTCTTTCATATTTCCTCCTCTTTGGCCTTAGACTCTTTGCCTAGAATTTTGGTCGTCTCTCCTTTACTAAAAAGCAAAAACAAGAATAAACAAAAATACCTTCCACTTTTCTACCTCTAGTTTTTTTGTTTTGTTTTTACTCTCTCTTCTCCTTTATCCCACAAATAGTCTTCTTGAAATAGTAGTCCACATTTGTTGTTTTTATTTTTCACCTATCCACCTCAGTGCAGCCAGGATACTTGTTCTAGCACTCCAATATCTATGGTGCCTTCTTTAGCAACAATTCTGATGGTTCCTTTCTTCCCTTGGACCCATTGTCTAAATCGTATTATTGTTTTCCTTTCTCCAAAAATGTGTGTGCTCTCCCCATTTCTGTCCTCAGCCCCCTACTCATTTTGCTCAATCTTTCCAAAAGCAATGCCCAACATGGTCCGCTTGTTACTGGACCTTTTCTCACATTATTCCTTCTGCCTTCTCTCTTTTGTTCTCCAAAGAAAGGTACTTTTTTGTTATATCTCCATCATTGAAATTCACCTCAATTTCTTATATTTGTTGTTCAGCTCAGATGCTGGTAATATTCTTATTGTTTTTATTATCCAATTACTTGACAAGAATTCCTGGCTCATAATATAATTAGCATATTGTAAATTCACATTTATATCAATGTGCATAAGGTTAACTATTTTATCTCCAGTAAAAAGAAGTATAATTGAAATGCAAGTACAATGTGGTAGTGTAGTAATCATTCCCAGTTTTGTCATCTGAAAAATCACATGAGATAAATCAAAGACCTATTCCTAAATACAGAACAAGAAGTTGAGAAGATTAAAAATGATAATGGATCTAAAGTTATTTGAAAGATATTAAGTTCCTGACATGTAAATTACTAAATTGAAGGTAATTTTTTCTTCAGGTACTTACATATTACACATTAAGAGAAGGACATTGAAAAGAGATGAAAAGAGAGCAAAAAGTATAAGAGCATGCTATAATGAAAGGAGCAAGAACTGGAAAATGAGACCTGGGTGTCAGTTCCTGCTCTGTTCTGACTAGATCTGAAATTTTAAGGAAAACATTTTACCAGACTAACTAAATCTTCCTTCTCTTATTACAAAATTAAACAATTGGTCAAATAATATTTTAAAGTTCTTTTTTTCTTTAATAATAATGGAAGTAGGTGGGAAAGACTTAACACATCATAAAGTCTTTAATTACATCTTTTTTTCCCAAATATAACCCAACTCGCATGCTGCTCTTTTCTTCCTTTTTTTTTTTTTTTCATTTGAGAAATTTCAAACCTGATTGAAACCAACTATTTGTCTACTGAACCCTGGCAGCTAAACCTTGTCAGATGAAATCATGCAGGAAGGCAGTCTGGTTTCACCTTCTTAAATGTGTAATCTCAAAGATCAAATTGCCATCCAATATTATCTGGAAATTGCAGTATTTTTTCTAGTAGGACAGCTTTCTCATTTCCAGATATGAGTATGTCACAATTTTTTCTCTGCCTTCAAACCTCCCATATGTCCTTTTCTAATTTCACTTTTACATGATGACTTCCTCTCCAGCTTCATTGAGAATACAGAAACCATTAGAAGTAAACTCCATTATCATTCTAAAATCAAATACAGCAACTTAACTACAGTTGCATCTCTTTTCTCTAGCCTTCCTGTTATTGAAAAGATGAATTGTTCCTGCTTTTACCAAATGTTAACCCCTCCACTTGTGGTCTGTATTCCATCCCCTCTCACATTCTAAAATATTTCACTCCCCAAATTAACTTCTCATTTAATTATATATCATAAATATTCCCTCTTTGCTAAATCATTCTCATCACACACAAGAGATAGGGTCAGCCCTGGCTGGTTTGGCTCAGCAGTTAGAGCATCGGCCCAAGGACTGAGGAATCATGGTTTCGATTCCTGGTTAAGGGCATGACTGGGTTGCAGGCTGCCCCAGCCCCAGCCCCAGCCCCAGTCGGGGTCATGGGGGAGGCAATCAATTGATGTGTCTTTCTCACATCAATGCTTCTTTCCCTCCCTCTCTCCTTTCTTTCCAATCTATCTAAAAAACCAACGGAATAATATCTTTGGGTGAAGATTAACAACAACAACAACAAAAAAAAAAGGTAGAATCCATGCTCATTTCTCTATAGTGATCATTCAGTTTCTCTGTTCCCCTTCAGTCTACACTACTTCACTGAATCTAATATGCATGTAACTAAATATAAGAGACCATTTTGTGTCTTTTCCTCAACTTACAACAGTTTTTAACACAATCAGCAAATTTTTGGAAACATCGTTTCTGTATTCCATCCTACCTCACTGAATACTTCTTTTAACTCTTCATTTTTTACTTCTCCTCTGTCAGGCCTAAGACAAAGAGGGTCTTAAAGCTCAGGGTTGGCCATTATTCTATATCCATAGTCTTTCTGTGGTTCATCTTATTCATTCTCATAGCTTTGAATAGTATGTATATTCTAATTATTCTTAAATTTGTGTTTCATTCCAACCATTTTCCTCTGGGATACATACACTGTAATCCAGCAGTCTGCCTCTCCTCTCTATTTAGAATTCTCATAAACATCTCAAACTTAATACCTCCAAATTGAATTTGTGTTTTTCATAAACTTTCCCTCCACATTATCACAATCTAAATAAATGGTATTAGTTACTCAAACCAGAAACCCAGGAGTTTTTGATAGCTCACTTTTCATAATTTCTTACAACTAATTTATTAGTAAGTCCTGGCATTTCTACCTCTATGTATCTTAAACCTGTGTCCTCTCCATCTTTTTCACAACCACTTTATTCAGGTTTACTATAATATCTTACTTGGTTCACTAAAATAGTGTCTTAACTATGTCATTCTGTCCATGAAGTTCTCCCTCTAATTTATTTATCATACAGTATCCAAAGTTATTTTTAACAATAAGTGTTATCATAATGCTGCTTAACACCCTGTAATGAATTCCTACAGTATTTAGCATCTACATTGCATACCATGGCCTAAGAACCTGAATGATCTGGCCCTCTTATTTTTTCTACTCCTCTATGCTTCATCCCTCTTTCTCCCTGTCTCTCTCTATCTCTGTTTCTATCTCTATCTCTCTCAAACTCCCTACTCCACTATATATATATATATAGATAGATAGATAGATAGATAGATAGATATAGATATAGATATAGATATTTATTGATTTCAGTTTTTCTAACACTCTAAATTATTCCTTCCTTAAAACCAGTTCCTTTAGCCTGGAATGGTCTCTTCCACTCCCACTCCTACTCCCAACTCTTGCATGATTATCTCCTTCCCACTTTTTTAGGCCTCAACTTTTTTGGTTTTTCTTGAACACACCAACAAAATACTACTCTCCCAAACACCCCTGTACACAGCATATTTCTTATTTTGAGCCCTTGTTTTTCATATTCGAAGTAGACACTAAAAATTATTTTATGGTTCTCTTTCCTTGTTTTTAGACTTTCTTTCCAACTAATACATGAATTCCATACAATAATGTGAGTATTTCTGACTTTAAAAATTCTTGACTATTTCATTCTAAATACCTTTCAATGACTTTGACACATAGTAGGCATTCAAAAATATGGTTGAATAGATGAATGAATGTATTAAATGGCTGCTATGGACTGGTGATTGCATAAAACATGTTATACAGAATTAACATGTTATTTATAGATGAAGGAACTGACTGTCAGATAAGTGATATGACTTACTCAAGGACACACAGACATTAAGTGTCAAGCTGGAATTTAAATTCATATATGCCTGTTTCCACTATACTGTACCAGCTCCTTACCATGACTAGTTCACCCTCACTCCACTGATACCTTCTCTACTAATGCTTAGAGAACTTGCTATCAAATATGTTTGAAGGATTATACATCCTTCAGCATAATACAATTAAATTAATATAATTTAATTTTTATGGAATTTCTCAAACACAGAACAGATTTTATCATAAACCTGATACAATTTATACATAGGTGATTCAGAATATTCATTGTTGATGATAATACCACTAAGAGCAATAGAAACAACCAGAGCAAGATACACAAGGATAAGACATTTTCCCTTTATTTTTTTTTCAAAATAATATCAAGAAAAATGTGTATATTTATGTGTCATAATTCAGAACTTCAAGGGCCCATGCATTCTATATATGATGGGATAACTGAAGTCATGGATTATCTTTCCAAGTGACACCTGAGGGACTGTAATCAATCAGAAAGAATATATGTACCCCTATGTTCATAGCAGCACTACTAAGATCTGGAAACAACCCAAGTGTCCATCAGTAGATGAGTGAATTAAAAACCTGTGGTACATGTACACAATGGAAACTATGCAGCTGTAAGAATGATCTCTTATCCTTTGAGATGGCATGGAAGGATTTAGGATTATTTATTAAAACAAAAGTTTAAAATCAATCTAACTGGTTCAATAATACAGTAGAATACAATGTATCCATAAACAAACAAAAACAACATAAAAGAATGAGTCAGCTATGCATGTGCTCATATAAAAGATCTCTATGATGTACTGTAAGTACAAAAAACAAGCACAGTGTGTTTTACCACCATTGTGCCCTAATGAAAGAAACTATAGATAGTATAGGTATTTATTTAACATTTGTTACTTTACTATCATCTAAGATAGAAGAACTCAACATCCATTGAACATAACAATTCCTAACAACATGATGTGTTGCCATTTCTAGAATAGAAAACACAATGAGGAAAAATATGAGTTGTAGATCTGATCTTCTTTTCAGTCCACCATGTCAATGCAAACTTAAAGGCCGTCAAGAGGCTGGTCATGAAGTGAGAATGGTTTCCTAGGTTTTTCCATACACTGTCACCAGAGTGATCTTCCTGTAATGGAAATGTGTTCACAACCCTCCTGTGTTTAATCAATCTCTGACAGAGATATCTCCAGTCAAGAACAGAATAAAGATCTTATACTCTATATGACTCCATGATTATTAATACACTGTTTCCACTTTTACCTCTGCCTCACCTCTCCTGGGTTAACTTCTTTTCATCCTTCAAAGCCCATGACAAATATCATATATTAAGTATCAAAAAATCTGTGAAGTATTCATTGATTCTTTACCACCCCTCTAAAGTTAGGCTTTCCACCTTTATATTACTAAAGCACTTTGCATATATTTCTATGTTAGTATTGATCACATAATACAGTGATTTTTTTGCATGTGTGCCTGTCTCCTCACTTAATAATAAGTTCCTTAAAGATAAAGAATATGTAACTCACTTCTGTCTCTACCCCACTTTCACCTTCAGCTCTTTTTAGCACCTAGAATGGGGCCTGACACAGAATATGTATTCAAATAAACATTTTAAAGTAAATAAAATTATTAATTGACTTGACTAAAGTCACACAATTAGTTAATGGATGGTTTATATATCTGTTTGATTCCTAGTCAATTGTTATTCTATTATACAATGCTGGTATTTATCCTACAAGGTAGCTGTTTGCCTGCCTGAAGTAGAGGCTGGACTATACAATTTATTTTTATCAGAGCATTCAAACCATTCACATTTAAGGTGATCATTGATATGCACTTCTTTATTGCCATTTTAGTTTAGTGTGGTTCTATTTTTCTTTCTGTTTCATCTACTAATTACAGCAGTCTTTTTAGCATATCTTGCAGTGCAGGTTTGGTGTTAATATATTCGCTTAGCCTTTTATTGTCTGGGAAACTCTTTATTTGACCTTCTATTTTGAATGATAGTCTTGCTGGATAGAGTAGTCTTGGACTCAGTTCCTTGTTTTTTATGACCTTGATTACTTCATGCCACTCCCTTCTGGCCTGTAGTGTTTCTGTTGAGAAGTCAGCTGAGAGCCTTATGGGGTTTCATTTGTAGGTAACCTGTTGCTTATCTCTTGCTGCCTTTAGGATTCTCTCCTTGTCTTTAATTTTTGGCATTTTAATTACTATGTGTCTTGGTGTGGGCCTGTTTGGGTTCTTCTTAAATGGGGCTCTTTGTACTTCTTGAACTTGAATGCCTTCTTCCTTCACCAAGTTAGGGAAGTTTTCTGTCACTATTGCTTCAAATATAGTCTCTAACCCTTGCCCCTTTTATTCCTCTACGTGGACTCCTATGATGCGAATGTTATTATGTTTCCAGTTGCCCCACAGTTCTCTTAAGCTGTTTTTCTGTTTTTTAATTTTTTTTTCCTTTTGGTTTTCTGATTGGTTGATTTTTTTCTACCTTGTCTTCTAATTCACTGATTCGGTCCTCAACTTCCTTTATTCTGCTGGTTAGTCCTTCCAATGTGTTCTTAATTTCTGCTATGTCATTCTTCATTTCCACTTAGTTGGTTTTCAATGTTTCTATATCTTTATTCATGGTGCTTATGTCCTTACTCATGATGTTGAGCTTTCTCAAGATCATGGCTCTGATCTTATTTCATGGATCTCTTCTTCGATAGAGTTCTCTTGTTCTTCCATTTGGGATTTGTTTCTTTGTTTCACCATTTTGGCTATCTCAGTGGGTATTGGAGCCTGCAAAATTTTCCCTGTGGGTGTTGGTGTTCTGCTGTTTGTGGCTCCCTTTACTGGGTTTGGATGAGCCTAGGTGGGCCCACATTAAACACCACTGTCAAGTCTTACTTTCCTGGGTAGAGTTGCAAGCCCAGGAAAGGTTCAGTTATCCTCTAGCTTTTTCCTGGTAGCTAGTAGTCTCAGTTACTCAGTGCCTTGGAATGTAGCCCTGTTGTTCTGCATAAGAGGATTTCCAGAGTGTGGGATAGATGCTGGTTGTTAATGAGCCTCAATTTTCATTTCTTTGCCTCACCTGGGAAAGGCTGAATCTCCGAGGGGGAAGGGTCTGCTGCTTTTACCCACAGCTCTGGGGAGGAGCACAATGGCCACCGTCATTTGTGGCCACAGCTCTGCAAAAACTCTGAGTGCCCTCCAAATCCCAGGTGTACCCACAGAGTTCCAACCCAGTTTGCCTTTCCTCTGCTTTAGCCCCCAGATGAGTGGCTCTGGCTATTTTAGCACTCTTTTAGTGTTCTCTGTACTGTTGAACGGGTTTGGTGTTTATTCCCCAAGGGCACTGTTCACAGCTAAGACTGCTGTTGTCCTTGGATTTGCAGCCCACCACCCTCTCGCACCTCCACAGATCCTTTTCTGTTGCTTTTTTTTATGAGGATTTGTCCTTGTTTTAGTTGTACTTACCTTTTGGTCCTGGGAGATCCTCTGTGTAGCTTCTATTCACTCCTCCTCCATTTTCACATCCTCCATGCCTATCTTGTACATAGCTGGGTTGCACAGGCCTTTCTGGTACCCCTGCACCCTGTAGGTCCTGCAGTTAACTATATGGCACAGTCCCTTTGGGGACCCAGCTCTATGCCATTGTTATGGGTCACACAGACCTGCAGGTCCCATGGGTACCTGGATGGCACAGTCCCTGCTGGGTTGCGCAGGTCTCTCTTGTGCTTCAGCACCCCACAGGCTCTGTGGGTAACTAGATCATGCAGTCCCTGCTGGGTCGCACAGTCCTCTCTGATGCTTCAGCACCCTTCAGGTCCCGAGGGTAACTGGATGGCACAGTCCCTGCTGGGTAGTGCAGGCTTCTCTGGTGCTTCAGCACCACACAGGCCCCATGGGTAGCTAGATTGCATAGTCTATGCTGGGTTGCACAGGCCTCTCTGGTGCCCCCACACCTTGCAGTTCCTGGATGCGGGCAGCTGGATCGCACCAGTCTCCCTCAGGCTTCGGCTTCACACTGCTCTTGTGAACTGCTGGACCGCACAGGCCTCTGTGAAGCCCCAGGTCCTGCTGCTGCCCCATGGGGCTCAACTCCTGCTCAGCTTTACTGTAGATTTTGGGGATGGGTCTCACCTGCTGATCTGTGCTTCTGTTGCCTGGGGATGAATGTCTGCTCCCCAGCCTCTGTTGCTGGGAGTATATCTCGACTCTGATCAGGCTGCTACTATCTATACAATGTCTTAAGGGTACTTATAGTTCTCCAAGCTGAGATTGGTCTTGGAACAAATTTGGCAATGAAATTTTTAGTGAAGAGTGAAGAATTTTCAGCATTTTCTCTTTGGATCAGAGACCAGCATTGTCTTGAGCCCTTGAAAAGGAAGTCTAAATTATTCATTCATTCATTCATTTAGTCATTCACTCACTCAATATTTAACACAGTTGTTAGATATAAAATTAACATATAAATATGTTAAGTATCATTTTAAATATCAATACTATGCATATAACCTTATTTTGGGAATAAAACAAACAAAGTTTATGTGATTTACCTTGAAAACTCTTCAGTTTAACCAGCAGACGACCTACACAGTCCCAGACATAAATACTGCACCCAGTAAATTTTTGTTCAGCTAAATAAAACAATCCAAGCAAGAGAAAATGGAATGGCCTAAATTTCTGGGAATGAGACTGGCCTCTGTTGGGAAGATCATCATTTTCTAATACCCATATTCTTAAATCTAGAGTCATATCCATATTCCTAAATCTGGAATCATACGTCTTAGAGATATGTGGGTGGGGGGAAGAAATGTGGTGAAGAAATATGGGAAGGGTATCTCTATCTGGAAAATTTAAGAGTCATTTTCTCCTCTACAACAGCAGCAATTAGAACTAATTGGAGTTCTTCTTTTTAATACCCGAGACATGGCCCCATTGAGATCAGGTAAGGAGATCTATTAAAGGCAAGCTGTTCTCTGCATATAACTTAATTTAAAGTACTTAAGGAGAATTATATACCATGCTCTCTAATGATAAATGAAGCTCAAAATGGTTCGTATAAGTTTAAGGACTTGTTTCTTAAACCAGAATGCAAATAAAAAATCCTTTGAGAAAAACTTGAATTAGAGTGTGAAGACAACACCTTGAGAAAGGATAGATTTTTTGCCTAGGCTGCAAGTTCAGCTTGGCCTATATGAAGCCAGGCATCTGGATAAAAGTGAGAAATTCAGGTAAACATTTAGCTTGAGCGGCACTCCATGTGCAAAATTTTCAAGTGCCTGTTTGTATGCTTTGCGATCTGGAAGAATTATAGTATTGCATTATACTTAAAAGAGTGAGCTCACCACTCAATTAGACTAGCTTGTGAAAAATGGAAATACTAATATCTACCTTCCCTCACTAGGCTTTTATGAGATTAAAAGAGATAATGCATATAAAATCCCCTGGCACATAAAAGATATTTAATACATGTTAATTATTATTTTAGTAGTAGTAGTTATCATCATTATAATAATCTTGTCATTGTTATTGGATGGAATTTAACCCTTTCTTGCCTTGATATAGTAAAAAATAATGATCAAGACGATATCCAAATAACTATGCAGTAGTCTGACAGCTGAAAGTAAAAGATAGAGGCCAAGCTTCTAAGGCTTCTTGGTTCAGCCAGGGCTTCAGGTTACTATCATATTTGGCCAGCAAAATACAGTTGTGCACCAAAATATGTCATCTGCTAGCTGATTGAGCAACCTTTGGAAAATTTTCAACCTACAGTCCAACACCTGGCCTTTAATGGAAGTTTAAACAATAAGACCAGTCTGGCTCTACCTTATTCCTTCTCCAAGAAGCATATTTCCTTCTCTTTTTACCTAATTTCCATGTATCTCTTACTAATATATTTCTGACAAGTAATGTGAAGGGAAACAAGGGCTGCCTAATAGTAAAAGACAGGCTAAGGGGGAATAAACCTGTTAAAGAGTTTGGTTCTAACTTCATTATATACCATTATCATGTCTATGTTCTCTGGCCATATATGGGTTCCCCTTTCAATTTATTAAATCTGTACATTTTTCTTCTTTCTCAGAATGTTCACATATTATATTTTCTCTGCTTAGAATGCTCTTCATGCCATGACTGGTGTGGCTTAGTTGGTTGAGTGTCATCCATGCACGAAAAGGTTATCAGTTCAATTCATGGTCAGGGCACATGCCCAGGTTGCAGGCTTATGCCCTGGGAGGGGTCATGCAGGAAAAAAGGCAATTGATGTTTCTCTCTCTCTCTAAAAATCAATTTAAAGGTCTTTTAAAAAAGAATGCTCTTTACTAATACTTGATGCAGTTGGTTTTGTCTTATCCTCTGTACTCCTCTTAAATTTTACATGAGATAGACATTGCCTGGCTACACCATCTAAATTAACTTTCCTACTAATACCATCACCCTCTTCTAGATAGGCTATATTTTACTATCTCATCATTCTTCTTAGCACTTAACAAAATGGTAATTATGTAATAACTCATATATTTATTTTTCATGTCTGTCTCCCAGAACCTCTGTGCCTGCTCCATAGTAAATAGTCAATACATATTTGATGAATAAATGAACAAATCGCTTTCAGATTGTTACCCCTTAGATTTTGTGTGCATGTGTGTGTGTGTGTGTGTGTGTGTGTGTATAAATTGATTTTTTAGAGAGAGTGGAAGGAAGAAGGGGAAAGAGATAGGAACATCGATGTGAGAAAGAACCATCAATCAGCTGCCATCTGCACGCCCCCTACTGGGGATCAAGCCCACAACCCGGGCATGTGCCCTGACCAGGAATCAAACTGGTGACCTCTTGGTGCATGGGTCTACGCTCAACCACTGAGCCACACTGGCCGGGCAGTTTGTGATTTTGATATATGAATGGCGAAGGAAAGATTGAAACATACCCACAAATTCTTTGATATTATTCCCATCAAATGATAAAATTAATGTCCTCTTCCTAATATCAAAGAGCTGTGAAAACTTAAACAATAGAACATAACATGGGTACCTGGGCATGCTAGTAGTACCCAGAATGTAGGGAGTGACTTCCAAGGCTTGGTCATAAAAAGTGATGCATCTTTTATTTTGTTTGCTGTAAACTTGCTTTTTGATCATGTAGATAACATGTAAGAAGTTCAGCTATTCTGAGTCCAACATGATGTAAAGAAGACCAAGTTGCATGGAAAAGCCAATGTAGAGGTGTTCTTCACAGTCCCTGGGGAGATAGAAGTGATGTCTATAGAAGGTCTCTAGGGTCTATTCTATATCTTCAAATACTTCAATATTTCTTCCATTAAAAGGTGAGATCTATGTTCCCTCTCTTTAAGAGCTGTGACAGCTTTGACCTATTGAACTTCACCAGAGCACTAATAGAGAGTGACAGTGACAATCAGCATCAATTGCTAGATATGTAAGTGATGATGCCTATAGATCAGCAATTTTCAACCAGTATGCTGCAGCACACTGGCGTGCCACAAATTTTTTAAAACATGAAACACCTTACTATTTAGTCAGTGACACCGACCTCTCTCCCCTTATATTGTCAAAAAAAAAAAAAAAAAGATATTCCTGAGCTAGGTGGCTCAGTTGGTTCGATTCCCAGTCAGGGTACATGCCAGGGTTGTAGGAGGCAGCCAATTGATGTTTTACTCTCAAATTGATGTTTTTTTCTCTCTCCCCCTTCCTTCCTCTCTCTTTCTAAAAATCAATAAAAATATTTTAAAAAGTGACAATAGCCAACACAGCAATAATAATTTGGTGGGAATGAATCAAAATTATACTCATTTTTTTCTCAGATTAGGAAAAAATACAATATATTTTTTGGTGTGATGCAATTTTTTAAATTAATTAATTAATTTTTTTACAGATGTTTCTCCTTTCCCCCCCCACTGAGTCCCCCGTCCTCCTCCCTCCCCACCTCGTCCCCAGCTTTGTTGTCCATGTCCATTGTTCATGCATACATTCATATAAATTCTGTGGTTTATCTCTCACCCACCACCCCCTCTTCTGGGGATTGTCAGTCTGTAATTAGCTTATGTATGCCATGAGACGAAAATGGTTAAAAATCGCTGCTCTAGATGATCACACTTCCTAAGTGTCCGGTCCCCTCCAGTCATAAAGTTTTTCCACTTGAGGACCCAAACATTGTAAGGCAGAGACAAGCAATCTCTGCTGTGACCTGCTCAAATTTCTGACCCAGAGAATTCATAAGTGTAAGTCAATTGTTCTTTTATTCCACTAATTCTTGGGTGCTTTGTTATGGAGGAATGGTAATTAGAATAGTGGCCATAGAATCCATGTCACCTTAGCAAGCAAAAGGTAAGTTCAGAAAATTAAGCTATATGAGAAAATACATATATAAACTATACCATTTAGAATACTCACTTGAATACCTGTTTTTCTGAAAAGAAGCTTTCCTGCTCCTCTCAAGCAGAGAGGAGTATTTTGTCCACCCTGGGTGCTACCATTGTGTCAAAGATACCCCTCCATTAGTGTACTTGTTACACTTGTTGCACATGTTCTCTCTCCCCTCCTAAATAACTTTATCTATATCACTTCTGTCTCCCCGGTGCTTTGCACTGAGGGTGAAGTTAATATATTTTTGGTAATTGTCTGGCCGATGTGGGCTAATGGTTGAGCGTCAACCCATGCACCAAGAGGTTGCTGGTTTCATTCCCGGTCAGGACACATGCCGAGGTTGTGGGCCCGATCCCCAGTGGGGGAATGTAGGGGGCAGCCAATCGGTGTTCTCTCTCATCAATGTTTCTGACTCTCTCTCCCTCTCACTTCCTCTCCCTCTAAAATCAGTAAAAGAAAAAAAAACATATTTTAAAAAATATATATATTTCTAGTGATTAAATGAATGTTTCTAATGATCATTTTAATCTGGGCTGGCTTCAGTCTTCTTTAAATGTCAGTTTTCACCATGTACCAGGTCGTCACCAACCTTGCTCTAACAAAATTGGAATATAGATGAGGTCTGAGCCATCTGTTCTGTTCTGTTTGATTTAAGGTCATCTGAGGCTTTAATATCCAGATTTCAACACTAGTATTTCATACAATTGTTTCCTGCAGTTCTGCTTCCTACAAAAGTAGGAAGGATGGTCACAATGAGGGCCAAGTCTATAGCTAAAAGCAACAATACCCATGATAATAATGAATGCAACAAATACTTATTAAAATTTCACTGTGCTCTAGTCAGTGTGCTAATATTTAATATATATGACACCACAAAATCTTTACAATAGTCATATCACAGATACTATTATTATCACCATTTTACAGATAAATAAATTGAGGTTCAAAAGGGTAAATACCAAAATTTCAATATTAGCAAGTTGTAACATCCAGGTCTGATTCTAAATCTACTGATAAGTATACCCACCAACATGCTGGCTTCCTTAGGATTTTAAAAAACGATTTGTTTTTAGTAACAAAAGTAAAGAAAACGTATCTGGAATTTAAAGGCATTTCAGGTAATTTTTTTCCCAAATTTTTATTAATTTATTTTTGTTACAAATGTTTCTCCTTCCCCCACCCCCGCCAGACACCCTCCTTTCCATCCCCCCCCCCCACCAGCATCATTGTCTTTGTCCATTGGTTATGTATACCATGCATATAAGTTCCTTGGATCATCTCATCCATCTACCTGCCCCCCTCCTCTGAGGTTATCAGTCTGAACCATACTCCTTTCTATGTCTCTGGGTCTATTTTGTTCATCAGCCTACCTTGTTCATTATATTCCACAAATAAGTGAGATCATGTGGAATTTGTCTTTCTCTGATTGGCTTATTTTACTTAGCATGATACTCTCGAGGTCCCTCCATGTTGTCTCAAAGGATAACAGATCTTTCTTTCTTAGAGCTGCATAGTACTCCATTGTGTATATGTACCACTGCTTTTTCATCCATTCGACTACTGATGGACACTTGGGATGTTTCCAGATCTTAGCGATGTTAGCGATAGTGCTGCTATGAACATAAAGGTACATATATTCTTTCTGATTGGTATTTCAGGCTTCTTAGGATATATTCCTAGAAGTGGAATCACTGGGTCAAATGGCAGATCAATTTTTAAATTTTTTGAGTGAACACCATACTGTTTTTCATAGTGGCTGCACCAGTCTGCATTCATAGCAGCAGTGTACTAGAGTCCCCTTTTCTCCACATCCTTGCCAACACTTGTTTGATGATTTGCTGATGGCGGCCATTCTGACAGGTATGAGGTGATACCTCATTGTTGTTTTAATTTGCATTTCTCTGATGATTAGTGATGTTGAGCATTTCTTCATATGTCTCTTGGCCATTTGTATGTCCTATTTGGAGAGGTGTCTATTTAGTTCCTCTGCCCATTTTTTAATTGGGTTGTCTTCCTTTTGTTGAGTTGTATGAGCACTCTATGTAGTTTGGAAATTAATCACTTATCTGATGTATCATTGGCAATTATGCTCTCAAGCATTTTTTTTCACTCAATGAAGAGAAGTATGTTTCAAGTGTCAGGTGGGAGCAGAGTTTTCTTTTTTAGTATAAATCTAGCCCCTTACGAACAGCTATGAAGATTACTATATTAGTCACTTCATAGGATCTGGGGAAATGATAAGAGTGAATTCATACAAAATTCAGTCATTTTCCCTTACCCTGTGATTGACTTGACTTGGAGTTCCAGATAATGAGATTCAGAACTCATTTTCCCCTATGATGCCACCACTAGCCAGTTATCTCCTCTGTCCTCAAATGAAATCCCTTGGAAGGGGGCAAGGAGCACCATTTGAGGTTGGAAAGATGATGATGAAAGAACAATATGGGTGGCAGCCAGAGATAATTATTGGGCAAGAAGTTCCCAGATTTTATTCTCTAAAAATAATAAGTGCTTGATGAAGGTAATGACTAACACCAACCCAGTATCTGCTCTGCTGACGTGAATGCAGATGATGGATATACAAGAGCTAACAAACTCAGGAAAGAAACTAAGAATATGGTTTAACTGTGTGGAAGTAATTATAATTACAGGCACTCATGTGAACTGTTTACAATTTATGTCTAATTGCCACCAAGCACAACAACAATTATGCATATCATTATATATGTGTCATATTAATTTTGTTACAAATTCTGATTGTAACAGCAAACCCTATATGTGTATGCTCTGTCTTCAGAATTTGTTGCTCCAATTTCTCACAATTTAGTAAAGAATGAGACAGAACATTGTCTGGGGGACTAGGAGTGCGGAAGTTGCAGAGGTGGCTGACTGAGGTTGAATATTTACTATGGGTAGCAAACAACATGGATAATCAACAAATGCATAAATCCCTGCAGCTTCACTTCACCAAAACCCTGCAGGAGCTCCACAATCTTTTATTCATTTATTGTTGATTCTTTGGCCTTATTCATCCCTTCAGCATGTCTCAAACATTGTCCTTCCTTCTTGACCTCCCAACGTACCCCCTCCTCTCTTCAAGTCTTGTTCAGTGAATAAAAACGACCTGATCCTGGCCCTTGCACAGCAAGGGTGGCTAATGGCCCCCTACTCTGCCTCTCAAATTTTCTTAATATTTTGATTTTCTTCTCCTGTGGGCCTCTAACCTCTGACAAATACGTATGCCTTTCACCTGTGCTCTGGTCCCTTCCCCTTCTAACTCCTCAAGGACTGGTTTCCTGCCTCAGCATTTCACTGTATTCCATCTCTTTTTATTTTATTTTTATATTATTATTTTTTAATTAATTAATTTATTTTTGTTACAGATGTTTCCCCTTTTCCCCCCACTGATTCCCCCCTCCCCCTTCCTACCCACCCTGTCCCAACTTTTGTTATCCATGTCCATTGTCAATACATACATGCATATAAGTTCTGTGGTTTATCTCTCCTCCCCACCCCCTCTTTTGGGGATTGTCAGTCTGTACTCCACTTCCACATCTCTGGGACTACCCAATTCCTCAGAGTGTTATGTTCATTATATTCTACAAATAAGTGAGATCATGTGATATTTGTCTTTCTCTGCTTGGCTTGTTTCACTTAGCATAATACTTTCCAGGTCCCTCCATGTCGTCTCAAAGGATGAGAGATCTTTCTTTCTTACAGCTACATAGTACTCCATTGTGTATATGTACCACAGCTTTTTTATCCTTTCGTCTACTGATGGACACTTGGACTGTTTCCAGATCTTAGCTATTGTAAATAGTGCTGCTATGAACATGGGGGTACATATATTCTTTCTGATTGGTGTTTCAGGTTTCTTAGGGTATATTCCTAGAAGTGGGATCCCTGGGTCAAATGGCAGTTCAATATTTAATTTTTTGAGGTAACACCATATTGTTTTCCATAGTGGCTGCACCAGTCTGCATTCCCACCAGCAGTGCACTAGAGTCCCCTTTTCTCCAAAACCTCACCAACACTTGTTGTTTGATGATTTGTTGATGGTGGCCATTCTGACAGGTGTGAGGTGATAACTTATTGTTGTTTTAATTTGCATCTCTCTGATGATTAGTGATGTTGAGCATTTCTTCATATGTCTCTTGGCCATTTGTATGTCCTGTTTGGAGAGGTTTTTATTTATTTTCTCTGCCCATTTTTTAATTGGGTTCTTTGTCCTCATTTTGTAGAGTTGTATGAGCACTCTATATATATATTAGAAATTAACCCCTTATCTGATATATCATTGGTAATTATGCTCTCCCATAACGTGGGTTGCCTTTCCATTTTGATGATTGTATCTTTTGCTGTGCAGAAGCTTTTGAGTTTGATGTAGTTTCATGTGTTCTTTTTTTCCTTTGTTTCTGTTGCCTTAAGTGATGTATCAGTGAAAATTCTGCTGCATATGATGTCTGAAATTTTGTTGCCTACATTTTCTTCTAGGGTTTTTATGGATTCATGAGTCATATTTAAGTCTTCTATCCATTTTGAGTTTATTCTTGTGTATGGGGTAAGTTCATGGTCTAGTTTCATTTTTTTTTTTTTTTGCATGTAGCTGTCCAATTTTCCCAACACCATTTATTAAAAAGGTTGTTTTCTATTTCTTTCCCTGCTTTTTGACATGCACATAGTAGGAACTTAGTAAATTTTTTGTTGACATTTCCTTCAGATACATATTGAACATTATGGGACACACACACACTCACCTGTACTTACCATTCTTCCAGTTACCACCATTTTCTCCCCTTCTTCTAATTTAACCTTGTACTTATTGTACATATTATGCATCCAATTAGGTTAGAAACTAATTGAGAGAAAAGGGTTTCTGTGTTATTCTTTTCTGATTTCTTACCACACATTGAAGCACTCAAAAAATACTTAGAGATGCCCACTGATCAATCTTTACAGGCTGATTTTTCTGAAGAGGATGGGGGATATCTAGTACTTTCTGCTCCAGCTTTCTTTTGGAGAACTGAAGTTAATAGAAAGCATATTGGATAACAGAGGATTGGACTCCCTCTAGGCTCTACCAATCAGTGATTAAGAGAAGTTGGGCACCGGACTTTATCTTTCTAAGGTCCAAAAAATTAGAATAATAATAGAAGTTGTCTTACAGGGTTGTGGTGAGGATGAAATGATAAGCTGATGAAAAGGGCCTGCCACACATTAGTAATGACTCTTAGGCAGAAACGTTCTATTCTAGTGGTTCACCCACAGTGATGATTTGTGTCTCCTACTTTGCTAATAATGAGCTAGGATTTCAAAACCTATTTATTATCTATATTAATCTTTTATTCTTAGCTCTAGATCAGTAGTTCTCATTCCTGTGAGACCTCATACTCCCTCATAATAACAAATATTTTGTGATTCCCCTTCGCTATTCTGAAATAAAGTTCATAGATAATATAACCCACCTACATATAATTTCAAAAAATCAGTATAATGACCTAACTGAAATATAAATGAGAAATAAAAAGAAAGTAATTTACAATAAAGTGGTATTTATTTCAATATATAAATTCAAGAGCACAATTACATTAGACAACATAATGAATACAAGATTGTACCAACTTAAAATGAGTAAGTGTATGTTTAAGAAAAGTAAGAGGAGATATAGGAAAATAATAAGATAGAAGGTACCCTTGAGATAAGACAGGATTCTTACAATTATAAACAGTTTTTTTAACCTATATTATTAATGTTCACTAGAGTATTTTAAAACTGTAGGATACAGGATAACTCTTCATTATACAGGATTATCCCATGCACTTCAGAACAACTGATATCACTGGCCTATATCTACTGAATGTCAGTAGAGCCTCCCAAACACTGTGGCAAACAAACTGTTTCTGAAATTTCCCAAATACATCCTAATGGATGGAACTCATTTAAGAACCTGTATTCTAGCGCATGTCCAGTAGTAAGAAAAAGGCAAATCTGGCAAGGGTAAGAAAACTTGCTTTCCTAGGATGTTTGAATCTTCATAAGTTGGAATTCCTTTCTTTGCAGTTTTTCTGGTGACCTTTTTGGGGGATTCTGAGACACAATGTTCAGATCCTGATAATGTTACTAATTAAACAACCTTTGCTTCCTCATATGCTTATTCTAACCTTCCTAATGCTGTGAGTCTTTAATATAGTTCCTCATGTTGTATGTAGGCATACCTGCCTGGAGATGTATAGAGAAGCAGTGTCTTGGTTCCTAAGACCATCAGAAATATGTGTTTTCCAATGATCTTAGGCAACCCCTGTGAAAGAGTCGTTAGACCCCCAAAGGGGTCGTGACCCACAGGTGGAGAACAGCTGTGTAGATCTTCTCGAATATCTGTTACTAATTCAGCACTATCTCACCCATTTTTTTACTCATGAAGTAACTTCTTTCTCAAAATAGGCCAACCATCCTACACATAGCAGTAACTTGGTAACAATGAATAGTGTTCAATGCTCACAATGTCTTTAACAACCATTTAAGTTTCTGTCACCTTCAAACCCCATTACCTCCAGTAACTCTGACACCAAGCCTTTGACATCCAGCTGGTAATAATTTCATAGCTTCTGTGTTTTCTTGATTCTGTCTTGGCCATTTTTAGGTGCCAAGTTTTTATTTTAATCTGTTAATAATAATATGTCCAATCTGTTTTATTAAGGTCATTGTACTGAGCATTATTTCTTTGATGTTTCATGGATACTGTTCAAATGAAATTGTTATTTTAGCCCAGCCAGTGTGGATTAGTGGTTGAGCATCGACCCATGCACCAGGAGGTCACCAGTTTGATTCCCAGTCAGGGCACATGGTCAGGTTGTGGGCTAAATGCCCAGTGTGGGGCATGCAGGAAGTGGCCAATCCATGTTCTCTCCCATTGATGTTTCTACTTTCTCTCCCTCTTCCTTCCTCCCTCTCTAAAATCAACAAAGAAAAAAATATTTTAAAATAAACTGTTATTTTAATTACTATATTTTCCCAAAATTTTATTATAAAAATCTTCATAATTTTCACAACAAAGTTAAAATATTTTTAAATGAACACCTAAAATTTCATAAGTTCTACCATTAAAATATTATTGTAATTGCTTTTTCAGATATACATCAGTCTCCCTCTCCACCCATCAATCCATCTTATATTTTTATGTATTTCAAAGTAAATTGTACACATCAATACATTCATCCCCAAATTCTTCAGAATCCATATCAATAATTAGAGATAAATATTTGCTTATAGATTTTCTTGGATGTAAATTTTACATACCAAGAAATACAAAAGCCTTAAATTCACCTTTGAAAAGTTTTGACAAATGCATACATGTATGCAACCTAAATATTTTTCAACATGTAGAACATTATCATCATCCCCGAATTCTCTGATTTTTTTCTACTGTAGGTTGCTCTTGTCAGCTCTGGAACTTCATATGCATGTAATAAGACACTAAGCACTTTTATATATGAAGCTGTTTTGATACAAAATAACATTTTTGAGATTATTACATAATGTTCCATGTAGTCTGTGGCTTGTTCCTAATTATTGTAAGTAATAATAATATTATGACTATACCGAAGTTTGGATATCCATTCTCATATTGATAGACCTCTGAGCTGTTTCCAGTTTTGGGTTATTATGTTTAAATCTTTTATGAATGTTCATGTACAAGTTTTTATGTGAAGATATTTTTTTAAATTTATATTAAGAAAATATGTAGCATTACAATTTCTTGGTCATAGGCTAATTTAGTTTTATTTGATTAATTGCAGAACCATTTTCCCAAGTTGTATCATTTTATACTCCCACCAAAATTTAGAAAAATTTTAATTGTTTCACATCCTTGCTCACAATGGTGTTGAAAGTCTTCTTAATTTTAGCTGCTTAGATGGGTGTGTACTGATATTTCATTCTAGTTTTAATTTGTTGGTTTTTTTTTCTGATGGCTAATAATATTGAGTACTTTTTCATGTGTATCGGCCATTGTATATTTTCCTTTGTGAAATGTCTATTCAGAGCTTTTCTCCCCTTAAAACATTTTAGGATAATTTTATATATATATATATATATATATATATATATATATATATATATATATATTTTCAATTATAGTGTATACTCAAAATTATTTAGTGGCAGTTTCAGGTGTACAGTATAATGGTTAGACAATCATATACTTTATAAAGTGATTGCCCCAATATTTCAAGTACCATGCATAGTTGTTACAGTATTATTGACTATATTCCCTATGTTGTACTTTTATATCTCTGTGACCATTTTGCAACTACCAATTAGACTTCTTAAACCCTTAATCTTTTTTACCTAATCCCTAACTCTTAGATTTATAGAAGACTTGCAAGAATAATATGGAGAGTTTCTATATAATCTTTACCCACCCTCCCTTCATGTTAATACATTTACAAAAATTAACATTGGCACAATACTATTAACTAAACTATAGACTTTATTAAGATTCCACCAGGATTCCCACTGATGTACTTTTCCTGTCCTAGGATCAAATGCAGGATGCCACCTTATATTTACTTGGCATAGTTCCTTTGGCTCCTCCAATCTGTGACAGTTTCTCAGTCTTGTCTTTCATAACCTTGGCACTTTTGAAGACTATTGGTCAGTTATTATTCACAATGTCCTTCAATTTGGCTTTCTCTGATGTTTTCTCAAGATTTGACTAGGATTCTATGTTAAGGGGAAGAATACCACACAGACAACATGCCCTTTTCTGCACATCATATCAGAGGCACATAGTATATTCACTAGATTTATCACTAGTCACATTAACCTTTATCACTAGTTCAAAGGGGTGTTCTCCAGGTTTTTAACTGTGAAGTTACTCTTCACAGTAACATATATACTTAGCACATACATACATACATACTCAGTTCCAGTTCATAGTCATTCTGATACAAGTAAGTCACTGAGTCTAGTTTATATTTAAGTGGAAGAGAATTAAACTCTACCTCCTACAATGAAGAGAATTAAACAATACATAAAAGTATCTTAACTGCAGACATTTTTTTGAGGGAAATGCAACTATCCTGTTACTCTTTCAAGTTTCATTCACTAATTTTGAAATTTATCAGTGGATCTTGCCTACAGAAATGATTGTGTTGCCTTTTCTTTCCCATTATTCAATATTTTTCTTTTTTTTTCTTTTGTTTAATCAGTATGGGCTAACTTATTCTTTGGGTTAAAATACAATAATACCATTATTTAGTTTGTCATCCCAATTTGTTTAGCTTTGGCTGTTGGGAACTCTTTTAAGTTGGGTCCTACATTCTTTTGACCTGACCCTATCCTTTGGGTGTTTTACAAATCACTTTCTGTCACTACAAGATGCTCCAGGTTTATTTCATTCTCCCTACCCCAGCCTTAGAATCATCAATTTCTCCAACTGAAGCAGTTCCAGTTGCTTTTAGTACAGAATAGTATTTAGAAGACCAGATCTATGCGTAGGTATGCTTCTACTGGAGTGTTATTGCTTCTAGGCACTCTCAGTGAACAGAGCTAGAAAATCTATGTATATACACATATGTATATTTTATTCTCTATATATTTGTATCTATAGTAAAATAAACATAAATCTAAACACTGTCTAGTACTCTTATCCAACACTATAAGGTTATTCTTCCTGTGGCAGGCAGAATAATCACCACCGCCCCAAAGATGTCCATATCCAATTCTCCAAAACCCGTGAATATGTTACTTTACTGTATTGACATAAATTTGTTCATAATATTGTCATGTTCACAGCTTTATTGAGGTTTAATTTACATACCAAAAATTTACCCAATGTATATGTACTAATTTATTTCATTAGATTTATAGAGGTGTACTGCCATCATGACAATCCAGTTTTAGAATGTTTTTGTTCCCCTAAAAAGGTCCCTTTTGTCCATTTGTAGTTAATCTTAACTCTCCTACATAATTCTAGGATTACAGTTCATCTTAATCTTGGACAACTAATAGTCAGCTTTCTGTCTCAAAAAAATTACTTTTAATAGATATTTTATATGAACAGAATCATGCATACTAGCTTTTGTGTATTGATTCTTTCACTTAGCATAATGTTATTGAAGTTAGTGTTATAGTACATATCAGTTGTTCATTGTTTAAACTGTCAAAAAGAATTCCACTGTATAGAGAAACTACATTATTGTTACCCATTCACCAGTCAACAGATACTTGTAATGTTTCCAGTTGCTATACATGAGTTTGACTGAAGATGTTATTCTCTTGGGTAGATTCTTATAAGTGGAATTTGTTCAATCATACTATAAGCACAAACTAAATGTAAAAAGAAGTGTTATACTGCTTTCCAAAATGAGTGTACCATTTTGCATTCCCACCAGGGTTTCAATTTCTTTACATCCACACCAGCATTTGGTATAACCTATTTTTTTTCATAATGTACATTATAAAGGGTGTGTATTGGTATTTTTATGGTTTCATTCTGTATTTCCATAATAATTGATGCCATTTAGTATCTTTTCATGTGCTTATTAATGATTTCTTTTTTTCTTTAGAAAGAGGTTTATTTAAATCATTATCTAAGTTTTTAACTGGATAGTTTGACTTATTATTAAATTATAATAGTTTTTCATATAGTATTCTGGATAAAAATGCTTGGGTGAAATGTGATTTGAAAATATTTTCCTCCAGTCTAGGCTCAACTTTTCATTTCCTTAATGTATATTTAAAGCACAAATGGTAATTTTGATAAAATCCGATATATAAATTATTTTTTTTCAATTATGGATTATGTCTTTGGTGTTGTATCTAAGAAATCATGGCCTACCCCAACACTGTGAAGATTTTCTCTTATATATGTGTTTTTCTTTTCAATGTCTTTATTTTATTTTTTTAACTTTTTTTCAATTTTTATTAATTTTTTTTTGTTACAGATGTTTCTCCTTTCCTCTCCCAGACACCCTCTTCCTCATCCCGCCCCTCAACCCCCACAGCATCATTGTCTATGCCCATTGTTTACACATACATGCATATAAGCTATTTGGTTTATCTCATCCATCCCCCTTGCCCCCCTCCTCTGAGGTCTGTCAGTCTCAAAAGAACTCCTTTCTATGTCTCTGGGTCAATTTTGTTCATCAGCTTATTTTGTTCATTATATTCCACAAATAAGTGAGATCATGTGATATTTGTCTTTCTCTGACTGGCTTATTTCACTTAGCATAATACCCTCCAGGTCCATCCATGTCGACTCAAAGGGTAAGAAAGAATTCTTTCATACAGCTGCATAGTATTCCATTGTGTAAATGTACCACAGCTTTTGTATCCACTCAACTATTGATGGACACTTGGGCTGTTTCCAGATCTTAGCTATTGTAAATAGTGCTGCTGTGAACATAAGGGTACATATATTCTTTCTGATTGGTGTTTCATGCTTCTTAGGATATATTCCTAGAAGGAGGCTCACAGGGTCAAATGGCAGTTCAATTTTAAATTTTTTGAGGAAACACCATATTGTTTTCCACAGTGGCTGCATCAGGCTGCATTCCTACCAGCAATGTGCTAGAATACACTTTCTTGACATCCTCACCAGCACTTGTTGTTTGATGATTTGTTGATGGCCACCATTCTGGCAGGTGTGAGGTGATATTTCATAGTCATTTTCATTTGCATCTCTCTGATGATTAGAGATGTCGAGCATTTTTGTATATGTCTCCTGGCCATTTCTATGTCCTGTTTTGAGAAGTGTCTATTCGGGTGTTCTGCCCATTTTTAATTGGATTGTCTTCCTTTTCTTGAGTTGTATGAGTAATCTCTATATTTTGGATATTAACCCCTTACCTGACATATCATTGGCATATATGTTCTCCCAGAGTGTGGGTTCCCTTTTTGTTTTTATGCAAGTTTCTTTTGCTGTGCAGAAACTTTTTAGTTTGATTTAGTCCCATTTATTAATTGTTTCCTTTGTTTCTCTTGCCCTAGGCGATGTATCAGTGAAAATTGCACTATGTGTAATGTCTTAGATTTTTCTACCTATATTTTATTCTAGAATTTTTATGGTTTTACAAATTACATTTAAGTCTTTTATCCATTTTGAGTTTATTCTTGTGTATGGTGTAAATTGGTGCTCTAGTTTCTTTTTTTTTTTTTTTGCATGTACCTATCCAATTTCTCAACACCATTTATTGAAAAGACTGTCTTTACTCCATTGTATGCTCTTGCTACCTTTGTCAAATATTACCTGTGCATACTCTCTTGGGTTAATATCTAGTTTCTCTGTTCTGTTCCATTGATATATATGCCTATTCTTGTGCCAGTAACAGTCTGTTATGATTATGATGGAATTGTGATCCCTCCCACTTTATTCTTCTTTTTTACGATTGCTGTGGCTATTTGGGATCTTTCATGGTTTCATATAAGCTTTTGGAGTATTTGTTCTAGATCTGTGAAATATGCCATTGGTACTTTAATAGGGATTGCATTGAATCTGTAGATTGCTTGGGTTAGTATCGATATTTTAATGATGTTGATTCTTCTAATCCATGAACATGATCCATGTTTCCAGTTTTTTATATCTTTCCCTATTTCTTTTTTCAATATCCTGTACTTTTCTGAGAATAGGTCTTTTACCTCCTTGGTTAAGTTTATTCCTAGGTAGTTTATTTTTTTGCAATGGTTAATGGGCTTGCTTTTTTTAGTTTCCCTTTCTGAGTGTTTATTATTGGTGTATAAGAATGCCATTGCCATCAATTTCTGGATGTTAATTTTGTATCCTGCTACTTTGCCAAATTTATTTACTAAATCTAGTAGGTTTTTTATGGAATCTTTAGTGTTTTCTATGCACAATATTGTGTCATCTGCGAATAATGACAGTTTTATTTTCTCCTTTCCAATTTAGATCTCTTCTATTTTTTTTCTTGTCTAATTGCTGTGGCTGAGACTTCCAGTATGGTGTTAATTATGAGTGTCCAAAGTGGACATCCTTGTCTTGTTTCTGTTCTTGAGGGCAATGCTTTTAGTTTTTGTCCATTGAGTATGATGTTATCTGTAAGTTTTTCATGTATGGCCTTTATTATGTTGAGATATTATTTCTCTATTCCCATTTTGCTGAGTGTTTTTATCAGAAATGGGTGCTAGGTTTTGTCAAATGCTTTGTCAGCATCTATTGATATGATCATATGTTCTTTATCTTTCATTTTGTTTACGTGATGTATCACATTTATTTATTGCAAATATTGTACCAGCCTTGCATCCCTGAAATGAATCCCACTTGGTCCTGGTGCATAATTATTTAATGTATTGTTGGATCGAATTTGCTAATATTTTGTGGAAGATTTTTGCATCTATATTCATCAGGGATATTGGCCTGTAGTTTTCTTTCTTTATAGTGTCTTTATGTGGTTTTGGAATTAAGATTATGCTGGTCTCATTAAAAGAGCTTGGAAGTTTTCCTTTGTATTGAAATTTTTTTTAGAATAGTTTGAGGAGAATGGGTGTTATTTACTTTTTGAATGTTTGATATAACTCCCTTGTGAAGCCATATGGACCCTGGCTTTTTCTTGCTGTTAGTTTATTAATTACAGCTTCAATTTACTTAGTTGTTTTTGGTCTGCTCAAACTTTCTGTCACTCCTGGGTTCTCTTGTAGGAGAATGTGTAATTATAAAAATTTGTCCATTTTGCCTGGGTTGTTCAATTTGTTGGCCTATAATAGTTCATAGTATTTTTAAAAAATTCTTTATGTTTGTGGTGTCAGTTGTTACTTCTCCTCTTTCATTTCTACTTTTGTTTATTTTGATCCTGTGTCTTTGTTTCTTGGTGAGTCTGGCTAAAGGTTCATCAATCTTGTTTATCTTTTTAAAGAACCAGTTCTTTGTTTCATTGATCATTTGAATAGTTTTGTTTTAGTGTCTGTGTAGTTTATTTCCACTCTGACTTTTACTATTTCTTCTCTTCTACTTGCTCTGGGTTTTTCTTTTTGTTTATTTTCTAGTGCCTTATGTTGTAAGGTTAGATATTCTATTGGAAATTTTTCTTGTTTCTTGAGGTAGCCCTGTAGTGCTATGAACTTCCCTCTCAGAACTGCTTTTGCTGCATCCCATAGATTTTGTGTTGCTGTGTGTTCATTTTCATTGATTTCCAGAAAGTTTTAAATTTTTTTCTTGATCTCTTTGATAACCTGTATATTCTTTAATAACATGCTATTTAGCCTCCATCTGTTTAAATTTTTTTAGTATTTTTGTTGTTATTAATTTCTAGTTTCATGCCATTGTGATCTGAGAAATTCCTTTATATGATTTCAGTCTTCTTGAACTTGTAGAGACTTAGTTTGTGTCCTGACATTTGAGAGTTGTGATCTATCTTTGAGAATGTCCTGTGTGCACTTGAGAAGAATGTGAATTTGCAATTTTGAGCTGTAATTCTCTGTCAATATCCATTAAATCCATTTGATCTAGTGCACTGTTTAGAGTCTCTGTCCTTGTCAATTTTTTGTCTAGAGAACCTATCCAGTGATGTCAGAAGGGTGTTTAAGTTCCCTGCTATGATTGTATTGCTGCCTATTTCTCCTTTAAAGTCCTCCAAAAATTAATAAAATATATTTTGGTGCTTCTATGTTGAGGGCATATATGTTTACTATGCCATTTTTTATTTCTGCTTGGTCTTTTTTTATTGTTTCCATATATTTTCTCATGTTGTTGAGCATCCTCATAATCATTACTCTGAATTCTTTACCTGATAATTTGCTCATCTCCATTTCATTTAGCACTTCTGGAGAATTATCTTTTTCTTTTATTTCGAACTTCTTTCTTTGTTTTACCATTTTGGCTGTTTCACCAGAGTTTGGAGCCTGCCAAAGTCTGCCTGTGGATATCAATGTTCTGCAAATTGTGGCTCCCTCTGCTGAGTTTGGATGTGTATAGAAGGGACCAAGAGGAACACCAATGTCTGGATTTTTTTGCCCAGGTAGACTCCCAGGCCAGGCAAAGATTCAAATATCTCAGAGATCCACCTCTGCTGTAAGCTGATTGTTAGTTTCAGTCATGTACTGAGCCTCAGACTGTAGTCTTCAACTGGATGTAATACCACCCCACCCCAGCAGGAAGTGTACTAGGATTTCCAGTACATGGGGTAATTAATTGCTCCCCCTCCTACTCTAAAGCTGCTTTGAGTGGAAAACTCTGCCTGAGAAAGATGGTTTCTGCAGCATGGGTTAATGACTCAGCATAGAGACCTAGGTAACCACCTTCATATCTCAGTCCCCAGAGCAACAAAACCCAACAACCGGAAGCCTGATCCAAGGCTCCAAGCACTCAGAGACTCCTCTCTGCCTGCAGATTGAGACTCCTCAATCTGATAATGAGCCTCAGATTACAACTCTGTGCTAGGTGCAAACTCCTTCTGGTGGGTGGAGTAAAACTCCAATGGGTGAGGCAGTTGCTTACCCACTCAGAGGCCTAAAGCTGCTTTGATGGGAAGACTCTGTCAATGAAAAATGTTTTTTGCAGTGTGGGGGAATGACTCAGCAAAGGGCCCCATATGGCCTCCTTCCCAGCTCTCTCCCCAGCACCACAAACCCCTGAATTTCCTCGCACAGCTCCAATCCAGTCAGCCCTCCCATTGCTGAAGCCCAGGGTTAGTGGGTGTGGCTGAAATTGGTTTGTGGGCCCTTCAGGCAGGTGTCTGTGTTCCCAGAGCCTCTCCCTGATGGACAGGACCTCTGCTCTGGTGTTTTTCACAAGCAGGTGTTATGTAGGCACCTTTCCCAGCTCAGCCACTCCATCCTGGGGAGCCTGGCTTGGGATTTAAACCCCAGACTTCTCAGGGGGAACTTCTCACAGCTGAGATAGTCCTCAGCTGCTACCTGTTGGATCCCAACCATCCCTCTTACACCTCCACACCTCCTGTTGAACTCAATTTTGGCTCCTCTTTACATCACTGGTTATAAGGGTTCTCTCTAGTTGGTCTTCAATTGGTTATTTCTGATGACATTTTTTACTTATTATTTTACTTGTGATTCCAGTTTGGTCCTGGGAGATGGTCAGTTCAGCTTCCATTCACTCCACTGCCATTTTTCTCTCCCTTTGCCTTTATTATTGAGGAACATTTTTACTTAATGTAGAATTCTTGGTTGATTGTTTGCTCTTTTGTTTTAGTTCTATTAAATATCATCCCACTATCTACTGGTATCCATAGCTTCTGATTATAAGTTTATGGTTATTTGAATTGTTGTTCATCATTCTGTAATGTGCTATGTTTTTCAGGTGGCTTTAAGATATTTCTCCAAATCACTGGTTTCAGCAGTTTAACTGTGATATGCCCACAAGTGGTTTTCTTTATATTTATTTCACTTTGAGTTCTTTTAACTTTTTGAACCTGTAAATTTATGACTTTCATCAATTGTGGAATTTTTGGGATATTATTTCCCCATTATATTTTCTACACCTTTTTTATCTGGCACTCCAATAAATTAAAGCTCTATTTATTTTTCTTGAATTTTCCTCTCTTCTTCAGATTCAATAATATCTATTGATCTATCAACATGTTTATTATCTCTTTTCAATGTTGTCAGCTTACAGTAAATTTTTATATTACCAATATTATGTTGTCCAGTTCTGGAATTTCCATTTTGTTCTTTTTCATAATTGATATTTCACTGCTGAGATTTTTTTATTCTTAAAAGAATTCTTTTTTGTCATTAATCATAGACATAATAGTTTTAAAAATTTTTTAATTTATGGATTTGAGAGAGACACAGAGGAAGGGAAAGAGAGAGATAGAAACATTGATGAGAGAGAACATTGACTGGCCACCTGCTGCATGCCGCACACTGGGAATCAGGCCCACAGCTTGGGCATGTGCCCTGGCCTGGAATTGAACTGACGGCCTCCTGGTACATGGGTCAATGCTCAACCACTGAGCCACACCAGCTGGTTGATATAATAATTTTTAAAAAATCCTTTTCTGATCATTCAACATCTGGATCATCTTGGACTTAGTCCCCTTTATTACCTTTTCTGTTGTTACTGGATCACATTTTTATTGTTCTTTGAGTGTCAAGTAATTTTAGATTGGGTTCTGAACATATATTATGCTGTGGAGATTCTGGATTATTTTATATTCTTCTGAAGAGGATTGATATTTTTGTTTTAGCAGACATTAACTTATTTGGATTCACACTTTGAACTCTGTGATTACAAATCAAATCTCAGTTAAATTATCTTATCTTTAACTATTCTTAAAGTCTTCTCCAAACAGATATATTTTAGGTTTCAACCAGAGATTTAGGCAGCTATTACGTACAAACTTTGGAGCTCATTCTCTGTAGCTTTCTTTTTTATGGGATTTCCTCTCACTTTGAAGTGTCAGTTTTTGCCCCAACTTTGTGTTGTTGTTCAAGTCAGAAGGACTGTGGATTTTCAAGTAGAATTCTGGTCTTTCCATATGGCACTGACTACATCTGGTTCTAAGGCTAAAAGTCATGAAATTAGGTAATTCATTCTATGCTATCCTCTTTTTCTAAGTGTCAACTCCTGGAATCTATTTGCTTTTCTTCATTCTACAGAGTTTTACATCATTGTTTCTTATAATTTGTCCATCATTTATAGTTGTTACCTACATGAGATATAAATTTTATTGGCCCCATCAAGAATGAAACTCTTTGATAATTCTTTTGAATTTCTAGTTTTCCTTTGTTATTATAATATGTGATAAAACTTATTATGAAACCATTTGCCTCCTATCAATCTGATTATCTCATCTAACACAAGATTTGCACTTGCTTCTTTTGACTGACTGCCGCAAACGACTATACTATACTGTGATTTGTCTATGGGTCTTCATCAGTATATTACCCATATTAATTTACCATGATGTTATTTTTCTGATCTGTACTATTGTTTTTCCAATTATAAATACAATTATTTTCACACGGACAAACAAGATTATGGAAGAGGTTTGTGAAAAAGGTAGTCAGTTAGGTCTTTTGAGTGTGATTTAAGATCACAAACTGGCATCAATATGACCAGAGAGAGGCCCTCATATTACTGTAATAGTCAAGACGAAACAACTATGAGTAAAATAAGTTTAACGTTTTTGCTATTTTTGGACAATGTTTGTCTTTTATTCAAATATCCAGACTTCTGTTAAACTCTGATAATGTACCAAACACTGTGCTAGGGTGGTGCTCTGTATTAGTCTTCTTGGGATGCCATAACAAATTACCACAGATTGGGTGGCTTAAACAGCAGAAATGTATTTTTTTACAATTTTGGAGTCTAGAAGTCCAAGATAGAGGTGCCAACATAATTGGTTTCTGATGAGAGCTCTTTTTCTAGGTTGTGTTTCCACATGGCAAAGAGAAAAAGAGTAAGCTCTCTGATGTCTTTTCTTATCAAGACAATAATCCTATTATATTAGGGACGTGCCCTTATGACTTTAATTAACCTTAATTACCTCCATAAGGGCCCTATCTAAAAATACAGTCACATTCAGTCCATAGCAAGCTCCAAGATAAATATAACACAAGAATCACTGTTATGTACAATCATGTACCCAAGAAAAATAGGCAAATGAGCTTCAGTGAAGATAGGTGTAATATATTAATCTTAACTTTAAATTTGATAAAATAAATAGAAAGAAAATAAACGTGAATTGTACATTAAAGTTTCACTTGGTTCCTACAGATCATAGCTTAGCAGCAGTCTATATAAAAAATATAGAGTCAGAAGTCAACACTCACTTGGTGTATATATCCATTAGCCAAATATTTAAAAGCTGCTATCCATTTAGATTATATTTATAGGTATAGAATAACCAAAGTGATGGAAGTGATAATCTTACTGTTTTCTGTTTTTGAAAGATGACACCTGAAATACTTTACTCAGTTCTGGGTGACAGAATTCATGAAGATAATAAGTAACCAACACACATCTTTTCTTTCTTTCACTTATTTTCTTATTTTTTCCATCTATCCTCTTTCCTTATTATCTTCTTTCTTTTTTTTCTTTCCATTTCCTCTTTCCTCCTTCATCATCTTCTAGCATTAAAATGTGTATTTACAAAATGTTTAAATTCAGGATGTAGCCAATTTACAAGAACCATTAGCATTATTTTACTCCAAATCATTTTATTTACTTGTTTTTACTGTGAGCATACTAAGCACTCATTTCTATTACATAAGATAACATCAGTCAATTATACCTAATTTCCTATAATGATACTGTAAATTTCAGCTTGATAGAGTTTTATGTTTTGCTTTAGAATATGCAGTTGATGATTCCTATGCTGCATACCACTGCCAGCCTTTCCTGCCCACTGCCCCCACCGTTAAAACTCCTATGTTTTGACAAATTGGAGTCATTAGTATTTCAGCCCTCTGAAATAGGTTTAATCATTCAGGTAGTGTTCTATGTTTAAGCTTTTGTATTAACAAGCTCTCTCTTTTATTTTTCTTGTTAAATAGGAACCTGATATTTAAACATCCTAGATTAGTATTACAGGTGCACTTTCAGACCACCCATGACCATCTGCACTCAGATTCCCATGTCTAATGCCAGTGAGGATTAGGTAGACTAAAGAAGTTCGTTTCATAGATTTATTAGAATTGCTCCTTTTGTACATAGACCCTTTTTCACATGGCCTTGGCTTAAGAGTCTGTGCTAATTAACTCATATTCTGTTTCCTTTCTCAGGGTCATGAAGTCCTTCCTAAAAATAAAATGTAGAGGTGGGGGGCTTACTTTGGTCCATTTTGCTATCTGTGAATGGGGAAACAGCAAAACAAGGGGGGAGTGAATAGGTACTGCAAGGAAGTATGACGTTTAGGGTATGCTGGGAAGAAAGACCAGCTTCAAAAAACCAAATTGGAACATCATTATCTTGGAGCATAGCTTTATAGAGGAAGGATAGGATAAAGAAAAAGAGAAGAGGGAAGAAACAAAGGAGAGAGGAAAGAGTATGAGGAGGAGATCATGAGATAAAGCAGATTCAAAGACAACTTTGACCTCATGTTTGCCCTCAAAGGTGTCAATGGGGGAAAAATGAGAAACATCTGTAACAAAAACAAATTAATAAATTAAAAAAAGAAAGAAAAAAAAAAAGAATCTCATTTCCAGTCTAATGAAGCCCAGGCCTCTCAGCAGTTCTTCACCAGCATAGTTGATAGACCCCTCAATATCCAGCTGTCTCCCTTCTAGATTTGTTTTAGCATGTAGCTCCTACCCAACTCCCATCCTTCTGTTTTCATTGAACATTTATAGTACAGGTCTGCCAAGCACAGAGCTGGGCTGCACTGTCACTTCCTTGTTTCTAAATCTATCTTTCCATTAATGCAGAGGAAGATGGATTTAGTTTTTCAGTGCAGCCATAACACATTAGTCAGTTTTAAATCTGTCCTAAAATGTTACACAACCATTTAAAAGTTTTTTTAAATTATTTTTATTAATTTGTTTTTGTTACAGTGTTTCTTCTTTTCCCCCATTGACACCCTCTTCCCCATTCCCCCACCCCTTCCCCAGCTTTGTTGTCCCTGTCCGTTGGTTATGCATGCATGCAGATAAGTTCTGTGATTTATCTCCCCCCCAACACTCCCTCTCCTGGGGTTTGTCAGTCTGTACCCTACCTCTATGTCTCTGGGTCAATTTTGTCCATCAGTTTGTTTAGTTCATTAAATTCCACAAATAAGTGAGATCATGTGATATTTGTCTTTCTCTGCTTGGCTTGTTTTGCTTAGCATAATATTCTCCAGTTCCCTCCATGTCATCTCAAATGATAAGAAATCTTTCTTCTAAAAGTTTTTTTTTTCTTTTGCATTTATCTTGAGATAGAGCAGGATGGAGAGAGGAATGAAGAGAGAGAGAGAGAAACATCAACATGAGAAAGACACATCGAGTGGTTGCCACCCACACGACCCCAACCGAGGCCTGGGACAAACTGCAATCGAGGTACGTGCCCTTAGCAGGAACCAACTCTAACCGCTGAGCCAAACTGGCTAGGGCTCTAAAAGTTTTTTAATAATAAATTATTTGTTTTCACAGTATAAAATACAGAGATAAAGAAAAATGAACAGCATGACTGGCATGGACACCTTGTTTTCTATGTAACTTTATGAGATACCACTGTATATATGTAAAACACATAACATTTCTCAAATGCTTCATAGAAATAATTTTTAAAATTCAGTACATGGTAGTTTATCATTTACAAGGAAAAATATTTACATTTCTTAGCTTATGTTTTTAAAAAAGTGGCAGTTTTGTCTCCCACTCTTCCCCCCAGTTTACAGATTCAGTGGTTTCTATCTTCACAATATCTCTCTTTTTCCTCAATGTTCATTCACTTATTTATTCAAAATTTTAAACTCCTTTCTATGTAACTGATACTGAACTCTGGAAACACAGGGAGGTCCCACCATTTTGGAAGATCCCTGGACTTCCCTGGGAAGAGGCAGTGGGAGCGGCTAGGGCCCAGCAACCTGAGTTCACCGGCACACCTGGCACCGTAAGACCAGTGGACACTGTGTCAACACAGACCTGTGCACAGTAGTGGAGCTCCCAAGGTGCCAGTCATAAAAGCTGTGGACAGCCAGGTGCCCAGCACCATACCCCACAGTAGGAGCCCAATCAAAGTCAAGCTATACCCCCAGCAACAGAGGCTGGGTAAAAGACATCCATCGAAAGGCAACAGAAGCACAGACCAGCAGCTGAGACCCACTGACATCACCGGATAGATGTTTTAGATAAAAAATTATCAAGGAAACACAAATTCTAAAGAAAGTGCTCGATCAAATGGATTTAATAGATATCTATAGCAAATTACACCCCAAAACTGCAGAATTCACATTCTTCTCAAGTGCACATGGGACATTCTCAAAGAAAGACCACATGTTAGGACACAAACTAAGTCTCCACAAGTTTAAGACGATTGAAATCATATCAAGCATTTTCTCAGATCACAATGGCATGCAACTAGAAATCAACTGCAACAAGAATATGCAAAGACATTTGAAAACATGAAGGCTAAATAACATGTTATTGAACATGGGTTACCATGGACCTCAAGGAAGATATTAAAAACCTCCTAGAAAGCAATGAAAATGAACACACGACAACACAAAATCAATGGGATGCAGCGAGAGCAGTTCTGAGAGGGAAGTTCATAGCACTACAGGCCTACCTCAAGAAGCTAGCAAAATTTCAATCAGAATATATAACCTCACAACATAAAGAACCAGAAAGCAAACAAAAAGAATACCCCAGAGCAAGTAAAAGGAAGGAAATAGTAAATATCAGAGCAGAAATAAATGGCATGCAGTCCAAAAAAAAAAAAAAAAACAATTCAAAGGATCAATGAAACAAAGAGCTGGTTCTTTGAAAAGATAAACAAGATTGATGGACTCTTAGCTAGACTCACCAAGAAATAAAGAGAGAGAGAACCCAAATACACAAAATCAGAAATGAAAGAGAAGAAATAATAATTGACACCACAGAAATACACAGGATTGTTACCAGATATTATGAACAATTATACGGCAACAAATTCGACAATCTAAGCAAAGTGGACAAATTTCTAGAAACACATAGTCCCCCAAAACTGAACGGGGAAGAGATAGAAAACTTGAACAGACCAATAACAACAGAAGAAAGTGAAGATATAATCAAGACACTCCAAGCAAACAAAAGCCCAGGCCCAGACGGCTTTACAGGGGAATTTACCAAATATTCAAAGAAGAACTAACACCCATTCTCCTCAAATGTCTTCAAAAAATTTAAGAAGAAAAACTTCCAATCTCGTTTCATGAGGCCAGCATAATTCTAATTTCAAAACTAGAAAAAGATACTACAAAGAAAGAAAACTACAGACCAATATCCCTGATAACATAGATGCCAAAATCCTGAACAAAATACTAGCAAATCGAATCCAGCAATACATCAAAAAAATTATTCACCATGACCAAGTGGGATTCATCTCAGGGATGCAAGCCTGGTACAATATTAACAAATTCATAAATATGATACACCACATAAACAAAATGAAAGATAAAAATCATATGATCATATCAATAGACTCTACAAAAGTATTTGACAAAATCCAGCACCCATTTCTGATCAAAAAGCTCAGCAATCTGGGAATAGAGGTATCATATTTCAACATAATAAAGGCCAAATATGAAAGACCTACAGCCAACATCATACTCAATGGGCAAAAATTAAAAGCCTTTCCCTTAAGAACAGGAATAAGACAAAGATGCCCACTTTCACTACTCTCATTTAACATAGTATTGGAAGTCTTAGCCACAGCAATCAGACAGGAGGAAAACATGAAAGGGATCCAAATGGAAAAGGAGGAATTGAAATTGTCATTGTTCACTGATGACATAATACTATACATAGAAAACGCCAAAGACTCCATAAAAAATTTACTAGATTTAATAAATGAATTTGGCAAAGGAGCAGGATACAAAATTAACATAAAAAAATCAATGGCATTCTTATACATCAATGATAAACTCACAGAAAGAGAAACTAAAAAACAATCCCATTTACCATGGCAGCAAAAAAAATTAAGATACCTAGGAATAAATTTAACCAAGAAAATAAAGGACCTATTTGCAGAAAACTACAGGTCATTGCAAAAAGAAATAGAAGAAGGTATAAAAAAGCGGAAGTACATAGCCCGTTCATGGATTGGAAGAAACAACATCATGAGTCATATTTAAGTCTTCTATCCATTTTGAGTTTATTCTTGTTATAGTGTAAGTTGTTGGTCTAGTTTTATGTTTTTGCATGTAGCTGTCCAATTTTCCCAACACCATTTATTAAAGAGGCTGTCTTTATTCCACTGTATGCTATTGCCACCTTTGTCAAATATTAATTTGAGCATATTGCCTTAGGTCCATTTTTGGGTTCTCTGTTCTGTTTCACTGGTCTATATGCCTGTTCTTATGCCAGTACCAGGCTGTTTTGACTACAGTGGCTTTGTAATATAACCTGAAATCTGGTAATGTGATCCCTCCAACTTTGTTCTTCTTTTTCAAGATTGCTGTGGCTATTCGAGGTCTTTTTTGGTTCCATATGAACTTTTGAAGTATTTGTTCTAGTTCTGTGAAATATGTCATTGGTATTTTGATGGAAATTGCATTGAACCTACAGATTGCTTTGGGTAATATGGAAACAGCCCAAGTGTCCATCAGTAGATTAATGGATAAAAAAGCTGTGGTACATATACACAATGGAGTACTACGCAGCTGTATGAAAGAAAGATCTCTTATCCTTTGAGACTACATGGAGGTACCTGGAAAGTATTATCCTAAGCAAAACAAGCCAAACGGAGAAAGACAAGTATCATATGATCTCACTTATTTGTGCAACATAATGAACATAACAATCTGAGGAATGGGGTAGTCCCAGAGACATGGAAGTGAGGTACAGATTTACAATCTCCAGAAGAGGGGGTGGGGGGAGAGGTAAACCACAGAACTTATATGCATGTATGCATGAACAATGGACATGGACAACAAAGCTAGGGACAGGGTGAGGAGGTGGGAAGGGGGGAATTAGTGGTAGAAAAAGGAGAAACTTCTGTAGCAAAAATAAATAAATTAATTTAAGAAAAAAAAAAAAAGATTTTTAATGCCAGGTAACCAAAACCTTTTCTCTATTTCTTTTTAAACATGTAAAAATATTTCCATAATCTTTCTCCTACATCGCCTCATTCACCTGCTCACTTGATTCTGAATAAAGACATTCATGGAAAGGAGATTTGAATGGACCATCCAAAAATTTCTTCAGAGTTATTCATACCCCAACCAATCTCAGACACTACTAAATGACATCCAAAAATTCAGTTGCCAATGGTAAAGTTATAAGAAAATATCTTCTTATATTTAAGCATTAGAAAATGTATTTACCCATATACCTATTTAAAGTAGATATACAATAAATATTTTTAAATAAAAGCACAAATGAATAAATTTCATTCACCTAAATCTTATATTACTTAAACACTCTGAGAACTAAGACTATATTTTAGTTGTTTAAACTATAAAAGTACCAAACAGCTATTCTAATTTTTATAGATGAATCCCATCAAGTGTTTATGCTAATTTCATATAATAATTTTGAGTACATCTGAGAATTCAGATAAAGTCAGCTTTCACATATGAATGTAATGCACCTAATTTTGATTTTCTATTTTCTACACACCATCTCGCACAAAAACTGTCCTTCTCCCAACCCCATTTAAAGTTATCTGCTTGCACACATTGGAGTCAAAGACAGGCCCAGATTTGAGAATTACCTAGCCTCTGAAAAGAGTCAGCCTTTTCATATATAAGTATTTAATATGCATAAATTTAATTGCAAACTACCCCATTTCCAGTTTTTGTTTTATTTTGAAACAAAAACCTGAATTACTGGGAGCCTGAATGAGGGACAGGTGGACTCTCAGCTCAGGAAGTAGCCTCTGAGCCCTGTCCCTAAGGATCTGTGCCCAAGAGAGTATAATATCAGGGAACATTAGGAGCTAGAGAAGGTCATTTTCTGCTTGGATTTAGATCATGACCCGGCTTTCAGTTTTGCACAAATAAGAGATTTTACTAAAAAATGCTATGATGAAGACATGGGCATTAATAATCTGGCTCCTGCCCATGCCTCTAGCCTTAATTCCAACCCCTCTCTACACAACTTGTGCTGCCATACTTTGCATTTCTTTACCTTGTATTTTTTAAAAAAGTGGATTAGATGGTGGAATGTCAGGAAGGCATCAGGTAGGTAAGGCAGATGTTTTGGAGTTGGAAGCCTCATAGGTGTCTTCACCATGCCTAATTATAGGGACACTTGAATATGGGGAACTTGAATGAAGAACCTCCTAAGCACTATCAATCATAATTTACTTTTTACTCTTTTATGTTTCCATAATGCTCTGATACTCTTGCTTTCAAATCTTACTATGCTTTGCATATTATATTTACCTGTAATATGGATAAATCTCCCACTAGATCATAATCTTGAAGTCAGAGTTTATTTTCTCATCTCCCTTACCACTTTCTAAAATACTTTGGATATAATCAAGCAGAATACATACTTTTTAAGTTGTTCAAAAAGAAAGATGATGTTATGGGACTCAAGAGAGTATCCATTTGAGTTCTAGTCAAATTTCCCCCTACCTATCACTGTCTTGTCTTCACCTCCACCATCATCACCAATCTAAATCCCAGATATCACCATAAAAAAGATATTCTTAAAAATATGATTAGCTAAAGCTAACAGAGAGTTCTATATTCAGATTTAACTCACAGTTATTGAATACTTATTTGACTGACGAAGAGATGAAGACTCAAATAACTTTCAGTAGCTTGCCAAATGTAACATGATTACACAGTAACTGGCTCTGCCAGGACTGAAATTCAAGCCCCTTGACACAAAGTCAAAATCTCTTTGCACAAACTCTGAAACATTTAGGTGAACTCTTCTCACTTTCTACTTTATAATGCTAATGCACCAAGTTGTTTAATCAGAAATGTATTCTGTGTACCCTCAGCCAGGAAGAGGCTGAATAGTCTGAACACATGAGGCTCATTGTATGTACATACTTATTTCCATGTTTATGTGTTTGTGCCTTTAGTTGCATTACTTTTGTGTTAGAGTATATGTTTGTGTATTCAGGTATTTATTGTACTATGTATTTATATGTGTGTTTATTTTTTATTTATGCATTTATATATTTCTTTATCTTACATGCAGGGCTATGAAGTTCTTATGGCCAATGCTATTAGAGAGCATATCCGTTAATTATACCTTAATTTCTTATAGTGTTTCTGAGGATTTCAGCTCAAAATAGGTGTTAAATTTTGATTAAAAGACCCCATCTCTTGAGCTTCTAGGAAAGAGAATAGAGAGCAGCTGTGTGCAGAATCAAATCACTGAGCTTTGGAAACAATTTGAAGCAAACAGAAGCCTCAGCTACAAGAGGAGGGAAAAGGAAAACAAAAACTACCTAATTTTAAAAAAGAATGAGAAAATGATGAAAACAAACTTAGGAGCAAGCAATAAGTACTGTGATGCTGCAGAGAAACTAGGGATCTCAGAGATTTCAAGAGATTTAGCTGGCTTGAGGGAGTAGCAGGCAGAACTCAAAGGGCCAACATGAGGGAGCTGATATTTTCCACCCTGAAAGTGATACAAGACTTTGTGAACACTTTGAAAGCACATAGAAAAAAGCTCATCAAAGACTATGGGGCACCGATGAATGAGATCACAGGATTTAAAGAAAACCTGACAAAGTACAATTACTAAATAAATATCATGGAAGAGAGAATCAGTACAAATGAGGACCAAATTGAGTTTCAGTCTCAAAAGATAAAAATGTGAAGTAAAAAACTCTTCACAGAACAAGAAAAGGCGATGGACCTTGAAAACACATCAAGGAGCTAAAATGTTTGTGTATCTGGTATCCCTGACAGTGCAAGAAATAAGAGTAATCTTGAAATAATATTTAAGGAAATTATTAAAATATTTTTTTCAGCGCTAAACATAGATCTGAACTTACATAGAGAGAGAATTCACAGGTCTCCACTAAGATATACCTCTTTTTTTTTATTTATTTTTTATTTTTTTGTTACAGATGTTTCTCCTTTTTTACCGCATTGGCACCCCCCTCCCCACCTCACCCCCGCCCCGTCCCCGGCTTTGTTGTCCATGTCCATTGGTCATGCATACATGCATATAAGTTCTGTGGTTTAGCTCCTCCCACCTCCCCATTGTTCTGAAGGATGTCAGTCTGTACCCTACTTCCATGTTTCTGGGTCTACTGTATTCCTCAGACTGTTATGTTCATTATATTCTGTATATAAGTGAGATCATGTGGTATTTGTCTTTTTCTGCTTGGCTTATTTCACTTAGGATCATACTTTCCAGGTCCCTCCATATCGTCTCAAAGGATAAGAGATCTTTCGTTCTTACAGCTGCATAGTACTCAATTGTGTATATGTACCACAATTTTTTTATCCATTCGTCTACTGATGGACACTTGGGCTGTTTCCAGATCTTAGCTATTGTAAATAGTGCTGCTATAAACATGGGGGTACATATATTCTTCCTGATTGGTGTTTCAGGCCTCTTAGGATATATTCCTATAAGCGGGATCACTGGGTCACATGATCATATCAAGAGATGCTAAAAAAGCATTTGACAAAATCCAGAATCCATTTCTGATAAAAAGGCTCAGCAAAGTGGGAATAGAGGGATCATATCTCAACATAATAAAGGCCATATATGAAAGACCTACAGCCAACATCATACTTAATTGGGGAGAAACTAAAAACATTTCCCTTAAGAACAGGAACAAGACAAGGATGTCCACTTTCACCACTCCTATTTAACATAATACTGGAAGTCTTAGCCACAGCAATCAGACATGAGGAAAAAATAAAAGGGATCCAAATTGGAAAGGAGGAAGTGAAATTGTCATTATTTGCAGATGACATGATATTATACATAGAAAACCCTAAAGACTCCATTAAAAATCTACTAGACTTAGTAAACAAATTTGGCAAAGTAGCAGGATACAAAATTAACGTCAAGAAATTGACAGCATTCTTGTACACCAATGATGACCTCACAGAAAGAGAAACTGAAAAAACAATTCCATTTACCATCGTGCCAAAAAAATTAAGATACCTAGGAATAAACTTAACCAAAGAAGTAAAGGACGTTTTTGCATAAAACCACAGGACATTGAAAAAAGAAATAGAGGAAGATATAAAAAAGTGGAAGCACATACCTTGTTCATGGATTGGAGGAATTAACATCATTAAAATGTCCATACTACAGAAAGCAATCTATAGATTCAATGCAATCCCCATCAAAATACTAACGACATATTTCACAGAAGTAGAACAAATACTTCAAAAGTTCATATGGAAACAAAATAGTCCCCGAATAGCCACAGCAATTTTGAAAAAGAAGGACAAAGTAGGTGGGATCACAATATCAGATATCAGGTTATACTACAAAGCGACTGTAATCAAAACTGCCTGGTACTAGCACAAGAACAGGCATATAGACCAGTGGAACAGAACTGAAAACTCAGAAATGGACCCAAGGCAATATGCTCAATTAATATTTGACAAAGGTGACAAGAGCAGTGGAGTAAGGACAGCCTCCTTAATAAATGATGTTAGGAAAATTGAACAGCTCCATGCAAAAAAATGAAACTAGACCATCAACTTACACCATACACAAAAATAAACTCAAAATGGATAAAAAACTTAAATGTGACCTGCAAATCCATAAAAATTCTAGAAAAAAATGTAGGCAACAAAATTTCGGACATCACATGGAGCAGAATTTTCACTGATACATCACCTAAGGCAACAGAAACAAAGGAAAAAATGACCACATGAGACTACATCAAACTAAAAAGCTTCTGCACAGCAAAAGAAACAATCATCAAAATGGAAAGGCAACCCACTGTATGGGAGAACATCATTGCCAATGATGTATCAGATAAGGGGTTAATTTCCAATATATATAGAGTGCTCCTACAACTCAACAAAAGGAAGACAAAGAACCCAATTAAAAAATGGGCAGAGGAGCTGAATAGACACCTCTCCAAACAGGACATACAAATGGCCAAGAGACACAGGAAGAAATGCTCAACATCACTAATCATCAGAGAGATGCAAATTAAAACAACAATGAGGTATCACCTCACACCTGTCAGAATGGCCGCCATCAACAAATCATCAAACAACAAGTGTTGGCGAATGTGTGGAGAAAAGGGGACTCTAATACACTGCTGGTGGGAATGCAGACTGGTGCAGCCGCTGTGGAAAACAATATTGTGTTACCTCAAAAAATTAAAAATTGAACTTCCATTTGACCCAGTGATCCCACTGCTGGGAATATACCCTAAGAAGCCTGAAACACCAATCAGGAAGAATATATGTACCCCCATGTTCATAGCAGCACTATTTACAATAGCTAAGATGTGGAAACCGCCGAAGTGTCCACCAGTAGACGAATGGATCAAAAAGCTGTGGTACATATACACAATGGAGTACTATGCAGCGGTAAGAAAGAAAGATCTCTTATCCTTTGAGACGACATGGAGGGACCTGGAAAATATTATCCTAAGTGAAATAAGCCAAGCAGAAAAAGACAAATACCACATGATCTCACTTATATATGGAATGTAATGAACATAACAGTCTGAGGAATACAGTAGACCCAGAAACATGGAAGTAGGGCACAGACTGACATCCCTCAGAAGAGGGGGGCATGGGAAGAGATAAACCACAGAACTTACATGCATGTATGCATGACCAATGGACATGGACAACTAAGCCAGGGACGGGGCGGGGGTAGGTTGGGGAGGGGGGTGCCAATGGGGTAAAAAAGGTAAAATATCTGTAACAAAAACAAAATAATAATTAAAAAAATAAAATAATAAAGAAAAAAAATTTTCTCTGGAATAGGAAGAAAGATCAATATTCAAAATATTCTCAGTGAATGGAGACTTCATCATTAGTAATGTTGAAGGGAAAGGCACAAGGAGCTACAGTTCCATGTATTGCATAGAAGCACACCCTAACATCTGGCCACATCACAATGAGCCTGTGAAGCTGATGGAGCCAGCAAGTAAGATGACAACTCCACATAGAGATCCCCTTCACAGTTCTGGCCATGATACCCTGAGATCCTAGATCAGTTCCCACATAGATATGAAAAGGGATGTCAGGAGCTTTTGAGTCAGGGCCATTGGGTCTGGGCACCCTTTCCCTGGTGTGGTTTCACAATCACTCAAAGGCAGTGAGCAGGATACTTTCAAGGTTCCCATTCTTCATGAAAAATAAGACCACTTTTGTCTCACCTTACCGTCACCTTTAGTAACCAGCTCTCCCTTCCCCCATGAATGTGTTTACCTACCATTATCCCCATCAAGACCCCTGTTCCTGTGCTTCTCTGGCCACAGGCTTGCTCACCTGGAATTATGTTCTGAATGAAGCTATCAGATTTTCCCTAACCATGCAACTTGTTGCCTTGCTGTTGGTAGTGTTGTGGATAAGATGGAAGTGTTGGACACTTAGAATCAGGTAACTGTCTTGTCCTAGCCCCCTGTTCCTCAATGTAGCTGAGTCCAGGCTTCCCAAAGACACAGCCATGAGTCATGCTCAAGTTGAGTCAACACACAGGGGCATACCCTTTGTATTCCCCGCTCTCTGGGTTTAAGACAGAAGACTTTCTCATCCCAACTATTTCTCTTTCATCTCACACAGGGGTCAGTACCCAAGCCAAAGAATTAAAAAAATGCATACTTTTCAGAGACTGGAGAACTATTAAGAACCTCCTTCACTGATTCCCCCACCCCATGAGAGTGCCCAAATCTCCCACACATACCACCCTGGCCCTCAGAGATGATCAATGTACCCCATATTAACTCGGTCAGAACTTTTTCCTTTGCAAGAAGCCATGCTCTCCCATCTCCCAGGATGTTATCCAACTCCCATCCCAACTTTTCACCCTTAACCCCTAGTTCTCAAAGATAGTTTTTGGTTTATCCTAGTTGTCATATAAACCAGTCTCTCTGCCACTCTGGCCTCTTGTTCAGAGCATTCTGAGAATATAATCTTAACTTGGATGAGCATCCAGTGAGGCAATAGATTGGGCTAGTAAATCAGACAGCTTCCTATGATCCATAAAATGGCAAACCAAACAGGTTCTCCTGCTATTTCCTTTGATCTTTCTCTCTATCCCCATGGCCTGTGCTCAGGCTATTCTGTTTAAAAATGCGAAGAGAAATGATAGCTCTTGGCCTAGTGGGAGCCTCAGCTCCTGAGTGCCTTGCCTATGTCTCCCTACCCTCTACTACTGGTTGTACCCTCCACCATGATTATAGGTCTTTGTTTGTCTGGGAGTATTCAATACACAATGGATAATAACTATGAGTGCGTGTGTGTGTCTGTGTTCCCCAGTGGAGTCTGAGGGATAGTGTGCTTTCATAACAAGAAGGGAGCCACCTAAGCCTTCTGCAAAATCCATCACCCTTTGAGTTTTCAAAGTTTCAGTAGGGGACAAGTTCCCATTATCCTCAAAATCTATCTTGAGTCCTATATATGTTAGGGTAACGTCCAAGCAAGGGGCTTGAGAAAATGTAGCTTCAAGTGCCCCACTTCTGCCTAGGACCACAGTATCAAAGAATGAGTTTAGAAAGCAGATTTCAGAAAAAAAAAACAGGTTTTCCTGACCAGGAAGGAGAGTTAGTATTTTCTAAGTAAAATTTTTCAAATGGATTTTGGATTAATATCTAATTTTACAGGACCAATAACCCAAAGCTGCTGCATATTTCTAGTCATAATCTGGGGGAGGGGGAGGTAGAGAGAACCCACTCTGACAAGCTTAGCTCAGCACTGACAATCTTCTGGTAATTTACTGCAGCTGCCTAGGCAACCCTTCCATAACAAAGGCAGGTGAGGCAGGTTGGTCTGAGGACCAATACTATCATAATAAAAACTGCTTCCAAACTTAACCATGATAAAGGGAAAACACCCAAGATTTCTTCCTTCATCCCCACACCCACCACCCAGAACTTCTGACCCACACTGAGTTCCAGGGGTTCTGAGAGCTAGAGTTACAAAAGCATTTTCACATCTGACATCTCAATTTCAGCAACAGCCTAATCAGGAGCCATGGGGAGCTGACATCTGATATAGGCCTGGAAGGGGGAGGATGGGGGGGGGCATGTGGGTCATGAAAGAGCAAGAGCTTTGTAGGTGATGAGGCCTTCAAAAAGAAAAGCCATCCATGTCAGAAAAGATTATTTCCCATTATCCTGGCCATATCCAATCCCTATTGGGTGGTGAGTAAACCAATGACATAAATTGCCGCCCCCTTCTCTCCACCCTCCCCTAATCCCAGTAGCTCTTCTCATCTCTTTTCTGGTCTCACTAGAGAAGCCTGGTTGCTGGAAACAACTCAAGTGGTCACCATGCTGTTCATAATCACAGCCCTTCTCTGCTGTGGTGAGTATAAAGGGGTGGGTGGGGTGGAGGCCTGAGCAGAAGGTAAGGGTAAAGTCCCATGGGGGAGGGTGCAGAGTCTTGGCAGCAATTTCTTTTGCAGGACTGTGCAATGGGGTATTGACAGAAGAGACTGGTGAGTTTTTTCTGCTCCAGACTGGGACATTCCTCCCTAGAGATCCGAAATAACTACATAGTGTCAGTATCAGTGGCCAGGGAGTGACTGATTGGAAGGGAAGGACAGCCAGGAAGGAGCAGTCGCTCAAGTTGCTGGCAAAATTCAGCCTCCAACTCTGCTTTTGTGCCTGAAAAATTTCCCCCAAGCTTCTGCACTTTTCTGAGTCTCATCTGAGACATCCACTTCTCCTTTTCCCTGCATCTTCGGAAAGAAGAAAAGAGTTTGGATTTGAGTTGAAAAAGAGGTGGGCAGTGTGATCTGGGTAAAGGGTTCAAGGGCAAGGAAAGGGAGAAAAGGAGGGAGGATGGCTTCATTAACTCTGCTGTTTCTAGAAATAACCATGCCAACCCCTAAGCCTGAGCTATGGGCAGAGACCAACTTCCCTCTGGCCCCATGGAAGAACTTAACCCTCTGGTGCAGAAGCCCATCTGACTCAACTAAGGAGTTCGTGCTGCTGAAGGATGGGACTGGATGGATTGCAACTCACCCGGCCTCAAAGCAGGTCCGGGCTGCTTTCCCCCTTGGCACCCTGACCAAGAGTCACACCGGGAGTTACCACTGCCATTCATGGGAGGAGATGGCTGTGTCGGAGCCCAGTGAGGCACTTGAGCTGGTAGGGACAGGTAAGAAATGTTCAAGGGGCCTTTCTGGAGTAATCCCTAGAACCCCTGGGACTCCAACACTGTTGCTGAGTATGGGGAAATGAAAAAAGACTAAGAGCCAAGGGGTTTGTGCTTCACAATGGAAAGGAGGGACACTGAAATCAGGGAGAGGGTGGGTAAGACAGTGAGAGGAAACTGACAGCAGGAGTCAAAGACCAGTCCAAAATGGAATTGTTTTTTCACTGACAAAGTGACTCCAAATGTCTCATCTGAGCACCTTTAAACTTTGGACTCCTTTTCCACCCCTTTTTGTTTTCTAGACATCCTCCCCAAACCTGTCATTTCTGCATCCCCCCCAATCCGGGGCCAGGAACTGCAAATCCGGTGCAAAGGATGGCTGGCAGGCATGGCGTTTGCTCTGTATAAGGAGGGATTGCAGGAACCTGTCCAGCAACTTGGTGCAGTTGGGAGAGAAGCCTTCTTTACAATCCAAAGAATGGAGGATAAAGAGGAAGGCAATTATAGTTGCCGCACTCACACTGAAACACACCCCTTCAAGTGGTCTGAGCCCAGTGAATCCCTGGAGCTTATTATAAAAGGTAGATTTGTAAAGGATGTGTGAGGGAAGAGGGGGAAGGCAAAACTCTGGGTCAGACACTCCTCTCCTCACAGAAAACTTTGTTGCTGGTCCTAGGAGCCTGTGTCCAATCTTAGAGCCAGGCAGGCGTGGCTCTGAGAGTCCCAGGGCCTCTGGCTGCACAATATTAATAGCAGTAATCAATATTAATAGCTGGGGTTTGTGGAGGGTGATTTCATTTTTCTAATTATTTTTATATCATTTATTTTACTTAGCTATAGAGCAAATATTTAAGGGATATTTGGACAAGAAGGGAGAATGGTACCTTGTACAGCAGGTACTATTTTCCCTTCTTGTACAAGTGGGTAAACTAAGGTTCAGGGAACCAGAAGAGCCCTAATGAAAATTCACTATTTTAGCTAGCCTCTATTGTCTGCCCTGATGACAGGGAGGATTCAGCTGCAGGTGAGGGGTGAGGGTAAGGTGTCCCTGTGAGAAGTCCATCTGCAAAGTGAATTTACCTTCATTTTTAAATGCACCTACTTATGAGTGAAATACTACAAAAGGTAAAGCAGCTTCTTGGAACCAATACTAACTATATGAGCTATCTTTCTTTTTCTTTTTTTTTTCTTTTTCTTTTCTCCTTAAGTTGGTTTGTGTTGTTATTTATTTATTTATTTATTTATTTATTTATTTATTTATTTTTTATCTTTTAGAAATGTACCCAAAGCCCTTCTTCAACACTTGGGCCAGCCCAGTGGTCACTCCTGGTGCCCGAGTGACTTTCAATTGCTCCACCCCCCACAAGCACATGAGTTTTATTCTTTACAAAGATGGAAGTGAAATAGCGTCCAGTGACAGGTCTTGGGCAAGCCCAGGGTCCAGTACAGCTCAGTTTCTGATCATATCGGTGGGCATCGGTGATGGAGGGAATTACAGCTGCCGCTATTATGATTTTGCTATCTGGTCTGAGCCCAGCAACACTGTGGAGCTCGTGGTGACAGGTCAGGAGTGGGGAAATGAAAATGGAGGGTGTTACTGACCCTGGGACAGTGGGTGGAAAGACTAAATGCTCCTTCTAAAAGTCACCAAGAAAGTGCTTAGAACAGTGACTGGCATATGGTAAACAGTCCATATAAGGCAGCTGTTGATATTATTATCAATACATGATTAAGAGACAAAGAAGAGGGAGGAGGCAAGTAATTAATTTCTGGGGAAAGAAGTGAGGTAGATGGGGGTGTCAAATCCCTAGAGCCAAGTTCATGTTGCCCTATTTCTGAAATAATTTTGTTGCTTGGCCTTGAACTTCAGTCCCAACATTCACTATTTCATTAGCTGGGCTGTCAAAGATTGGTGGGCTGGATGGCCCTCATAGAAAGGACAAAGACCTTGAAATGTCAGCTGCATATTATATAGCCACTAGAAATGGCAGTTCTCAAAGGCTGTGTAAAGTCATAAGAAAATATTTACAATATAAAGTTAAGTGAAAAATATTAAATTATACAACCGTGCACACAGCCATGCATATGGTAGGATCCTAATTGTGCAAATAGTTATAGCTACGATGACATGGGCATATATAGAAAAAATTAATGGAAAGGAAATATATAAACATGTATAAAGAATGGTTATTGTTGAGTGGTAGAATTATATTGTCTTCATTAGATTTTTTGCTGTATTTTCTATAATAAACATATTGTTTCTTATAATAACAGTCAAAAAGCAATTTACATAATGTGGGGGGCAGGCTTCTCTCATGTTGTGGTCTCTTTAATTTCAGAATTCTACCCCAGACCCACTCTCATGGCAAAACCAGGTCCTGTGGTGCTTCCTGGGAAGAATGTGATCCTGCAGTGCCAAGGAGCTTTCCAGGGCATGAGGTTTGCCCTCGTGCATGAGGGAACCCAGGTCCCTTTACAGTTACAGAGTACCTCAGGGAACTCAACTGACTTCCTCCTACACACTGTTGGAGCAGAGGACTCTGGGAACTACAGCTGTGTTTACTATGAGACAACCATGTCAAACAGGGGATCACATCTCAGCAAGCCTATTATGATCTGGGTAACTGGTAAGGACAGGCAAAACATGGAACTGGGACAGAGACAAAGGCTGTAGGGATTAGGGAGGGTAATCCCTCTTAGAAGGCTAGGTTGGACCATGGAGGGAAACTACTGTGGCCAGAAAGAGAAAGATAAAGGGTTAATTCAACAAGTGCTAAATTTCCACACTCACCACTTTACATATTTGGTCTCTTCCTAGACACTTTCCCCAAGCCATGGCTGTTTGCTGAGCCCAGTTCTGTGGTTCCCATGGGGCAGAATGTTACTCTCTGGTGCCAAGGGCCAGTTCATGCAGTAGGGTACATTCTACACAAAGAAAAAGAAGACACTTCAATGCAGCTCTGGGGATCCACCAGTAATGACGGGGCATTCCCCATCACCAATATATCTGGTGCTAACATAGGACGTTACACCTGCTGCTACCACCCTGACTGGACCAGCCCTGTCAAGATACAACCTAGCAACACCCTGGAACTCATAGTCACAGGTAAGGGGAAGATTTTCTGGAGTGAGGGTAGGATGTAGAAAGGAGGAAATAGACTGGGACATAGTTCAGATGGTTTCCAAAGAGTTTAAGGAGAGGCAAGCAATAGTCTCCAAGGGCAAGTGACCTCTTCTCTTTGACCAGGAGTTAATTTTTTCTAGGTTTGCTTCCCAAACCCAGCCTATTAGCCCAGCCTAGTCCTATGGTGGCCCCCGGAGAAAATATGACTCTTCAATGTCAAGGGCAACTGCCAGACTCAACATTTGTCCTGTTGAAGGATGGTTCTCAAGAACCCTTAGAGAAACAGCGGCCAAGTGGCTACAGGGCTGACTTCTGGATGCCAGCAGTGAGAGGTGGAGATTCTGGGATCTATAGCTGTGTTTATTATTTAGATTCTGCTCCCCTTGCAGCTTCCAATCACAGTGACTCCCTGCACATCTGGGTGACTGGTAAGGTCCTGGAGCCTTCAGTAAGAGTCTAGATTTTATAGTGTTTTTAGTAATTTGCCCTAAGGGGGTAAAGGGTTGGGTTCAGGGCCACTCCTCCTAACTCTGTGTTCTGGTTGGTTACAGATAAACCCCCTAAACCCTCCCTGTCAGCCTGGCCCAGCACTGTGTTCAAGCTAGGGAAAGACATCACCCTTCAGTGCCGAGGACCCATGCCAGGTGTTGAATTTGTCCTGGAACGTGATGGAGAAGAAGCACCTCAGCAGTTCTCAGAGGATGGAGACTTTGTCATTAACAACATAGAAGGAAAAGGCACTGGAAACTATAGCTGCAGCTACCGCCTCCAGGCCCACCCTGATATCTGGTCAGACCCTAGTGATCCTCTGGAGCTCGTGGGTACAGCAGGTGAATAAATAATCCCTCCATGGTCCTGGCATAACACACCTGAGATCCCAGAAACAATCCCCATGGAGACAACCCAAATATGGAGGGGGATTTGGAGTCAGAGAGCAATGTGGTGATATTTCTCTAAGGATGGTGAGGAGGTGGGACCTCAGATTCACTCAAAGACAGATAGCCAGATATTTTCAAGGCCTCTTCCACCCTCCCCAAAATGAAGGCTGCTTCTGCCTCAGCATAAGCACTTCCTCTGATCACCCTCTCTACAGTTTTAACACATGGCTCCCAAATAAAGCTTGGAGGAGGCCAGATGAAAAGGCAATGAGAGATCAATTGGGACATATATGCTTTAATCTCTATGGCCTTTGTTTCTTCTCTTTTATCATCACAGGGCTTGCTGCTCAGGAGTGCACTGTGGGGAACATTGTCCGAAGTAGCCTGATTGTAGTGGTGGTTGTAGCTTTAGGGGTGGTGCTAGCCATAGAGTGGAGGAAATGGCCCCAACTTCGAACCAGGTAAATACCTTATGTCAACCTCCTTCTGTGAACCCAAGACTGCTGGAAAAACAATGCTCTGAATGTGCCTCCAGCATCTGAGCCCCACAATGCAACTGTTTTCAGGTTGATGGTTCTGGAAACACATTTAGCCATCTTTTTTCTTTATACAGAGACTCAAAGACAGATGGAAGGGACCAGACCATAGCCCTTGAAGAGTGTAACCAAGAAGGACAACTGGCCACCAACTCCAACTCTTCATCCTCAATCTCTCAGGGACCCTCAGTGGACCTGCCAGTCCCAATATAATAATCTCCTCCTTAACAAAAGCATTCCCCTCCTCCCTCTTTTATCCTCAGAGATCTGCAAATCTGACTGATCACCAGTTTGATTTGAGACATGATCCCTGATTAGAATGTCCTATTGTAATTCCATTTCATTATTGAATGAATGGATGAATAAATAAGTTGATGGCAAAAGTTCTCTCCAAGTTGAGCCTGAGGAGGGCAAACACTGAAGTTAAATAATTTTCATCGTGTTACTTCTAGGTCTGTAGTTCACAAATACTAGGATTAGCCTACAGTAGAACCTTGAAATTGCCAAAGTGTGCTTTGTAGGCCCTACATCACAATCACAGAGTGTACATTAATTCATTAATTTTGTTGTTGTTGTTAATCTTCACTCACGGATATTTTTTCCATTGAGTTTTTAGAGAGACTGAAAGGAAGGGAGGGAAGGGGGAAACAGAGAGATTGATATGAGAAAAACACATCGATTGATTGCTTACCACTCATGCCCTGACAGAGGCCAGGGATTAAACCTGCAACCCAGGTAGATGCCCTTGACTGGGAATCAAACCCATGATCCTTCAGTGCATGAGCCAATGCTCTAACAACTGAGCAACACTGGCCCGTGCCATTAATTCATGCTTAAGTGTGCAAAACTTATAAAGCTGAATACTTGCCCCTCCCTAAAGAAATCCTTGTTTCCCCCAAAGAAATGAGCCTCTGGTGGTGATATACCAGGGAGAGAGGAAGCAGTTGAGGTGGTTAGTTTGGAGGAGAAGACCTACTAGTGTCCCCTCCCAGGACTTTAAATGGAGGCTGGCTCACATACTAAGCCCCTGATCTTTCTCCCAAGATCAGTATGTCACTTGCCCCCTGGGTGGGAATTCAGTACACATTAGGGATTTTCATTGATGAAAGGAATTTACCTAATTCCTTGAACCTGTATGAAATCTCAGAAGTATTAAAGTAAGGGTCCCAGAAGAGGTCATGACATCTTCAAATCTGACCCTAAAATTCCTCACCTCCCAATACTGTTTAATTCTAAGCTAACACTGTTTGATAAAGCAATGTACACATTGAGTTATTTATTCCTGGTTACAACAAATTTTAGAAATCAACACCCTATATTCTTACATTAGGAAGCTTATTTACCCAGCAACTTAATGGAAATAAATGCATACTGCTTCTTTTAATCCTTATAGAATGAAACACTCTGAGTACTACAGACTAATTTATATTAAGCTCTTTCGAGTGTAGAGTACAAAATCTTACTCTGATTTCCATTTGATGAGGTTCTGTTAGTCGCTTATACTAATTTCTCATAGGATATCTAAAATTTGCATTTCAAAAGTGCTTTTATATTTGAATTTAGCAAAACCTGATCGTCGATTTCTGTTGAACCCATTCTCTACCTTCAAACTATCCATTCCTAACCCTCAATTAAACATTGGAGGGAGACCTGTCCTTGGTCCTTGGTTTTAGGATAAATGTTCTTTGACCAGACCTGATTTTGTTTTCCAATCATTAGGTATTCCAAAATGTATTGTCAAGGGTAGTGGCAGGGCTGTAGAAGTTATTAAGTAGTCACTTGATTATTTTGGCTGTTAATCAAGGAAAAGAGAAAAGGGAAGAAAAGAGCAGAGGACCAAGGGCTGAAATTTAGAGTAGCCTCTGAGTTAGAAAACCAGGAAGAATATGAGGCAAAAATTATAGAAAAAGATTCTCATGAAATTCAGACATTAAACCTGGAGTCTCTTGTGTCAAAAAGATTCAAGTAAAGATACACAATCAGAAAAATTTTAGAAACCTTTCAGAGAGAATCAAATAGTGAGAAATATCATGACATTGGACTGTTAGTTTTTTAAAAAACACATATACTATTCTTTCACTTAGAAAACCAAGTTCTACATGTCTTAGAAGGGGAAAAAACAGTTGTCAATTAACTATGAAACTCTCAAAGACAAAGAGTGGTTTTGGGATTTAACTTACCTACTCACTGTCAGAGCTATCTCAATGAATTAAATATCTGTTTATAATCCAAAATAGCATGTTGCTGACAGTGCTTCACATGGTATGTGTTTTCAACCTGGTTGCCATGGGAATCAGTCCCTTTACCCCTGGCTAGCCTCTAATCAACAGCCCAGCATTAGGTAATTTCTGAGAAATAGAATATCAATTAGGGTGGAATGGGCCTTTCAGATAATTTGTTCCTGAGACTCCAGGGACAAGGGCCAAAGATACTCTCCCCAGTTCTAAAAATAATTATAAATTTCTCCTGATCCTTAGGTCACACACCTTTGGCCCCAACTTCTCAGAGCTAAAGATTGTCTAGGTGGTGTGGTCCAATCCAGAATCCATTATAGAATTGCATTTACAGCAGCACTGACAGGGATAAAGAGCTCACAACTTTATGAGACAACCTGAGCATTTCAAATTGTTTGATTGATCCCATATTTGTGTCTTTGTATTCCTTTCATACTCACTGGCTTTATTTCTTTTTTTCTCTTTTTCTTTCATTTCTTTTCTTTTTTATTATTTTTTATTAATTTATTTTTCTTACAGATGTTTCTCCTTTTTTCCCCCATTGACACCCTCCTCCTCATCTCCCCCACCCTGTCCCCAGCTTTGTTGTCCATGGCCATTGGTTATGCGTACATGCATATAAGTTCTGTGGTTTATCTCTTCCCTCCCCCGCTCCTCCTCTTCTGAGGGTTGTCAGTCTGTACCTTACTTCCACGTCTCTGGGCCTGAGTAACACTGTTACTCAGAATGTTGTGTTCATTATATTCCACAAATAAGTGAGATCATGTGATATTTGTTTTTCACTACTTGGCTTGTTTCGTTTAGGATAATATTTTCCAGGCCCCTCCAGGTCGTCTCAAAGGATAAGAGATCTTTTCTTCTTACAGCTGTATAGTACTCTATTGTGTATATGTACCACAGCTTGTATATCCATTCGTCCACTGACAAACACTAGGGCTGTTTCCAGATGTTAGTGACTGTAAATAGTGCTGCTATAAACATGAGGGTACATATATTATTTCCAATTGGTGTTTCAGGCTTTGTAGGGTATATTTCCAGAAGTGGGATCACTGGGTCAAATGGCAATTCAAGTTTTGACTTTTTTGAGGTGATACCATAGTGTTTCCATAGTGGCTGCACCAGTCTGCATTCCCACCAGCAGTGTACTAGAGTCCCCTTTTCTCCACACCCTCGCCAACATTTGTTGTTTGGTGATTTGTTCAGGGTGGTCATTCTGACAGGTGTGAGGTGATATACTTCATTGTTGTTTTAATTTGCATCTCTGTGAAGATTAGTGATGTTGAGCATTTCTTCTTATGTCTCTTAGTCATTTGTATGTCCTGTTTGGAGAGGTGTCTATTTAGTTCCTCTGCCATTTTTAAAAATAATTTTTCATTAATTTATTTTCGTTACAGATGTTTCTCTTTTTTTTCCCCATTGACACCCTCCTCCCCATCCCCGCCACCTCATAACCGGTTTTGTTGTCCTTGCCATTGGTTATGCATACATGGATATAAGTTCTCTGGTTTATCTATTCCTTCTCCCCATCAACCCCTCTTCTGAGGATTTACAGTCTGTACCCTACTTCCATGTCTCTGGGACTACCCAATTCCTTACTCTGTATGTTAATTATATTCCACAAATAAGTGAGATCATGTGACATTTGTCTTTCTCTGCTTGGCTTGTTTTGCTTAAGATAATACTTTCCAGGTCCCTCCATGTCGTCTCAAAGGATAACAGATCTTTCTTTCTTACAGCTGAATACTACTCCATTGTGTATATGTACCACAGCTTTCTTATCCATTCATCTATTGATGGACACTTGGGCTATTTCCAGATCTTACCTATTGTAAATGGTGTTGCAATAAAAATGGGGGTACATATATTCTTTCTGATTGGTTTTTCAGGTTTCTTAGGGTATAATCCTACAAGTGGGATCACTGGATCAATGGCAATTCAATGTTCAATTTTTTGAAGTAACACTATATTGTTTTCTTTGGTGGCTGCACCAGTCTGCATTGCCACCAGCAGTGTAGTAGGGTCCCTTTTTCTCCACACCCTCACCAACATTTGTTATATGATGATTTGTTGATGGTGGCCATTCTGACAGGTGTGAGGTGATACCTCATTGTTGTTTTAAATTGTATCTCTCTGATGATTAGTGATGTTGAGCATTTCTTCCTATGTCTCTTGGCCATTTGTATGTCATGTTTGCAGAGGTGTCTATTTAGGTCCTCTGCCCATTATTTAATTGGGTTCTTTATTATCCTTTTGTTGAGTTGTAGGAGTACTCTATATATTTTGGAAATTAATCCCTTATCTGATATATCATCGGTAATTATGCTCTCCCATACAGTGGGTTGCTTTCCATTTTGGTGGTATTTTCTTTTGCAGTGCAGAAGATTTTTAGTTGGTGTAGTCCCCTATGTTCATTTGTTTCTGTTGCCTTAGGTGTTGTATCAGTGAAAAATCTGCTGCGTATGATGTCTGATATTTTGTTGATTACATTTTCTTCTAGGATTTTTATGGATTCAGGGGTCACATTTAAGAATTTTATCCATTTTGAGTTTATTCTCATGTATAGTGTAAGTTGGTGGTATAGCTTCATTTTTTTTACTGAAGAGGCTGCCTTTACTCCATTGTATGCTCTAGCCTCCTTTATCAAATATTAATTGAGCATAATGTCTTGGGTTCATTTCTGGGTTATCTGTTCTATTCCATTCGTCTATATGCCTGTTCCTGTGCCAGTACCAGGCTGTTCTGATTACAGTAGCTTTGTAGTATAATCTGATATCAGGTACTCTGATCCCACCTACTTTGTCCCACTTTTTCAAGATTGCTGTGGCTATTCAGGGTCTTTTTTGGTTCCATATAAACTTTTGGACTGTTTGTTCTAGTTCTGTGAAGTATGTCGTTGGTATTCTGATGTGGATTGCATTGAATCTATAGACTGCTGTGGGTAATATGGACATTTTAATGATGTTAATTCTTCCAATCGATGAACAAGGTGTGTGCTTCCACTTTTTTATATCTTCCTCTATTTCTTTTTCAAATGTCCTGCAGTTTTCTGTGAATAGTTCCTTTACTTCCTTGATTAAGTTTATTCCTAGTTATCTTAAATTTTTTACCACGATGGTAAATGGGATTGTTTTTAGTTTCTCTTTCTGTGAGTTCATCATCGGTGTATAAGAATGCCATCAATTTCTTGACATTGATTTTGTATCTGCTACTTTGCCAAATTCATTTACTAAGTTTAGTAGATTTTTGATGGAGTCTTTAGGGTTTTCTATGTGTAATATCATGTCATCTGCTAATAATAAGAGTTTCACTTCCTCCTTTCCAAATTGAATCCCTTTTATTTTATATTCATGTCTAATAGTTGTGGCTAAGACTTCCAGTATTATGTTAAATAAGAGTGGCAAAAGTGGGCATCCCTGTCTTGTTCCTATTCTTAGTTTTTTTTTCCCATCGAGTATGATGTTGGCAGTACTTCTTTCATATATGGCCTTCATTATGTTGAAACCTGATCCCTCTATTCCCACATTGCTGAGTGTTTTTATCAGAAATGAATACTGGATTTTGTCAAATGCTTTTTCAGCACCTATTGATATGATCATGAGGTTTTTATTCTTCATTTTGTTTATGTGGTATATCACATTTATTGATTTGTGGTTTTTGTACCAGCCTTTCATCCCTGTGATTGTGATGAATCTCACTTTGTCATGGTAAATAATTTTTTTTTGATGTATTGCTGGATTCGATTTGCTAGTATTTTGTTCAGATTTTGGCATCTATGTTCATCAGGGATATTGATCTGTAGTTTTCTTTCTTTGTAGTGTCTTTTTTTTTGTTTTTGGAATTAGAATTATGCTGGTCTCATAAAACGAGTTTGGAAGTCTTCCTTTTTCTTCAATTTTTTAAATAATTTGAGGAGAATTGGTAGTAGTTCTTCTTTAAATGTTTGGTAAAATTTCCCCATGTAGCCGTCTGGGCCTGGGCTTTTGTTTGCTGGGAGAGTCTTGATTACATCTTCAATTTTTTTTTTTTTTTTGTTCTTGTTCTGTTCAAGTTTTCTATCTCTTCCTGGTTCAGTTTTGGGAGACTACGTGTTTCTAGAAATTTGTCCATTTCGCTTAGATTGTCGAAATTGTTGCCATATAACTGTTCATAATATTTGTTAATGATCCTTTGTATTTCTGTGGTGTCAGTTGTTATCTCTGCTCCTCATTTTCTGATTTTGTATATTTGGATCCTCTCTCTTTGTTTCTTGGTGAGTCTAGCTAAGGGTCCATCAATCTTGTTTGTCTTTTCCAAGAACCACCTCTTTGTTGATCTTTTGAATTGATTATTTGGTCTCCATGTCATTTATTTCTACTCTGATTTTTATTATTTCCTTCCTTCTACTTGCTCTGGGGTTTTCTTTTTGTTTGCTTTCTAGTTCTTTAAGTTGTGAAGTTAGGTAGTCTATTAGAGTTTTTCTTGCACCTTGAGGTAGGCCTGTAGTGCTATGAACTTTCCTCTCAGAACTGCTTTCTCTGCATCCCATAAATTTTGTGTTGTTGTGTGTTCCTTTTTATTGGTTCCCAGGAAGTTTTTAATTTCTTCCCTGATCTCCTTGGTAACCCATTCATTGTTCAATAACATGCTATTTAACCTCCATGTTTTCAAATGTCTTTTCATGTTCTTATTGCATTTGATTTCTAGTTTCATGCCATTTTGATCTGAGAAGATGCTTGATATGATGTCAATCTTGAACTTGTAGAGGCTTAGTTTGTGCCTTAACATGTGTTCTATCTTTGAAAATGTCCTATGGGCACTTCAGAATAATGTGAGTTCTGCAGTTTTGGGGTGTAATTCTCTGTAGATATCAATTAAATCCAGTTGATCTAGTGCTTCATTTAGAGTCTGTTTCCTTGTTAATTTTTTGTCTAGATGATCTATCCAGTGATGTCAGCAGGGTGTTGATATCCCCTGCTATGATTGTACTGCTATTGATTTCTAACTTTGAAGTCCTCCAGAAGACATTTAATATATGTTGGTGATACTATATTGGGTGCATATATATTTACTAAGGTTATATCATCCTGTTGGATAGATCCTTTCAATATTATGTAGTGACCTTCTTTGTCTCTAGTTATGGTCTTCATTTTGAAATCTACTTTATCAGATATGAGTATTGCTACTCCAGCTTTTTTTTGCTTTCCAGTTGCTTGAACATTTTTTTTCCATTCTTTCATTTTCAACCTCTGTGAGTCTTTTGTTGTGATGTGGGTCTCTTGTATACAACATATATGTGAGTAATGTTTTCTTATCTAGTCAGATACTCTGTGTCTTTTTTTCAGAGCATACAAACCATTCACATTTAAGGTGATAATTGATATGTACTTCTTTATTGCCATTTTTGTTTAGTGTGGTTATATTTTTCTTTCACTAATTACAACAGTGTTTTTGTTTGTTTGTTTGTTTGTTTTTGTTTTTGTTTTATCATATCTTGCATTTCTGGTTTGGTGTTAATATATTCCCTTAGACTTTTTTGGTCTGTAAAGGTCTTTATTTGACCTTCTATTTTGAATAATAGCCTTGCTGGATAGAGTAGTCTTAAATTCAGATCCTTGTTTTTCATGACCTTAATTACTTCATGCCATTCCCTTCTGACCTGTAGTGTTTCTGTTGAGAAGTCAACTGAGAGCCTTATGGAGTTTCCTTTGAAGGTAACCGGTTGCATATCTCTTGCTGCCTTTAGAATTCTCTCTTTGTCTCTAATTTTTGGCATTTTAATTACTATGTGTCTTGGTGTGGGCCTGTTTGGGTTCCTCTTACTTGGGGCTCTCTGTGCTTCTCAAACTGGAATGCCATCTTCCCTTACCAAGTTAGAAAAGTTTTCTGTCACTATTTCTTCAAATGTATTCTCTAATCCTTGCCCATTTTCTTCCAGTTCGGGGACTCCTACAATGTCAATGTTACCACATTTCCAGTTGTCCCACAGTTCTCTTTAGGTATCTTCCTGTTTTTTAATTGTTTTTTCCTTTTGGTTTTCTGATTGGTTGATTTTTTTCTACCCTGTCTTCCAATTCACTGATATGGTCCTCAGCTTCCTTTACTCTGCTGGTTAGTCCTTCCAATGTGTTCTTGATTTCTGCTATGTCATTCTTCATTTCCACTTGGTTGGTTTTTAATGTTTCTGTATCTTTCCTCATGGTGCTGATGTCCTTACTAATGCTGTTGAGCTTCCTCAAGATTATGGCTATGAACTCTACCTCTGATAATATGCTTAACTGCATTTCAGTTATCTCATCTTTGATAGAGTTCTCTTGTTCTTTCACTTGGGATTTGTTTCTTTGTTTCACCATTTGGGCAATCTTAGTGGGTTTTGGAGCCTGCCAAATTTTCCCTGTGTGTGTTTGTGTTCTGCTGTTTGTGGCTCCCTCTACTGGGTTTGGATGAGCCTGGGTGGGCCTACCTAAAACACGACTGACTGTTAATCTTACTTTCCTGGATAGATTTCCAAGCCCAGGAAAGGTTCAGTTATCCTCTAGCTTTTTCCTGAAGGCTAGTAGTCTCAGTTACTCAGTACCTTGGAATATAACCCTGGTGTTCTGCATAAGAGGATTTCCAGATGGTGAAATAGATGCTGGTTGTTAATGAACCTCAAATTGCATTTCTTTGCCTCACCTTGGAAAGGATGAATCTCTGAGTGGGGGGCTGCTGCTTTTCTCCACAGATCTGGGAAGGAGCACACTGGTCATAGTCCTTTGTGGCCACAACTCGGCAAAAACTCTGAGTGCCCTCCAAATCCTGGGTGTCTCCAGAGTTTCAGTCCAGTCTGCCCTCCCTCTGCCATAGCCCTGGGTGAGTGGTTGTGGCTATTTTAGCACCCTGTCTAGGCTGTCTGCACTGTGGAGCAGGCTTCGTCTTTATTCCCCAAGGGCACTGCTCACAGTGAGGACTGTTGCTGTCTGTGGGCTCCCAGCTCGTCACCCTCTTGCATCTCTGCAGATCCTACCAGTGTCCCTGGTTATATGATCCTATCCTGCTGCTTTTCTGTTGCTTTTGTCCAAGGATTTATCTTTATTTTAGTTGTAATTCCAGTTTGGTCCTGGGAGCTCCTCTGTGTAGCTTTCATTTATTCTGCCTTCATTTTCACTTCCTCTATGCCTATCTTGTGCTCTGTTGGGCTGAAAAGGCCTCTCTGGTGCCCCTGCACCCTTCAGGTCCTGCAGGTAACTGCATTTCACAGTCCCTTTGGGGCCCTGGCTCTATGCCTATGTTATGGGCTGCTGGCTTGCACAAGCCTCTCTGGTGCTTCAGCACCCTGCAGGTCCTGTGGGTAACTGGATGGCACAGTCCCTGCTGGATGGCACAGGCCTATTTGCTGCCCCACACCCTGAAGGTCCCATGGGCAGGCAGCTGGATCACACCAGTCCCTTTCCTACTCCAGCTTCTCACTGCTGTTGTGAGCTGCTGGACTGCACAGGCCGTTGTGGAGCCCCAGGTGCCCCCGTGGTGGCTGGGGAGTGCTTCTGCCCCATGGGACTCAACCTGTGCTCAGCTTTTGCTGTAATTTATGGGACTGGGTGTCAGCTGCTGGTCTGTGCTTCTGTTGCCTGGGGATCGATGTCTCTTTTCCAGCCTCTGTTGCTGGGGGTATATCTAGACTCTGATTGGCTGCTACTATGGGGGATGTTGCTGGCCTCCCAGCTGTCTGCGGCTTCTGCAACCAACACCCTGGCAGCTCCACTACTGTGCACAAGTCTGTGTGGACACAGAGTGACCACTGGTCTGATGATGCCAGGTGCACTGGTGGGCTCAGGTTTCTGGGCCCTAGCCACTCCCACGGCCTCCTCCCAGGGAAGACCCGGGATCTCCTATAATTGTGGGACCTCCCTGTGTCACAGGGAGAAGCACCCTGAATAGCCCTTTACTGCAGTAGCCAACTGATTCTGTCGACAGCACAGGAATCTTCTGCTCCAAGTCGCCACACTGCAGGAGTTTGGTCATCCACCTTCACATCCACTCACACTCTCTCACACACTAGCTCACTCTCTCACACACTCACTCTCCCTCCGGTCCTACCCAGTGCCATCTTCAGTCTTTGACTCTAGTTTTATTTTTTGCATGTAGCAGTCCAATTTTCTGAACTCCATGTATTGAAGAGACTGTCTTGACTCCCCTGTTTGCTCTTGCCAACTTTTTCAAATATTAATTGAGCATATTGTCTTGGGTCAATTTCTGGGTTCTCTGTTTTGTTCCATTTATCTATCGGTCTGTTCTTGTGCCAGTATCAGGATGTATTGATTACAGTGGCTTTGTAGTATAACCTGATACCTGGTAATGTGATTCCTCCTACTTTGTTCTTTTTATTTTTTCCAAGATTGCTGTGGTTATTGGTTGGGGGTCTTTTTTTGTTTCATATAAACTTTTGGAGTGTTTGTTCTAGATCTGTGAAGTGTGTCTTTGGTATTTTTATGGGGATTACATTGAATCTATAGATTGCTTGGGGTACTATAGACATTTTAATGATGTTAATTCTTCCAATCCATGAACAAGGTATGTGATTCCACTTACTTATATATTCCTGTATTTCTTTTTTCAATGACCTGTAGTTTTCTGTGAAGAGGTCCTTTACTTCTTTGGTTATGATTATTCCTAGGTATCTTACTTTTCTTGCTGCAATGTTAAATGGGATTGTTTTCTTAGTTTCTTTTTCTGTGAGTTCATCATTGGTGTATAAGAATGCCGTCGATTGCTTGACATTAATTTTGTATACTGATACTTTGCCAAATTCATTTATTAAGCCTAGTAGATTTTTGATGGAGTCTTTAGGGTTTTCTATGTGTAATATCATGTCATCTGCAAATAATGACAGTTTCACTTCCTCCTTTCCAATTTGTATCCCCTTTATTTTTTTCTTCATGTCTTATTGCTGTGGCTAAGCCTTCGAGTACTATGTTGAATAAGAGTGTTGAATATGGGCATCATTGTCCTTTGCCATTGCCAATTGAGTATGATGTTGACTTTAGGTTTTTCATATATGGCCTTTATTATGTTGAGATATGATCCTACTATTCCCACATTGCTGGGCGTTTTTATCGGGAATGGGTGCTGGATTTTGTTGAATGCTTTTTCAGCATCTATTGATATGATCATATGGTTCTTATGTTTTATTTTGTTTATGTGGTGTATCACATTTATTGATTTGCGAATATTGTACCATCTTTGCAGCATCCCTGGGATGAATCCCACTTGGTCGTGATGAATAATTTTTTTAATGCATTACTTGATCCTATTTGCATATATATATATATATATTGGTGGGGCGTATGTGTCCCTGGCCAGAACCAAACCCGGGACTCCCTGGTCCGCAGGCCAATGCTCAAACCACTGTGCCAGGGCACAATATTTTTTTAAGAATTTTGGCATCTGTGTTTATCAAGGATATTGGCCTGTGTTTTTCTCAATTTGTAGTGTCTTTAATTGGTTTTGGAATTAGAATTATGTTGGTCTCATGAAATGTGTCTGTCTTTTTGGATTTTTTGGAATAACTTAAGGAGAATGGGTATTATGGCTATCCGTTTTGAAGTCTATCTTGTCAGATATGAGTATTGCTACACCAGCTTTTTTTTTTTTAGTCATTTCCATTTGCTTGGAAAATTTTTATTACATCCCTTCACTTTCATCCTATGTGAGTCTTTTGTTGTGAGGTGGATCTTGTAGACAGCATATATATATATATATATATATATATATATATATATAGTGTTTTCTTATCCAATCAGCTACCCTATGTCTTTTGATTGGAGCATTTAAGCCATTTACATTTAAGGTAATTATTGATAGATAGTTATTAGTTGTCATTTTAATTTTATTCCTGTGTTTCTCTCTCTCTCTCTCTCTGTTTCTTCTTCTTTTTACAAAAGTTCTTTCAGCATTTCTTGCAGTGCTGGTTTGGTGGTGGTACATTCCTTTCGCTTTTTTTTTTTTTTTAATCTGTGATGGTCTTTATTTCTCCTTCAATTTTTAATGATGGCCTTGATAGATAGAGTAGTCTTGGATTCAGACCCTTGCCTTGTATTACTTTGTACACTTCATGCCACTCACTTCTGACCTGCAGTGTTTCTATTGAAAAATCTGCTGACAATCTAAAGGGAACTCCCTTGTAGGTAACTTTCTGTCTCTCTCTTGCTTCCTTTAAGATTCTTTCTTTGTCTTTAATGTTTGCCATTTTTATTATAATGTGTCTAGCTGTGGGTCTTCTGGGGTTCATCTTGCTTGAGACTCTGTGTTTCCTGGACTTGTGTCACTTTTTCCTTCACCAGTTTAGGGAAGGTTTCTGTCATTATCTCTTCAAACAGTTTCTCTATTCCTTTCTCTGATACTTCTCCTTCCAGTACCCCTACAATGTGAATATTGTTATATTTTCTATTGGCCCACAGCTCCCTTAAACTTTCCTCCTGCTTTTTGAACTTTGTTTCTATTTGCTGCTCTATTTGGGTGTCTTTCTCTACCTTGTCTTCTAAGTCACTGATTTGTTCTTCAGCTTCTTCTGATCTGCTATTGAACTCTTCTAAGGTATTTTTTCATAACTGCTATTCCATTCTTTATTTTCTCTTGATTTTTATGCATAGCTTTTATCTCTTTATGTGTAGCTTCTACCTCTTTTTTTAAGCTGAAGTAGTTTCCAGTGAGCTCTTCACAATTCTTATTAATTTGTTTGTAGTTGTCACCAAATTGTTTGAACACCTTTAAAATCATTGCTTTGAATTATTTATCTGACAAGTTGTTTTTTTCCATTTTCTGTAGTTCCATTTCTAGTGATTCCTCTTCTTTTTCCTTTGGGTGTTATTTCTTTGTCTCCCCATTTTAGCCATCTGGTAGCTCTAGACCTGGTGAGGGATGTTTGGATGTGTAGGCGGCTCACTATATATCATATAAGGCTACTGTGCCTCCCAGAGTGTTCTGTTGTGTGTTGCCTCTTACCTACTGTGGATCCTGGAGGATTGATTGCTGGGGGCTGGTATTGGCATGTCCTGATAGGTGCTGCTATTTGTTTGCGTGATCCCCTCTAAAGCTGTGTTCCCAGGTAGTCGCTGGTGCCACCTGTAGCTGTATTGCTCAGGCCCCGCTCGAGCTGCACTCCTTGCCTGCATCGTGTATGGCTGGGTCTCACAGGTCTCTCTTAAGCCCCAGATCCCCACTGGACTCATGGACAGCTGTGCTGCACAGGCCCTACTGGAGCCCTGGCTCCCAGCTGATCTTGTGAGCAACTGGGCTGTACAGGCCCTGTTGGAACCCCTGCTTTCCACTGATCCCATGGGAAGATGGATCACACAGTTCCCTCTGGAGGCCTGGCTCCACGTCTATCTTGTGGGCAGCTGGATTGCATAAGCCTCTCTGGGGCCCCAGCTCCCTGAGGGTTCCATGGAAGTTGGATCGCACTGCCACCCCACCACTCTTGTGGGCCAAAGAATTGTACAGGTCCTTTTGGAGCCCCGGTTTCACACTACTCTTATGGGCTGCTGGCTCACACTCGCTCCTATGGATCCCTGGCTACCCTTTGCTCTTGTGGGAAACTGTATTGTTAGGCCCCTGTGGAGCTCCAGGTCCTGCTGCTGGCAGCTGGGGAGTGCTGCTGCCTCGTGGGGCTCAACTCCTGCTCAGCCTTTGCTGTAGTTTTTGTGGATGGGTCTCAGCTGCTAGTCTGTGCTTTTGTTGCCTGGGGATAGATGTCTGCTCCCCAGCCTCTGTTGCTGGGGGGTATATCTTGACTCTGATCGGGCTGCTACTATGGGGGGTGATGCTGAGCTCCTGTCCATTTGCAGTTTCTACAACAGGCACCTTGACAGCTCTGCTACAATGCACTGGTCTGTGTTGACACAGGATGTCCACTGCTCCGATAGTGCCAGGTGCACTGGTGGGCTCTGGTTGCGGGGCCCTAGCCACTCCCACTGCCTCCTTCCTGGGAAGACCCTGCATCTTCCAAAATGGTGAGACCTGCCCCCATTGCAGAGAGAAGTGCCCTGAAGCGCCACTTACCGAGGTAGCCATCTGTTTCCCGTCACACCACAGGAACCTTCTGCTCCACATCTCTGCACTGAGTTTGGTTGTCCACCTTCACGTCACTCACACTCTCTCATACACTAGCTCACTCTCTCATGCATTCACCCTCCCTCCAGTCCTGCCTACCACCATCCTTTCTCATATATTTTATATACCTTTTTCTATATAGATTAATTAATTATACAGAATATTAAGCTATGATAAATGATGTGGTGAAAAATAAAGCAGACAAAGTAGATACAACAGTGTGAGTTTTGTGGAGAGATTGTTGCAATTTAAAAAGGGTGACTGAGAGTTCCTCACTGAAAAGGTAACGCTTGACTTATGATGATGAAGGACATGAAGGAGCATCCCATACAGACATGTAGGCAAAGTGAGTTCTAGAAAAAGAGAAAATCAAATTTAACAACCCTGAAACAGGAGAATGCCTGGCTGCTTTGAGGAACTGGGACTAGACTACAGAGACTGGAGCAGAGTCTGCAAGGGGGAGAGTAGAAGGGGATACAGCAAGAGGGGTAATGGGAGCCAGGTCAACCAAGACCTTCATAAGTTTTTGTAGGAAGCCACTGGAGTGACATGATTAGACTAAAACATTTAAATAGAACCATCCAGTCTTCTGTGTAAAGGATAGACTAAACAGCAAGAATGGAAGCAGATAGATCTATTAGTAGGCTATTGCAATAATCAGGCTAAAGAGAGTGACTTAGGTCCTCACAGTAGCAGAGAGGTGATAAGAAATGGTTAGGTTATTGATATAATCTGAGGAAAGAGCTAACAGGATTTGCTGACAGATTGTATGTGGGGTGTGTTCTGTAAACATTTTCATTACAAGAAAGAACTGTTTCAAAGATTGCCTTAGTGTTTCCCTCCCAAGATTATTTTAATCTTGTATTAAAGGAAAAATTTTCCAATGCCTCCTAACTCAATCACCACTTCTGGACAGTTTGTCAGTGAATTTGTCTTTGTCCATCCAGAAACACATGAACAAAATGCCTTCATGTCAGAAGTGATCTGACCAACACAGAGTACAGAGGATAGTAAAATGATCTCAATTCTATTTCTGATAATGTCTCCTAAAATACATTAGTCCTTGGGGAGCCAAATCACACTATTAGCTCATAGAAAACTCGTAGTTAACCAAAACCCATAGCTCTTTTGCACACAAGCTCTTGCTAATTCAATCCTTTCTTGTCCTTCACTTGTGCATGTGATGTGTTATTTTGCAATTGATTTAAGACTTGATTTGACATTTATTTTATCGTATAGGCTCCAGGTTACAGAAGTAATATATTAACACTTAGTGAGCCCCATTCTATAAGCTAAACATATAGGCACTACTTCATTTACTAACATCAATCCTCTGCGGCTCTATGCTATGGTTGTTACCATTTTCCACATGAGAAAAGAGAGGCTTAAAGAGGTTAGATAACATGCCCAAGCCTCCCCTCAAAGGACAGAGATAGAATTAGAATGAAATCTCACCTGATGTAAAAGCCAAATTCTCCCATATTAAACCTTGGATAATGTAGTATCTGGAAATAAGAGGTGTGCAATATTCACCAAATTGATCACCTTTGCACCCTACTTTGGCACTCGTTTTCACTTAGGAATTTTAGGCTCTATTCTAGAGCTTAAAGTTTAAGCATCTTAATCTTTACGATAAGTCTTTGTGGTAAATACTATCATTATTCACATTTATTTTTCAAAATTAATATATTTTTATTACAGATGTCCCTCCTTTTTCCCCTATTGACACCCTCCTCCCCATTCCTGACACCCCTCACCTTCACTATACTGTTGTATATGTCCATTGGTTATGCCTATATGCGAATAAGTTCTTTGGTTTATCCCTTTCTACCCCCCCACCCTTCTTCCCTCTGAAGTTTGTCAGTCTGTTCCTTAATTCCATGTCTCTGGATCTATTTTGTTCATCAGCATATTTTGTTCATTATTTTGCACAAACAAATGAGATCATGTGATATTTGTCTTCTTCTGATTGGCTTATTTTGCTTAGCATTGCAACAAAAAAAAATTCAGATACCTAGGAATAAACTTGAGCAAGGAGGTAAACATCCTGTTCTCAAAAAACTAACGGACATTGAAAAAAGAAATAGAAGAAGATATAAAAAAGTGGAAGCATATACCATCTTCATGGATTGGAAGAATTAACATCATTAAAATGTCCATACTACCCAAAGCAATCTATAGATTCAATGCAATCCCCATTAAATGCCAATGGCATATTTTACAGATCTAGAACAAATACTCCAAAAGTTTATATGGTACCAAAAAGACCCTGGATAGCTATAGCAATCTTGAAAAAGAAGAACAAAGTTGGAGGAATCACGATTCTGAATATCAGGTTATGCTACAAAGCCATTATAATCAAAACAGCCTCATACTGTCACAAGAAGAGGCATATAGATCAATGAGACAGAACAGAGAACTCAGAAATTGACCCAAGACATTATTCTTATTATTTACATTTCTTACAAAGAAGGAAACAAAGGCACCAAGAGATTAAGCAACCTGCCTAGGTGAAATAGCCAACAAATTTTAGAGACAAAATTTGGACCCAGGCAGTCTGCCTCCAAAATGTGTGTTTATAACCACTAAGCCATACTGTTTCAGGCTATTCTCTAGGTAAAGAGTTGCCTCAGAGGTCTAACTCACTGTCCATTGCCCAATGGTAAATATGTGGCCCTCCTGTTGAAATCCAGTTAAGCCTCTCCCTTCTTTTCCATTTTTATTCTTTAATAATGGAAACTGACCTCTGGGTCTGTTTAAGAAGGAAGTCTTTCTTTAAGATGGAAAACTTGTTCATGTACCCAAACTTAGTCTTGATCTCTCCACTTCCCTCTCAGAACTTCATGCCACTCTATTCTGCTATAGACCAAAATTTTCAACTCCCCCTCCTAAAAAGGGAGCTAATATGATAAAATGATTCCCATTATGAGGAAATCCCTGAAAAGGAAATCATATGACTGGTGGTGGCAGGTCAATAGAGGTCTGCAAAAGAAAGACATTCCCTCAGTCATCTCCCTACCTCCAATAATGGTCGCTAGGCCAGACCAACAAATAGATTGTGGGAAATTAACTACAAGATTCTGACTAAAGTCATGTTTTAAAATGGGTATGATAAGTGTGTGTGGAGAAACTCAAACCATTCATATAAGTTATTGGCTTATAAAGAATGACTTTTGCGAGAAAATGTCTTGTTATTTCAGAAGGCTATCTTTGGCACCATATGCTACAGACCCATGAATAATCTACACGACATCATAGGCTAGAAGAATGTACATCAGGGACTAGAATTAGTTTTGAACAGGAGACAAATCCCATAAACGGTGGCATGTCATAACAAGCTTTTCAAAACTAGCCAAAGTTCTCTTGTTTTTTAGGATCATTACTCATGTAACTGTTCCATTTTAACCCCAGCAGTCAATCCTTGGGAATTTATCAATTGATGTCCCAAAGTTTGACTTGATCAAATGCATCTGAACACAATGAACGAATCCTAAACTTGAAAAATTTTAGAATTTTAAGGGCCATCAGAGATGATACAGTACATAAACATTCTACATCATACCAAAAAGGTAGCTGACCAATCTCTGCTGGAACACTGCTAGACGACAGGTGTTATGGTATGGAGGTAGATAGGTAAAACTTACTACCTATAAGTTATGGCTGTCCTTCCATGGTGAAGAAATTATTTTATGTTTTCAGAGCTGCATTCTTCCAGCTTTCATACCCATTGGCTCACATAAAATGTACACAAAAATCTTCTTTAAGTCTTTGCTTGTTTAAAGTAAAACATCCCAATTTTTTTCTAACTGTATCAACCAGAGTAAAGCAATACCTTCGAGATGCTCTAACTTTAGGTACAAAGAAACTATCATCTCCAACGTGATGGACACTATACATGCATTAATCTATCCCTGAGATCTCAATAGCATATTTAGCAACCACAATACACTGTGGGTTCATAATAAGTTTGACGCTAACTGAAAACCCCCTGCCTTTTATAAAAGTACTTCTAAGCCTAGCCTTCACATTGAGTTTATGTAGTTAATTTTAGAGCTGAAAAATACTATTTCAAATTCATCCCAACTACATTAGAGTAAGAAGATTTTATTTTTTTAAATATGTTCAGCTTTACATCTATTTGTCCACTTAGAGAAATATTAAATCTTTTCATCTAATTTTTCATATCTAAAAAATGGAATAACCATTATGCTAATTTTGAAGTGTTTTGGTGAGGATCAAATGAAACAATATATGTGAAAGTGCTCTATAAATAGTCTCAGATCCCATTCTCTTCTTGTCCCCCTTAAATTAGTCAGGGAAAGGCTTCTATGTTATATACAGGCATAGACCACAGCCCTTGTCAGTAGGAAGCAGTTACTAAAGACAGTCGATCCTCCCTTATCATCCCTAAAATATTTTAGGGATGGAAGTCTTAGAGGAGAGAATGAGACAAGCCAGTAAACCAGGACAATCAAAACAGGAACACTGAGAAAGATGTTTAAACAATAGTTTGCGGCCATCTACTAAATACTATCTTCCCGAAACCAAGGACATTTCAGGGTAAATGGTTTGCATTTTTCCTCTCCAACCAGAGGGTAAATAGCTTAAATCACCCCACTCAGGGGGGTAGATAACAGAAATCCAATTAGTGTCATTTGCCAACCACACTCAAGGACAAATAAAGTTAAGAGAATAAACCTCATTTTGCTATATCAGCATAAAGCTGATGAATATTCTACTGAGATCCTCCCCTAAGACTTTTCCTAAATGCTCAGCCTTTAAAACCCCTTAAAAAAGAAGGTCCCAACATGAGCTCTTTCTCCCAGGAGCACACCCCCATGTCTCCCCCTACTTCTTTCCCCGCAGGCATGCATCTCCTAAACTCTAAGGGACCCCATGAGGTATGTAACCAGAGCAGCCACGGGCAGTGACAGTTCATCTCAGGCAAACCCCCTGAACCTTTCCCTAAGACCCCCTTTGCTGTGATTTCTTAGTGAGCCAAAACAGACCAGCCTAAGCTCTTTTCCCCAGCCCTTCCTTGTTTCACTATCCCAGCTTCAATAAACATCCTCTAAAATTAAAAAAAAGAAAAGAAAAGAAAGAATAAGAGAGAGAAGAAAGAAAGAAAGAAAGAAAGAAAGAAAGAAAGAAAGAAAGAAAGAAAGAAAGAGAAAGAGAGAAAGAAAGAAAAGTATCATATCAATACATAAGGTCTGAGGATGACAACAAACAGGATTCTTATTTCCTATTGTACAGTCTTTACAAGTATTCTTTCAAGCTTTGTCTTAATCCCAAATTTGATGAGTGTTTCATTTTTTGTCCTTATCAAAGTGTTGACACATGTTTTGCTGGGTTTACAAAAATTAATTAAATACATACAGTTTTTATAATTTAATGAGTTAAACATTCAACTATCCATACTATCAGCCTATCTTGTTTCTTCACCCTGTCTGAAAAGACATCCTAGAAGTGTTTGTCAAGATCCTAGCTGAAGCCTAAGTAAATGTTTTGCAGTTTCCTCTAGTAAGCTCCATCCAAAACAAAATATGCTTAGTCTAGCATGACTTCCTCTTAATGAACCCATGCCAGATCCTAGTCATTAATAAGTCCCTTTCTAAGGCCTGATAAATTATCTTCTTAATAATTCATTCTAGAAGTTTGCTGGAGATCAACATCAAACATAAGAGACTAGCTTTCAGGGGGCAGGGGGAATCATTGTTTTATTTAGTTTTTTGGCATCTCCCTTCTTATTCACAAGTCTTTGAAGACTACCAACAGAGGTATCCAAGCTTATAATACAGACCATAAAGGAACAATGCTAAATTCTAACTTGTCTACTGCCTTTTCTCATTTTTCTGAAATGGAAGAATTTATCTTTGTTAGACTGATGTAGAAGCCTTCTGCAATTGAGGTTATTGGATTTATATGCAATATTTTAGAAAACCCAGAATGTTGATGGGTAGATTGGTTGATGATGCAAAAGTATTCTTTTCAGAAGATGCTTTACAAGAGCTCACACATCTTCTAAAGCAGTGGTTTTCAAACTTTAATGTGTATATAAATCACCAGGGATATTGTTAAAATGTAGATCCTCATTGAGTATATCTAGGACAGGGCCTGAGTTGAGGCATTTCATACAAACTCCCAGATGATGTGGGTAAAGACATTATACTTTGTATAGAAAGACTCTAGATTAGTCATTCTTGATCTTGGACACACACTTGAATTACCTGAAAAGCTTTTAAAAATCCCCATGACCTGAATGCTCTCCATATTAAATAAATCAGAATATTTGTGGTGTTTCTAAAGTTCCCCATGTTATTGTAGTGCATATCCAGGGTAGAGAACACTCTTCTAAAACTAGTTGTTTTAATCATTTGGCTAATAGTCATCAGGACTCAAAAGTTATGCAACTGCTGAAGTACCAGTTGTCACCTGCCTATTACAGGCCTATGTATGAAGACATTATTTTTTAGTAAAATATTGTCAATTAAGAATATTCCAATGGGCAAAAACTAAAAGCATTTTCCTTAAGAACAGGAACAAGGCAAGGATGCCCACTTTCGCCTCTCTTATTTACCATAGTGCTAGAAGTCTTAGCCACAGCAATCAGACAGGAAGAAAAAATAAAAGGGATCCAAATTGGAAAGGAGGAAGTGAAACTGTCATTATTTGCAGATGACATGATACTATACGTAGAAAATCCCAAAGACTCCATCAAAAATTTACTAGACTTAATAAATGAATTTGTCAAAGTAGCAGGATAAAAAATTAACCTCAAGAAATCGATGGTATTCTTATACACCAATGATGAACTCATAGAAAGAGAAACTAAGAAAACAATCCCATTTACCATTGCGGCAAAAAAATTAAGATACCTAGGAATAAACTTAACCAACGAAATAAAGGACCTATTCGCAGAAAACTACAGGCCATTGACAAAATAAATAGAGGAAGATATAAAAAAGTGGAAGCACATACCCTGTTCATGGATTGGAAGATACCCTGTTCATGGATTGGAAGAATTAACATCATTAAAATGTCCATATTACCCAAAACAATCTATAGATTCAATGGAATCGCCATCAAAATACCAACGGCATACTTCACAGAATTAGAACAAGTACTTCAAAAGTTCATATGGAACCAAAAAAGACCTCGAATAGCCACAGCAATCTTGAAAAAGAAGAACAAAGTTGGAGGGATCACATTACCAGATTTCAGGTTATACTACAAAGCCACTGTAATCAAAACAGCCTGATACTGGCACAAGAACAGACATATAGACCAGTGGAACAGAACAGAGAACCAAGAAATGGACCCAAGGCAATGTGCTCAATTAATAATTGACAAAGGTGGCAAGAACATACAGTGGAGTAAGGACAGCCTCTTTAATAAATGGTGCTGGGAAAATTGGACAGCTACACACAGAAAAATGAAACTAGACCATTAACTTACACCATACACAAAAATAAACTCAAAGTGGATAAAAGACTTAAATGTGACTCATGAAACCATAAAAATCCTAGAAGAAACTATAGGCAACAAAATTTCAGACATCATACACAGCAGAATTTTCACTGATACATCACGTAAGGCAATAGAAACAAAGGAGAAAATGAACACATGGGACTATATCAAACTCAAAAGCTTCTGCACAGCGAAGGATACAATCATCAAAATGAAAAGGCTACCCACTGTATGGGAGAGTATAATTGCCAATGATATATCAGATAAGAGGTTAATTTCCAATATATATAAAGTGCTCATACAACGCCACAAAAGACACAGAACCCAATTAAAAAATGGGCAGAGGAACTAAATAGACACCTCTCCAAACAGGACATACAAATGGCTAAGACACATATGAAGAAATGCTCAACATCACTAATCATCAGAGAGATGCAAATTAAAACAACAATGAGGTATCACCTCACACCTGTCAGAATGGCCACCATCAACAAATCATCAAATAAGTGTTGGCGAGGATGTCGGGACAAGGGGACTCCAGTACACTGCTGGTGGGAATGCAGACTGGTGCAGCCACGATAGAAAACACTCAAAAAATTAAAAATTGAACTTCCATTTGACCCAGTGATTCCACTTCTAGAAATAGATCCTCAGAAGCGTGAAACACCAATCAGAAAGAATATATGTACCCCAATGTTTGTAGCAGCACTATTTACAATAGCTAAGATGTGGAAACAGCCCAAGTGTCCATCAGTAGACAAATGAATAAAAAAGCTGTGCTAAATTACACAATGGAGTACTACGCAGCTGTAAGAAAGAAAAATCTCTTATCCTTTGAGACTACATGGAGGGACCTGGAAAGTATCATCCTAAGTGAAACAAGCCAAACAGAGAAAGACATGTATCATATGATTTCACTTATTTGTGGAATATAATAAACATAACAGGCTGAGGAATGGCGTGGTCCCAGAGACGTGGAAGTGGAGTACAGACTGACAATCCCCAGAGGAGGGAGTGGTGGGGGAGAGATAAATCACAGAACTTATATGCATGTATGCATGAACAATGGACGTGGACAATAAAGCTGGGGACAGGGCAGGGAGGGAGGGGGATGAGCAAATCAGTGGGGGGAAAAGGAGAAACATCTGTAACAAAAATTAATTAATACAAAAAAAGAGTATTCAAAGAGAGTATATTTTAATATTGGTGATTTTATGGTTACTTTTGCTTTCCTACTGCAGCCTACTACCATAATTGAGGGGCAAGAAGGGTATGTTTGGGAGGAAGGTTAGGTTAAAAATAGTTTTGTAGCAACACCTGCCAGAATGGCTACCAAATAAACAAATAAACAAGTGCTGATGAGAATGTGGAGAAAAAGCACCCTAGTATACTGCTGGTGGGAATGCACACTGGTGCAGCCACTACAGAAGTCAATATAGTTTCCTCAAAAAATTAAAAATAGAACTGCCATTTGACCCAATGACCCCACTTCTAGGAATATATCCTAAGAATCCTGAAACACTAGTCAGACATAATATATGCACCCCTGTATTCATATCAGCATTATTTTTTTATTCCTCACCTGAGGATATCTTTCTACTCATTATCAGATAGAGTGTGGGGGAAGGAGAGAGAGAGACAGAGAAACATTGATATGATAGAGCCACATCAACTGGTTGCCTCCCACATGACCAGACCAGGGCTTAGGACTAACCATAACCGAAGTACATGCCCTCGACCAGAATCTAACCATGACTCACTGGTCCACAAGCCAATGCTCTAACTGCTAAGCCAAACCGGCCAGGGCCATATCAACATTATTTAGAATAGCTAAGATCTGAAACAGCCCAAGTGTCCATCAGTAGATGATTAGGAAAGAAGCTGTGGTAGCCTGGCCAGTGTGGCTCACTGGTTGAACATCGACCCATGAACCAGGAAGTTGCTGGTTGGATTCCCAGTCAGAGCACACGTTCAGGTTGTGAGCCCAATCCCCAGTGTGGGGCATGCAGGAGGCATCCAGTCGATGTTCTCTCTCATCGATGTTTCTATTTCTTTATCCCTCTCCTTTCTTCTCTCTCTAAAATCAATAAAGAAAAAAAAATTAAAAAGAAAAAATAATTTAAAAGAATTAAAAAGCTGTGGTACATTTACACAATGGAATACTATGCAGCTGTAAGACAGAAAGATCTCTTACCCTTTGAAATGGCATTGGAAGGACCTGGAGTGTATTTTGCTAAGCAAAATAAGCCAGTCAGAGAAAGAGAAGTATCACTTGATCACACTTCTTTGTGGATTCTAATGAACAAAATAAACTGACAAACAAAATAGACCCAGAGACATGAAAGTAGGGAACAGACTGACAATCTCAGAGGAAATGGGGGTGGCGGGATGGGAGGAAATAAACCAGAAAACTTATATGCATATATGCATAACCAATGGGCACTGACAAATAGTGTGGGGAAGGCAGGACCAGAGGCAGGAACAGGAAGGAGGGAACCAATGGGGGGGGGGGGGTGGAAGGAGCAATATCTTAATGCTTTCAACAATAAAGATAAAATAAATAAAAAAGTACTTTCCCCTAGTGGGTTATTTTATATAACACTATCACTTGTACAGTAATTTAGAAAGTACTACAGAAATGGCCAGTTTGTGGTTTGTCTGACACCTCCATAGAGTGCTCCACTTATAGTAAACATCTCTCTTTTGATCAGAGTACACACATAAAAAATTATATTTTCTACTCTTTTCTTTATAAATAAGCAAACCCTGTATTTATTGATAGTGGGACAGAAGAAGTGGACTAGCTCAGGAAACTAAAAGAATTTGAGACACAGAATATTAAACCTAAGACTTAAGGAACAATCATTCGAAGGTAGACTCTTTCACAAAGATTCTCCAACACAAAGGTTAAGGATCAACTCTACAAAAGAATAAAAATGGCCAGAGAGCAAGCATTAGAATTTTATGGAGCTGGGCATTTCTTAGTTGAGCGATCCTGATATAAATCCTCTTCTTGGCAGCCAAGCAAAAGGAAAAAGCATATCGATCTGCAGGTGGGGTGTGTGAAGGGCAAGAACTTGGCTGGCATTCTAGCTAAGGGCATATGAGGGGGAGAATGGTCAAATGAGGCCAGGCTCAAAGAAGAAAAGAGAGCAGGCTAGATGGTGCAAGTCTCAAAAAAAGTTCTAGGAAAGAATCCTCCCTAGGCAGCAATTCTTGTTGGCGCCAGACCTGACAATAGTTGTGAAAACATGGGAAAGTGCCACTTTGAGGTCTGCTAATAGTATCACCTTTATTACAATTCTGACCATTTTACAACATTAAAAGAATCAACTTTAAACAAATCCCTTCTCTTTACACACTGGGCATATATTAGGGAATCTAAAAAGAGAACACTCGGTAGGAAAATCTGTGGTTCCTGAGTGCTTTTCAGAAAGGGCCCTGTCAGAAGACTCTTTAATGATTCATCTCTTCTTGGAGAATCTCCTGAAGACAAAGAAGAGATAAGACTTTATTTACCTTCCTCTCCTTCATAATTGAGCTTATCCCTATTCCTCAACTTCTTCAAACCTCATATACTTCTTGCAATATTTTATTCTAAGCCTTTCATAGAGAAGGGAAAAAAATCACTCCTTGTAGCTCATCTTAGTTCCAGATGCCACTAGGTGTGCCATCAGTGGTATAGGGGTCACTTTTCTGAAGAAGACACCTCCAGACAGAGTGGTTTATTGATACAAACTTCTGGGGAGACTTCTTATTCTGCTAACAGTGCAGCAATCACTTGTTCTTCCACAGGCCTTCAGCACAGGCCTTCTGTGCTCTCTGTTAGACTGCCTCTACTCATCCTCCTAAGGCTAGTGCACAATGATACTTTTATTTCTACTTTATTTGGCCAAAAGCAAGCCACAGACACTTTCTAGGTGGAGGCAAGGTGGTACAGTGCACAAACTGTTTCTTTTATGATGTGGTGAAGAGCATGACCTTTGGGACAAGCAAGCCCAGGTTTTGAATCCCCCATTTTGCCATTACCAGCTGCATGTCCTTGCATGCCCATTAAAACTCACTGAGCCTCAGTCTTTATTTATGTCAAATGAAAGTGAATAATAATAGTACCCAATTCTGAACGTTATGAGGACTAGTTATGATGTACATTAAGTTCCTAGCGTGCAGTAGGTAAATGGTTAATAAATAATAGCTTTAAGTATTTTTCTACAGACTTTTCTCTTGGAAACTATAGAGAAAACAACTACTGAGGTTTAAAAGAAACTAAGTGCAAACAAAATTTGAAGGCTACAAAATCAAAATATTTTAAAATAATAATACTAGAAAAAATTGTAACAAATCACAACCACCTAAATATGAATAGAAATAACCTTGAGTTTCTTCCTCAGTCTTGCTCAACTTCAAGCTTTCATTTTACTTTGTCTTTAAACTGCAGTCTGATGTCAAGATGAAGTTCCTGGCCTAGGAATCAGACAAGCCTGGGATCACATGCCAGCCCTACCTCTTGTCAGCTCTGTGACTTTAGACAACTTCCTTAATTTCTCCAAGCCTCAGTTCCCTCATCTACAGCATAAAAATGATAAGAGTACCTAATTCATATGAGTGCAGCAAGGATGTAATGTGCTTGGCACAGTGTAAGAGCTCAGTAAAAAGAAGTTGCTCTCATTAGCTTATGCTCCTACCTCCTGGGTCTTTGAATTTCTAAAGCTGTGTTCATACATTTCATCCACATCCATGAAGTTCTTTCACTTTCTTTTTACTTCTAGATCATCTTTTGCTTTCTGGGAAAACATGAACTGAGTTATTTCCATCTATTCGTTAAGCTTACTTATTCCAATCATTCTACCAAGAAGGAAAGAAGGAGAGGAAGCAGAAGTCAAAACTATAGCAGACCCTATGACCCTGGCAAGCAAAGAAGAGATGGGTAGGATGGAAAGCAGAGAGAAAAAATCCTTTCAATTCTGCCTTCTTGACCCCTTCTCTAGTGCTAAAAGCAAGCTGATCAGGTTTGGAAAGATGCACAAGAAATGGTGTGTCAGCTCTGCTGATGCCTCCAGTGGTGGGGCCTGGAGAAGTCACAAGGTAAAGACAGGGTGAGGAGTGTAATCCTAGGAGGACTCATGGAGAAGAGCAAATAATAGCATCAGTGACAACCATAATAATAATGACAACAGGAACAATAATCAGCGCTAGGCTCCTAAGGAAGAATGAATGATAAAAATAAAAACAACAGTAATATTTAGTGGCTTTGTGAAGAAGACAAATGTTCTAGTAAGATTCATGGGTAATAATGGATAATGATAATTATAATTAATATGACAAAGATTATGGTAATTCTTAGTGGGCTTATGTAGAAGAGAATAATTATGATTGTAACAGCTAACACTCATCAATATTTTCTACACATCAGTGCTTTGTATGTACTATTTTACACAACCCTTTTGTTTCTCAGAAAGATTAAATAACTTGCCCATAGTAACAGCTTAGCAAGTGGCAAAGCTAGCATGAAAATCCAGATCTTACTCTAAATTTTGTGTATTTTCTCCTGTACATTGTAGGATGGAGGGCAACCAGCTGACCTAGCTGGTGAAGATATGTTTGCCATTCAGTTCTTCTCAGCAAGATTCTGAGCCCATCTGACTGGTTACAATGGGAGCCATCCTCTTTCCCTTAGCCTCTTATTACCAGTCTTGCACAAGGGGGTTTCTGGAAAACAGCATCTACTCCCACCTCTAGTAGGGGGGCAGGTTCCTCACTGAGTAGAACAGACTGGTACCCAGACAACCAGGTGTGTCATCTTCTCATAAATGTGTGAATTCAGCAACATGAGGAAGATTATTAAAATTATTAATGCTTGAAATTGGACCTTTAGAACATTTTGTTCTTTAATAAAACACAAATACTTGTTTTGATTCATTTATACCACAGTGTGAATCTTTTGGTTCATTATTTCCAAGACAACAAGTCTCTGAGACTTTAGTCTAATGTAGTTAACATGATAGGCAAAGCTCTTCATAATATCTAGTCTCTATCTCTGTCTCCAGCTTCAATTGCCCCCACTCTCCATCCTAACACTGCCCATCACACTCTAACCCAAACCAACAACTTCAAATATGTTAATGGTCCCTCTACCTGGAATAGCCCCTGCATCTCTCTTTTTAATTATTAATTGTCAAACAATATCAGTACAGATGCCATTTCTTTCCAATAAGCTTCTACCCTGACCCACCCATCACCACACACAGTATGTCTATAGTCTAGCTTAGGTGACCATCCCTGTGCTGTTAGAACAGCTTGCATTTTTATTTGGTTTCTACCTATCTATGTAATTTTGCATATAGTATATACATATAATATATATTATAATTATTGCTGACATGTAGAATAGTATTTATTAAATAAGAATTAAAGTAATAATAATAAATGAACATGACAAAAATGCACAAACAGGGCAGAAGATTATGAAGTGAAAAATATATTTCTATATGCTTTCCACCACAGTCTTAATCTTTAGAGGTAATCTCGATTAACAGTTTTAAGAAATGTACGATGCATATGCACCAATATCTATATATGCTTTGTTTTCACACAACCAGGATCATACTACTCAACACCTTGCTTTTCTCACTCTATATATCTTTGAAATATATATAAGAATATATAGTTGTTCTAATATGCTATATAATATTCAAAGGATAAATGTATCATGATTTTCTTACTATTGATAAGACTGTCTCTTTTTTCTGTTGTTTTGGTTTCTTGCCATTAAAAATGTATATTTGTTTGTTTATAGGCATATATTATTAGGATAAACTCTTAGCAGTAGAATTGTTGGGTTAAAGTATATGGCCTTTTACAATTTTAATATATCAAATTGCCCTCCAAAAGTGTATCTCCAAGTTAAACTCCAACTAATTGGGAATAAGAGTTACTGTGTCTCTACACCCTCAAAAGTATTAGGTTTTATAGAACTTTATTATATCTTAAGTGTCATAGGATAAATTAGATATCATTGTTTTTATTTGTCTTTGAATAATCATTAGCAAGTTTGAGTAGAATACTACTATTTGTTGGACATTTATATTTATTTTTATGTTAAAAATTGTATCCATTTTTCTATGGGGTCATTTTCCTTCATAAATTGTAAAACATATATATATATAGATAGAGATATGGATATATATATACACACACACACACACACACACACACACACGCATAATAGAAACAGACTCATAGTGGCTGGGTGGAAAAGTTGAAGGGATTAAGCAAAACAAAACAAAAAACTGGTGATGACCAGAGGGGAATGGGGGTTGGGGGAGGTGGAAGAGGGTAAAGCAGGCATAAATGGTGATGGAAAGAGACTTTACTTGGGATGATGAAGACACAATAAAATATACAGTCGATGTATTATAGAATTATACACCTGAAATATATATAATTGTATTAACCAATGTCTCCCCAATAAATTCAATAACACTTTTAAAACTTTGATGAGGTATCACCTCACACCTGTCGGAATGGTTACTATCAATAAATCAACAAACAACATCTGCTGGCAAAGATGTTGAGAAAAAGGAACCCTAGTGCAATGTTGATGGAAATGCAGACTGGTGCAGCCACTATGGAAAACAGTATGAGATTTCCTCCAAAAATTAAAACTGGAGCTGTCATTTGACCCAGCGATCCCACTTCTGGGAACATATACTAAGAATCCCAAAACACCAATAACGAAGAATATATGCACCCCTATGTTCATAGCAGTATTATTTACAATAGCCAAGATCTGAAAACAGCCCAAGTTTCCATCAGCAAATGAGTGGATAAAAAGGCTCTGGTACATTAACACAATGGAATACTATGCAGTTTTAAAAAGAAGGCTCTCTTATTCTTCATGACAGCATAGATGGACCTGGAGAATATTACGCTAAGCAAAATAAGTCAGTCAGAGAAAGACAAATACCATGTGATCTAACTATAATGTAAAATCTAATGAACAAAATAAACTGACTAACAAAATGGAACCAGATGCACGGATGCATGGAGCAGACAGGCAGGTGGGTGCTAGGAGGGAGGGCGATGGCGTGACTGGATAAAGAAGGTGAAGGTATTAGCTAAAGAATATATATGCACACACCACGTACATGGTCAATGGTGTGGTGAAGGCCAAGGGAGCGGGAGACAGGGGTGTGTGGAGGTGGGCAAATATAGGGAAAATGGGGGGCATCTGCAATATTGTCAACATTAAATTTTTTAAATAAAAATATAAATTAAATTAAAAAGGATTTTAAAATTCATTTTATATATGTAACATTTTTTCTTTATTTTTATTTGCCTTTTGACTTGCTTTTTATTTGCTATTGTCATATAGAAATGATATTTATGTAGTTAAATATATCAATCTTTTACTTTACAGTATATTATTTTGTAGCGTGCTTAGTTAGAAAGGTCTTCTTCATTGCAAGATTATAAAAGCAATCATCCACATTTTCATCTAGTACTGTTTTTTTTTTCTTTTTAAAATATTTAACTTGTTGAACAATCTAGAATTTATTTTGGTGTAAGGGGTCAAGTAGGGATCCCAATGATTTATTCAAATAGCTAGATAGCCAGTTGCCCACTTTGTGATTTTTAATGCTTATTTGTCCCTCATGAGAATCTGAGCTCTTCCAAGGAAAGATCCCTACCTTATTAATTGTTGTAACCCAGCATCTAACACTGTGCCTGTCAGGTTAAAAAAAGTATTTCCAATTACAGTTTATTTGAGAGGAAGGCTAGAAATAAGTAAAGGCCATCAGAGGCTAAGAAAGGAATCACTGAGGAATGACTGAGTGAAGTGTCATGCATGGAGGGAAGCACTTAAAATTTATGTTGTAACAATGGCACTTTATTGTATTAATTACAAAATGTATCATCCCATTCACCTCTCCCTGAATCTCAGCAATCTAAACTCTCTAGATCAGTGATTTTCAACCTTTTTCATCTCAGGGCACACACAAATTAATTACTAAAATTCTGTGGCACACCAAAAAAAATGTATATATTGTTTGCTGATCTGAGAAAAAAAATAGGTATAATTTTGATTCATTCACACTGGATGGCTATTGCTGTGTTGGCTATTGTCATTGTTTACTTAATAATCTAAGGACAAAGATGTCAGTGCCCCTGACTAAATAGTCAGGTATTGCATGTTTTTAAAATTCTAGCAGCACACTGGTTAAAAATTGCTGCTCTAGACTCTTGGACATATTTGTAGGGGTCTATTGGATTAAAAATTGCATTAGTCAATTAAAGGCTAATTTCTTTGGAGTGATTTTGAGAATTTTATCTTGAAAGAGTGCATGGAGACTTCCGGTCAAGATGGCGGCGTAGGTAAACGTGGTATCGCGTCCTCCCACAACCACATCAAAGTTACAACTAAACTACAGAACAACCATCATTCAAAACCGCCTGAAATCAAGCTGAATGGAAGTCGTACAACTACGGAATTAAAAAAAAAAAAAAAAAAAAAAAGCAGCTAATCCAGACTGGTAGGACAGGCGGCTGCAGCGCAGTGGGAGTGGTGGTGGTGTGGGGGCGGCTCAGCGGTGGCGGCGCGCGGAGGCGAGAGACAGGCTGGTCCCACACCCAAGCGTGGCGGATAAAAATCAGGAGGCCCCCGTGGCTGGGAAGGTCCTTCCTGAGGACTGAGGGGTCCCCGTCCCACACCAGGTGCCCCGTTCAGGGTTCCAGTGCCAGGAAGAGAAGTCCCCATAACTTCTGGCTGGAAAAACCAGCGGAAACTAAGGCTCAGGGAAGCTGACCTGGCTGGAGCCCCAGGCAGCTCCCTGAAGGGCCCACGCACGGACTTATCGGACTCTCTCCCTCTAAGCTCGGAGGGGAGGCAGCTCAAGGGGCGCCAGAGAAATACAGGGAAGAACTGAGCTGTTTGGCACTGGAGCGAGGGCTGGAGAGGGGGCTTCCTCGGGGACAAACGTGCTGTAAGAGGCCTTTGTTCCTTTGGTGAGCCCTTCCCGGGGGCGGCAGACAGAAGCCATATCTGGGACTCCAGCAACCTGGCTCACACTGGTAGCCCCGCCCTGCTGACTCCCTGAGGCCCTGCCCCGCCCCGCCCCACACAACTTTCAAGTCCACCCAAGCTGTTGCCACTTGCTTAACCATAGGATTGGCCGGTCTTGGATCCTGCTTCAGGTTTTTCCTAAATTATTTCAAACGAGCAGCATCTGGTCTCAGCGAGCCCCATACCTCTCATTAAGTAATACACAGAAACAAACACAGGGAGGCAGCCAAAATGAGGATACAAAGAAACAGGTCCCAAATGAAAGAACAGAACAAAACCCCAATAAAAGAACTAAGCGAAAGGGAGATAAGCAACCTAACAGATACTGAGTTCAAAATACTGCTTATAAGGATGCTCAATGAACTTAGTGAGAACCTCAGTGAACTTAGGGAGGGCCTCAAGAGCATAAAAAAGGACCAGTTAGAAATCATGGATACACAGTTAGAATTAAAGGAGGCATTAACTGAAATAAAGAATAATTTACACAGCTTCAATAATAGAGTATGTAAATCCAAGGAGCAAACCATCGATTTGGAATATAAGGAAGCAAAAAATCCCCAATCAGAACAGCAAAAAGAAAAAAAGAATCCAAAAAAATGAGGATAGTGTAAGGAGCCTCTGGGACAACTTCAAGCGTGCCAACATTCGCATCTTGGGGGTGCCCGAAGGAGAAGAGAGAGAACAAGAAATCGAAAACCTGTTTGAAACGATAATGGCAGACAACTTTCCTAACTTGGTGAAGGAAACAGACATACAAGTCCAGAAAGCACAGAGAGTCCCAAACAAGATGAACTCCAAGAGGCATACACCAAGACACATCATCATCAAAATGCAAAAGCTTCAAGACAAAGAGAGAATCTTAAAAGCAGCAAGAGAAAGGCAGCTAGTTACCTACAAGGGAGTCCCCATTAGGCTGTCAGCTGATTTCTCAAAATAAACTTTGCAGGCCAGAAGGGAGTGGCAAGAAATATTCAGAGTGATGAAAACCAAGAACCTACAACCAAAATTACTCTATCCTGCAAAGCTGTCATTTAGAATCAATGGACATATAAAAACTTTCCCAGACAAGAAAAAGTTAAAGGAGTTCATCACTAGCAAACCGTTATTATATGAAATGATGAAGGGTCTTTTTGAAGAAAAAGATAAAATGTATGAACAAACAAAATGGCAATGAATACATATCTATCAACAATGGAATCTACAAACAAAATGAACAGGAAGAACAGAAACATTCTCATAGATACAGAGAACATTTTGTTGGTTGCCAGTTGGGAAGGGGGTTGGGGGAATGGGTGAAAAAGGTGAAGGGATTAAGAAGCACAAATTCATTGCTAGACTGACAAACCTCAAAGGGAAAGGGGGTGGGGGGGTGGGAAGAAATAAACCAAAGAACTTATATGCATAACCAATGGACACAGACAGTAGTGTGGGAAAAGGTGGGAGTGGGGCGGGAGTGGGGAGGAGGGGGTCAATGGGGGAAAAATGTGGAACATCTGTAATACATTTTACATCCAAAAATAAAGATTTGAAAAAAAGAAAGAAAGAAAGAGTGCATGGATATTATATTTTCCTTTAAAAAAACCTGGTAGTTGGTTCTGGTGCTCAACATGCCTTCTCATCCTCTGTTGATCAAAGAGATGCAAATTAAAACAACTATGATGTATCACCTCACACCTACCAAATGGCTGCCATCAACAAATCATCAAACAGCAAGTGCTGGTGAGGGTGCGGAGAAAAGGGGACTCTAGTACACTGCTGGTGGGAATGCAGACTGGTGTAGCCACTGTGGAAAACAGTATGGTGTTTCTTCGAAAAATTAAAAATTGGCCCTGGCCAGTTTGGCTGAGCACTGGCCTGCAGACCAGAGAGTCCCGGGTTCGGTTCCCGCTAGGGGCAAGTACCACAAAAAAATAAAAAGAAAGAAAAAAAAAATAAAAACTGAACTTCCATTTGACCCAGTCAGTGATCCCACTTCTAGGAATATACCCTAAGAAGCCTGAAACACCAATCAGAAAGAATATATGTACTACTATGTTCCTAGCAGCACTATTTACAGTCTCTAATATCTGGAAACAGCCCAAGTGTCCATCAGTAGATGAGTGGATAAAAAAGCTGTGGTACATTTACACAACGGGATACTATGCAGCTGTAAGAGAGAAAGATCTCTTATCCTTCGACACAACATGGAGGGACCTGGAGAGTATTATCCTAAGCAAAACAAGCCAATCAGTGGAAGACAAATATCACATGATGTCACTTATTTGTGGAATATAATGAACAAAACAAGCTGAGGAAGAAAATAGACCCAGAGACATGGAAGTGGGGTACTGACTGACAAACCTTAGAAGAGGTGGATATTGGGGGAGGGAAGAGATAAACCACAGAACTTTTACACATGTATGTGTAAACAAGGACATAGACAATAATGCTGGGGGGGATGATTGGGAAGAGGATATCAATGGGGGGGGGAGAGAAACATCTGTAACAAAAATAAATAAATTTTAAAAAGAAGTGCTTTAATAAAAGAAATAGCAAAAGCAAATGATAAAGATAAACCTGTGTATTATTTTGATTTGGGATTTCTAAATGCATATTGTCAAACACCCTCTTCCCCATTTTATTCGGCTGAAAAGAAAATAAAATATTAGGGATCTTAAATTGGTGTGACTTGCAGGCCTGCTCAGCACCTGGACCTGTGCTTTGGGGGTTGACATCAATGTGCAATGGGGGTTAAGAAAATCATGTTCTTGGTTTATTACAATCTCTCTATTTGGGCCCTGGTCATTTCTCATATGCCCTGGTCATGTTTGTGTAAGCCTCTTCCATCACGAGCTGTTATTCATTTCCTAGTTTGTAAGACAAATTGACCCTAGAATTCTGCACATGACTACTTGTTTATTGCTAATCCATCCATGTAGTTTGAAGGGAATTAAATAACTAATGGACTATAAAATTAAGCCCTTATTAAAAGTGTAAACTCAAAGAAAGGTGAGCATTTGAGTTAATACCAGTTTATATCTTAGCATGAATTGGAGTCTTTCCTACAGAATCTCTGAGAACACAGTTCATGACAGGGCAAAGAATAGAAAGAGAAACAGGGCACTGGACCCTTGGGTGAGAGTACCACCAGACCTAAAAAGACCCTAAAAATAAGATAACACTAGGAAAAATCTTCTGTTTTCTCCACATTCATTTGAAATCTGGTCCAAGGACTGAGTGCTTAGGAACTTCAATGTAATTTAGTAGCCCTAGTGTATAATAATAATAATGAAAAATGTTAAGTAATAATCACAGTGATGATCCAGAATACTCCAGAAATTAAATTAAATTTAAATAAAATTTACAAAGAAAAATATAAATATTTTTCAGATCCTGTAAAATAAATATATGCAAATAGATATTTAAAAACCACAATAATGAAGATGCTGATGATATTAATGACAAATTACATTTACTGAGCACTTATTTTGTGCCAACTACTGTATGCATAATAGCTTATTTAAGCCTAACAATATTTCTTTAAACTATGTTTTTATTGATTTTAGAGAGAGGGGAAGGGAGAAGGAGCCATAGAAACATCCATGTGAGTGAGAAACATCAATTGGCTGCCTCCTGATTGCCCTCTACTGGAGATTGAGCCCACAATTGGGGCATGTGCTCTGCCCAGGAATTGGGAGGTTGCTCAACCAACTGAGCCACATTGGCCCAGCAAGCCTAACTATAATTCTTAAGATTGTACTATTATATTCTCAACTTTACAGAGGAGAAAATCGAGGCTCAATGAGATTAGTGACTTGATCAATATCATACAACTGATAAGCAGAATTTTCCTCCACTGGCTGAGAACCAAGGCTGAGTCAAGAAGCCCTCCTCTCAACCATTGGGCTACTTAACAGCAGGCTTACATTGCTGCTGCTACTTATTATCATCAGGTCTCAGGTCCACAGAGATCCCTAAACCGGACATAATTCTGAGTCAGAGTTGGCCTTTCTGTATCTTGCTACCCCTGGCTGAGCCCCACTCCTCTAGATACTCTGAAGTCCATATCTGTACTTATCTGGGCACCTCCTGCCTAAATTGAGTCATACAAATGAAATGAGAACACAGCTCTTGCCTATCAGGCATTTTGCTACTTTTACATTTTCTCTTCTCATTTAATATATCAACCTTTGAGGTAGAGATTATTATCCTCATTTAACAGATGGGCAGATTGTAATTAAGTTAATACCTAAAAAATTTGCTAAGACAAGTGACAATGTGATATGGGTCTAACTCCAGATTTTGAAAAGACTAGTGAGATATGAATGATTTATACCTTTCTGGAATATTTGCATGTTAAAAGAAGACGTCTTAAAGGACAGAATTACTAATTAATATTAGAATCTAAGGTAAAAATGACAGGCAGATAAGGCATATATTTTGGAATAAGATCTCTGTCATAGGGTTCTTTTCACATCAACTCAAGCAGGTACTTGCTCCTTAACCCTCTCCTTACCACTCCCTCCCTCTGACCGCACGCACACCCACACATTACATTTGCTACCCTGGCCCTGCTCCTGGCCTGTTCCTTCCCTTGCTAGGATTGCACTTCAAACTATGACAGAAATATAAGGTCAGGCTCTAGCCTAGCTCTCTTTTTTCCCTGGCTCAGTCTGGCCCTTCAATAAAGTGAGATTCTTAAACATACATTGAAAAAGTTAGTGAATGTAGTGAAGGAGTTGCTTAGCCCCTCAAATTGGGGAAAAGGTATCTGGGAGGAATAAAAGGATCCTGAAAGAGTCCTATTGGCTCAAGCGCAGTTTGGACTCAAACTATCCCTCTTCACCCAGTCATGGGAACCACAATAAAAGAATGACCCAAATTAGCCAGTGTGGCTCAGTGGTTGAGCATAAACCATGAACCAAGAGGTTGCTGGTTCAATTCCTGGTCAGAGCACATGCCCAGGTTGTGGGTCAAATCCCCAGTGGGGGGCATACAGGCGGCAGCCAATAGATATTCTCTCCCAGCTTTGTTGTCCATGTCCATTGATCATGCATACATGCATATAAGCTCTGTGGTTTATCTCTCCCCCAACACACCCTCTTCTGGGGATTGTCACTCTGTACCACACTTCCACGTCTCTGGGACTACCCAGTTTCTCAGACTGTTAAGTTCATTATATTCCACAGATAAGTGAGATCACGCGATATTTGTGTTTCTCTACTTGGCTTGTTTCGCTCAGGAAAATACTTTCCATGTCCCTCCAGGTCATCTCAAAGGATAAGAGATCTTTCTTTCTTACAGCTGCATAGCACTTCATTGTGTATATGTACCACAGCTTTTTTATCCATTCATCTACTGATGGACATTTGGGATGTATCCAGATCTTAGCAATTGTAAATAGTGCTGCTATGAATATGGGGGTACATATATTCTTTCTGATTGGTGTTTCAGGCTTCTTAGGGTATATTCCTAGAAGTGGAAGCACTGGGTCAAATGGAAGTTCAATTTTTAATTTTTTGAAGTAACACCATATTGTTTTCCATAGTGGCTGCACCAGTCTGCATTCCCACCAGCAGTGCACTAGAGTCACCTTTTCTCCACACCCTGGTCAACACTTGTTTGGTGATTTGTTGATGTCAGCCATTCTGACAGGTGTGAGGTGATACCTCATTGTTAATTTAATTTGCATCTCTGACGATTAGTGATGTTGACCATTTCTTCATATGTCTCTTGGCCATTTGTTGGTCCTGTTTAGAGAGGTGTCTATTTAGTTCCTCTGTCCATGTTTTAATTGGGTTCTTTGTCTTTCTTTTGTTGAGTTGTATGAGTACTCTACATATTTTGGAAATTAACCCCTTATCTGATGTATCATTGGCAATGATGTTCTCCCATACAGGGGGTTGCCTTTCTATTTGGATGGTTGTTTTTTTGTAGTGCAGAAGCTTATGAGTTTGATGTAGTCCCATGTGTTCATTTTCTCCTTTGTTTTTGTTGCCTTAGGGGATGTATCAGTGAAAATTTGGCTGTGTATGATGTCCATCATTTTGTTGCCTACATTTTCTTCTAGGATTTTTATGGATTCATGAATCACATTAAAGTCTTTTATACATTTTGAGTTTATTTTTGTGTATGGTGTAAGTTGATGGTCTAGTTTCTTTTTTTTTTGCATGTAGCTGTCCAATTTTCCAAATACCATTTATTAAAGAGACTGCCTTTATTCCATTGTATGCTCTTGCCTCCTTTGTCAAATATTAATTTGAGCATATTGTCTTGGATCTATTTCTGGGTTTTCTGTTCTGTTCCACTGGTCTATATGTCTGTTCCTGTGCCAGTACCTAGATGTTTTGATTACAGTTGCCGTGTACAATAACCTGATATCTGGTATTGTGATCCCACCTAATTTTTCCTTTTTTTTTTTCAAGATTGCTGTGGCTATTTGAGGTCTTTATTGGTTCCATATGAACTTTCGAAGTATTTGTTCTAGTTCAGTGAAATCTGTCATTGGTATTTTGATGGAAATTGCATTGAATCTATAGATTGCTTTAAATAATAGGGACATTTTAATGATGTTAATTCTTCCAATCCATGAACAAGGTATGTGGTTTCACTTTATTATATCTTCCTCTCTTCCTTTTTTCAATATCTTGTAGTTTCCTGCAAATAGGTCCTTTAGTTCTTTGGTTAAGATTATTCCTAGGCCCTGGCCAGTTTGGCTCGGCGGTTGGAGTGTCGGCCTGAGGAACAGCGATACCCGGGTTCGGTTCCCGCTAGGGGCATGTACCTCGGTTGCAGTTTGTCCCCGGGCCTGGTTGGTCGTGAAGGTGGCAGCCACTGGTTGGTCGTGAGGGTGGCAACCACTCGATGTGTCTCTTCACGTCAATGTTTCTCTCTCTCTCTCTTCCTCTCTCTCCCTCCCTCTCTAAAAAAAAAAAAAAAAAAAAAAAAAGATTATTCGTAGGTATCTTAAATTTTTTGCCATGATGGTAAATGGGATTGGTTTTTCAGTTTCTCTTTCTGTGAGTTCATCATTGGTGTATAAGAATGCCATCGATTTCTTGATGTGAATTTTTATCCTACTACTTGGCCAAATTCATTTATTAAGTCTAGTATATTTTTGATGGAGTCTTTAGAGTTTTCTATGTATAATAGCATGTCATCTACAAATAATGACAGTTTCAGTTTCTCTTTTCCAATTTGGATCCCTTTTAATTTTTCCATCTTGTCCGATTGCTGTGGCTAAGACTTCCAGAACTCTGTTAAATAAGAGTGGCAAAAATGGGCATCCCTGTCTTGTTCCTGTTCTTAAGGGAAATGCTTTTAGTTTTTGCCCATTGAGTATGATGTTGCCTGTAGGTCTTTCATATATGGCCTTTATTATGTCGAGATATGATCCCTCTATTCCCACATTGCTGAGCGTTTTTATCAGAAATGGATGCTGGTTTTTGTCAAAGGTTTTTTCGGTATCTATTGATATGATCATGTGGTTTTTATTCCTCATTTTGTTTATGTGGTGTATCACATTTATTGATTTGTGAATATTGTACCAGCCTTGCATCCCTGGGATGAATACCACTTGGTCATAGTGAATAATTTTTTTAATGTATTGCTGGATCCGATTTGCTTGTATTTTGTTCAGGATTTTGGCGTCTATGTTCATTAGGGATATTGGCCTGTAGTTTTCTTTCTTTGTAGTGTCTTTTTCTGGTTTTGGAATTAAAATTGTGCTGGCCTCATAAAACAAGTTTGGAAGTCTTCCCGTTTTTTTAATTTTTTGAAATAGTTTGAGAGGAATAGGTGTTAGTCCTTATTTGAATGTTCGAGAAAACTCCTCCGTGTAGCAATCCAGGCCTGGGCTTTTGTTTGCTGGGAGAGTCTTGATTACCTCTTCAATTTTCTTAGTTGTTATAGGTTTGTTCAAGTTTTCTATCTCTTCCCGATCCAGTTTAGAGAGACTGTGTGTTTCTAGAAATTTGTCCATTTTGCTTAGATTGTCGAATTTGTTGCCATATAATTGTTCATAGTAGTTGTTAACGATCTTTTGTATTTCTGTGGTGTCAGTTGTTACTTCTTCTCTTTCATTTCTGATTTTCTGTGTTTAGTTTCTCTCTCTTTGTTTTTTGGTGGGTCTAGTTAAGGGTCCATCAATTTTGTTTATCTTTTCGAAAAACCAGCTCTTTGTTTCATTGATCCTTTGAATTATTTTTCTGGTTTCTATATCATTTATTTCTTTTTTGTCCTTTACTATTTTCTTCCTTCTACATACTCTAGGGTTTTCTTTTTGTTTGCTTTCTAATTCTTTAAGTTGTAAGGTTAGACAATCAATTAGAATTTTTTCTTGTTTCTTGCAATAGGCCTGTAGTGCTATGAACTTCCCTCTCACAACTGCTTTTGCTGCATCCCATAGATTTTGTGTTGTTTTGTCTTCATTTTCATTGGTTTCCAGGAAGTTTATAATTTCTTCCTTGATCTTCTTGGTAACTGATTCATTGTTCAATAGCATGCTATTTAGCCTTCATGTTTTCAAATATCGTTGCATGTTCTTGTTTCAATTTATTTCTAGTTGCATGCCAATGTGATCTGAGAAGATGCTTGATATGATTTCAGTCTTCTTGAATTTGTAGAGATTTAGTTTGTGTCCTATCATGTGGTCTATCATTGAGAATGTCCCATGTGCTCTTGAGGAGAATGTGAATTTTTCAGTTTTGGGGTGTAATTCTCTGTAGATATCTATTAAATCCATTTGGTCTAATGCTTCATATAGAGTCTGGGTTTCCTTGTTAATTTTTTGTCTAGAGAATCTATTCAGTGGTGTCAGTGGAGTGTTGAAGTCCCCTGCTATGATTGTATTGCTGTTGATTTTTCCTTTAAAGTCCTCCAAAAGTGACCCGTCCTGCAGGTCGAGCAACGAGGACTCTAGAGGGAGAGTGAGGATGTGGAGGGACAAGAGACACAAGAAATGGAGACAAGACAGGGTTTTGATCATGTCTCATTTATTCAGGGGGAGTTCATACAATATATAGGGTAAGAAAAAGCAAGAAATACCAAGAATTTCAGGTAACTAGGCAACTAAACTGCAGTGAAAATTCCTCAACTCAATAAGCAGTACCAGGGAGTACCACAGAAGGAGCAAAGGTCAGCAAAGACTGGTTGGTTAAGTAAATGATTGCCTAGAGACCAGTACAGAAACATTGTATGCATAGATATTCTGCCTCGGAGTGGGAGATGGCAGAGCAGATTCTAACACAATGGATTCCATGCAAAAAGTCTCCCACAGGTCCCCCTTTTTTCTTTATTTTATTTTATTTTATTTTTTTTAAATCCTCACCCGAGGACATTTTTCCATTTTTTGCACAGATAGAGTGGGAGGGAGAGAACGGAAGAGAGAGAGAGAGGGAAACATCGATGTGAAAGGGACACATCGAGTGGCTGCCACCCGCACGACCAACCAGGGCCGGGGACAAACTGCAACCGAAGTACATGCCCTTAGCGTGAACCGAACCTGGGTCTCTCTGTACCGCAGGCCGACGCTCTAACCGCTGAGCCAAACCGGCCAGGGCTTTTTTCTTTAATTTTTTAAGGCCGAATAATACCTTGAGGGGACTGTGCCTTTATTAGGTCAGGATACTTGCACACGGAGTCAACCTGTCTGAACCTGTCATTGGAATAGCAAGGCAGCATAAGGCCTTGTTCCTGTCTTAGGTGGTGGTTGGCGATGCGTGTGAGTTCCAGTTGCCCGTCTCTGGCTATCCAGTCCAGCACACCAAGGTGACAAGGTTTTTGAGACTCACTATTTGCCGTCTCAGGCATAGTTATAGCTTATTGACTCACAGCTAGAGTGAGCTTCTCTGTCGGCCATTTCAAGTCTATGATAATGGACCTGTATAGGTTACTTTTTTTTTTTTTTTTTTATCCTCACTCGAGGATATTTTTCCATTTTTTGTACAGATAGAGTGGGAGGGAGAGAGAGGAAGGGAGAGACAGACAGAAACATCGACGTGAAGGGACACATCGAGTGGCTGCCAACGCACGACCAACCAGGGCCGGGGACAAACTGCAACCAAGGTGCATGCCCTTAGTGGGAACCGAACCCGGGTCTCTCCAGACCGCAGGCCGACGCTCTAACCGCTGAGCCAAACTGGCCAGGGCACATTTTAATGGCATCTATCTGCTGCCTGATAAAAGCCATCACCTTATTGAAGAGGAAAGGTCCTAGCGATACCATCAGTACAAGTCCAAGCAAGGGCCCCAGCAGGGGGAGAAGATAAGGCAACACTCCATTTAGCCCACTCCAAAGGGGGTTGTCAAATAGTTCCTTTCTTCTTTTTATCAGGTCTTCTTGCAATTTCTTGATCTTGTCCCAGATGATGCCAGACTTATTGGCATAGAAGCAGCAACTTTCCTCCATGACAGTCACATGAGGGGCCAAATAAGGCCCTCAGGAGCTCGTCAGGGTTTGAAGGAGGCCCAAAACCTCCTTCCACAGGCAGGCAAAGATGCAGTAGTATCCCTAGCAGTAAGATTTCAGCCTTCCGGTCCATTCCTGAAATAAAGAAAAAACAGGAAAAGGCTCTCAGGGCGAATCTTTGTCCCTGGAGCTATCTATATGGTTATCTGTTATTCTTTGACTCTGATCAATTTGATTGACCAGGCACTCTGGTAGCCATCGGGCAGATTTCATTTCTTTGGAATAAATACATACAGAGCCTCAGCCCCAGATTAGTACTGGGTCTGGGCCATACCAAGAATTAGTCAAGGGATTTTTCCACAATACTGAGGCAAATTGATTGAGTTTCTGTATGCCAAAAGCGATTAGTAGCAGATCGCCCATCAGTATCCAAATTTTAAAAATTGAGGATAAATAAGGCATGAGAGAGAATATTTCTGGGTGACCCCCTTGTGGGGTACCATTTCCCCCTTTTTTATTTTATCAATGGTGATCTTTAAGGACAGATGTGCTCTCGCTACAATCCCTTGGCCCTCAGGGTTGTAAGGTATACCTGTTATGTGTTGAATGTTGAGGCGTTTGCAAAATTGGAAGAAGGCCGAGCTAGTATAGCCTGGGCCGTTATCAGTTTTCAATTGTTGTGAGCATCCCAGGACTGTAAATATGGCTAACATGTGACTGATCACATGTTTGGTGGCTTCACCAGTTTGGAGGAAAGCGTAAATGAATCCACTAAAGGTATCTATGATAACATGCACATATTTAAGATTTCCAAATTCAGAGATGTGAGTAACATCTATCTGCCATAATGCATTAGGGATTAGTCCCCTTGGGTTTACTCCAAGGTGGGGGACTGGCAAATGAGTGGCACATGAGGGGCAATTTTTAACAACTTGTCTAGCTTGTTCCCTAGTAATCTGATGCATGAGGCAAAGCGTTTTAGCATTGAGATGATGTAACCGATGGCTGTTTTGCGCTAGGGTGATTTTGTCAGAGTTGTTATCAATGGCTGCAAACACTTTATTAGAATCCTGGAGGCGAGTAGCTAGGTCAGCTTTTTGGTTTCCCTCATCAAGAGGTCCTGGCAGCCCAGAATGGGCGCATAGTGTCCTACATAAAATGGGTGGACTCTTTTTGTAATTAGTTTCTGTAATTGTCTAAACAAATTTCCTGCATTGGATATGTTTTTTATTTGTCCAGCTGTTTCTAATAGAGGTATAGAATGTGCTATGTATGCACTATCTGTGTAAATATTGAGAGATTGATCTGGGAAGGCAGAAAAAACAGCAACAGTGGCTTGTAGTTCTGTTAGTTGAGTAGACGTGCTGCTGGTCATAAATGACACTGTTTGGTCCAGATAAGTGTAAGAGGCCCTACCCGTCGAGGACGCATCAGTAATAGTAGTAAGGCATTTCTCAAAGGCTTAGATGCTGTGAGTATAGGAAAGGTAAACTCATGCTTGTTGGCAAAATCAATAAGTTTGTTTGGTGGATAATGATTGTCCAGAAGCCCCGCATAAGAGGCTAGGGAAATGGGCCAAAATTCAGTATTTTGCATGAGCCAGCTAATTTGGTCCATGGTATAGGGTTGTATAATGATATCTTGCTCCTTACCAAAATAACATTTCCCTTGTGACCTACCCATCATAATGAGATTGGAAACTGCCTGATAATGTGGCTCAATGACCTTTTTAGGTATGGCAGGCAAGTGAATCCACATTAAGGGTGCTGTCTGCCAGAAAACAGTGGTAGGGGAGAGTGCAGTCTTACAAATAATAAACTTTAAAGGTTTAGTGTAATCCATAAAGGTGGTTGCTTGAGAATGGATAGCTTTTTCGACTTTATGGATACCTTGCATTCTTTCTGGGGTAAGTTCACGTGGAGATGTGGGATTGGTATCTCCCTGCAATATATCATACAGGGATTTAAGTTCTCCTTTACTAATTTTTAAATTGCATAAGCCAATTAATGTCCCCTAGCAATTTTTGAAAATCATTTAGGGTTTTAAGCTTGTCTAATTTTAGTTCTAATTTTTGAGAGGTAATTAGGGACCCTCGCATTTGAAAACCAAGATATGTATAAGGGTCCGTGAGTTGGACTTTGTCAGGGGCCATTTCCAGGCCTTTATCTCGTAAGGAAACACGCATCACCTCATAGCATTTCAAAACCTCACTCCCTTCTTTTCTGGCTATGAGGATATCATCCATATAATGTATAATGTACATATTTGGCCAATTGTCTCTAACTGATTGTAAGGCTGAGGCTACAAAGGATTGGCATAGGGTAGGGTTATTAGCCATTGCTTGTGGCAGAATCTTTTCATAGGAGCTTTGAAATTTATAGCCGGTAAGCTAAATGCAAATCACCTTTGATCATCTGGATGCAGAGGAATAGTGAAAAAACAATCCTTTAAATCAATAATAACTTTGAAATAACCCAAAGGTATGACAGCAGATGAGGGAAGTCCTGGTTGTAAGGCTCCCATTAGTACCATAGTCTTATTTACAGCTCTTAAGACTTGTAATAGCCGCCATTTGCCAGATTTCTTTTTAATGACAAAAATGGGAGTATTCCAAGGGGAGTTACTAGGGACAATGTGGCCAGCATCAAGCTGCTCCTGTACCAGCCGTTGTGCAGCCATCAGATTTTCAGATGTAAGAGGCCATTGATGGACCCACACGGGCTCCTCAGATAGCCACGTGATCTTTTCTGCATGGGTCACAGGAGTGTCAATGGCCCCTATGGAAAATGGCCTAATCCTGCTCTATCAGTCTTTGGGGAGGCCTCTATAGGTTCTGTTATACCTGTATTATTTTTTCCCAGCCCTTGGCCTGGTAGATATCCGGTTTTCAACATTTGGGTAGTAATAACAGCATTCGGGCTTCCCATTATTAATCCTAATTGGGATAAGAGGTCTCTACCCCAAAGATTTATAGGCAATCCAGCTATAACATATGGTTGTATAGAGCCTTGATTTCCTTCTTTATCTTTCCAGGTCAGTAACTTTGAGCTCCTTTCGGGGTTTTGGCTCTGGCCTATTCCTTTTAAGTGAGTCAATGTGGCATCTAGCAGCCATGCTGCAGGCCAATCCTCCTTTTTTATAAGTGTTACATCCGCCCCAGTATCAACAAGTCCTGAGAACTTTTTTCCATCTAACCATAGGGATATGATAGGTTTTTGCGCTGAGATGATCTCTGCCCCTTTGCCCGCACAGCGGCGGGAGACGCCTCGGCATCCCGAGGGTCACCCCTGGGGCACGTGTGTGACATTGGCCTCAGCGCGAGCCGCCCCGACAGGGGTCACGCAACACACACACCCTTTTCTTTTTGTAATGTACCTTCGCCATTTTCTACTACATTGGCAACGAGGGGGTCAGAATGTCTCTGAGATAAAATCTCATCTATCAAATTCCAATAAGAAAAAGCAGTTACCGGGACCTTCTTGGGTCCAAAAGTCTTATAGTAGTCTTTAAGAGCATCACCGAACATTTTCCATCACTTTTGATCAATAGTTCCCTCCGCAGGAAACCAAGGGCAAACTTCCTTAATATAATCAAAATACTGGCACAAATGCTTAGTTTTTTACCTTTACTCCTTGTGCCTTTAGAGCCTTTCCTAATCCTTCAACGAACATCTTATGTTGGCTCATTTCTTGACCCATAATCACCACTCACTTACCAGAGAGATGCAGACGCAGCAGGTTCCCACGTGGCTCACTGCTTTCTTTTCCTTTTGCGTGCAACTCGAATGGCATCCTTCACTGAATCCCCTGTTCTCTAGCCCCACATTGGGCACCACGTGACCCATCCTGCAGGTCGAGCAATGAGGTCTCTAGAGGGGGAGTGAGGATGTGGAGGGACAAGAGACACAAGAAATGGAGACAAGACAGGATTCTGATCAAGTTTCGTTTATTCAGGGGGAGTTCATACAATACAAAGGGTAAGAAAAAGCAAGAAATACCAAGAATTCCAGGTAACTAGGCAACTAAACTGCAGTGAAAATTCCTCAACCTGATGAGCAGTACCAGGGAGTACCACAGAAGGAGCAAAGGTCAGCAAAGACTGGTTGGTTAAGTAAATGATTGCCTAGAGACCAGTACAGAAACATTGTATGCATAGAAATCCTGCCTCGGAGTGGGAGATGGCAGAGCAGATTCTAACACAATGGATTCCATGCAAAAAGTCTCCCACACAAAAGATTTTTAATATATTTTGGTGTTCCTATATTAGGTGCATATATGTTTATCAAGGTTATATCTTCCTGTTGGATAGATCCTTTCAATATTATGTAGTGGCTTTCTTTGCCTCTAGTTATGACCTTAATTTTTAAATCTATTTTATCAGATATGAGTATTGCTACCCCGGTTTTTTTTTTTTTCTTTCCGTTTGCTTAGAAGATTTTTTTCCAACCCTTGATTTTCAACCTATGTGAGTCTTTTGTTGTAAGGTGAGTCTCTTGTAAACAACATATAGTTGAGTCATGCTTTCTTATCCAATCAGCTACTCTGTGTCTTTATATCAGAGCATTTGGTCCATTTACATTTTGGGTGATTATTAATATGTACTTATTTATTTCCATTTTTGTTTAGTGTGGTTCTATTTTTCTTCCTATTTCTTCTAATTACAGCAGTCCTTTTAACATTTCTTGCAGTACTGGTTTGGTGCTAATGTATTCCCTTAGACTTATTATTATTATTATTATTATTATTGGTCTGGGAAGGTCTTTATTAGACCTTCTATTTTGAATGACAGCATTGCTAGGTAGAGTTTTCTTGGAATCAGATCCTTGTTTTCTATGACCTTGATTACTTCATGCCATTCCCTTCTCGTCTGTAGTGTTTCTTTTAAGAAGTCAGCTGATAACCTTATGGGTGTTCCTTTGTAGGTAACCTATTGCTTATCTCTCGCTGCTTTTAGGATTCTCTTTTTGTATTTATTTTTCATCATTTTAATTACTATGTGTCTTGGTGTGGTCCTGTTTGTTTGTTTGTTTTTTACTTGGGGCTCTCTGTGCTTCTTTAACATGAATGCCTTCTTCGTTCACCAAATTAGGGAAGTTTTTTTGTCACTATTTCTTCAAATATATTCTCTAACACTTGCTCATTTTCTTCTTCAGGGACTCCTATAATGCGAATATTATTACGTTTTCAGTTTTCCCACTGTTCTCTTAAGCTGTCTTCCTTTTCTTAAATCATTTTTTTCCTTTTGGTTTTCTGATTGGTTGATTTTTTCTACCCTGTCTTCTAATTTACTGATTCGGTCCTCAGCTTCCTCTACTCTGCTGTTTAGACCTTCCAATGTGTTCTTTATTTCTGATATGTCATTATTGATCGCTTCTTGGTGGTTTTAAATTTTTAATTGGTTGATTTTCAACATCTCTATGTCCTTACTCATACTGTTGAGCTTCCTCAAGATCATGGCTTTGAATTCTAGCTTTGTTAACTTGCTTAACTGCTCCACATTTATGTCATCTTCGGTAGAGGTCTGTTGTTCTTTCATTTGGCTTTTGTTTCTGTGTTTCACCATTTTGGCTATCACAGTGGGCTTTAGAGCCTGCCAAATTTTCCCTGTGGGTGTTGGTGTTCTGCTGTTTCTGGCTCCCTCTCCTGAGTTTCAATGAATGAGGGATATCCCATGTTAAACACCAATGTCAAGCTCCACCTTCCTGGCTAGAGTTGGCAGCCCAGTAATTGTACAGCTATCCTCCAGCTTTTTGCCTGGAGGCTGTCAGTAGTGGTTACTTCAAGAGCCTTGGGTTCACAGTTGAATGAAAAACTCCCTCAGGTACTCAGCATAAGGGGATTTCCCAAGGGTGGGGCAGATGCTGGTTGTTAGTGAGCCTCAATTTGCATTTCCATGGCCCACCTGGGTGGGGTTGAATCTCTGAAGGAGGAGCAGCTTCCTATACCCAGAGCCCTGGAAAGGAGCAACATGGCCACCATCCTGGGTGGCTGCAATTCAGGCAAAGCTCTGAGCCCCCTCCAAATTCCAAGTGTTTCCACACAGTTACAGTCCAGTCCACCCTCACTGCACTGGAGCCCAAGGTGAGTGGCTGTGGCTATTTTAGCATCTGTCTTGGCTCTGTACTGGGGAGCTGCCTGGGAGTTTAAGCCGAGGGCACTGCTCAAAGCTAAGGCCACTGCTGTCTATGGGCTCCAAGCCCCCCTCTGGTGCCACGCAATCCTACCAGGTTTGAGTCAGAGTCCCTCATTACATGGTCCTGCAAGCACTCCTATTTTGTTTTGTTGTTGTTTTTTTTTTTTTTTTGGTTTTTTTTTCAAGAATGCCATGGCTGTTTGGGTTCTTTCTTGGTTCCATATAAACTTTTTAAGTATTTGTTCTAGTTCTATGAAGTATGTCGTTAGTATTTTGATGGGATTGCATTGAATCTATAGATTGCTTTGGGTAGTATGGACATTTTAATGATGTTAATTCTTCCACATTATGAACAAGGTATGTGCTTTCACTTTTTATATCTTCCTCTATTTCTTTTTTTAATTACCTGTAATATACTGTGAATAGGTCCTTTATTTCTTTGGTTAACTTTATTCCTAGGTATCTTATTTTTTTTGCTGTGATGGTAAATGGGATTGTTTTTTTAGTTTCTCTTTCTGTGAATTCATCATTGGTGTATAAGAATACTGTGGATTTCTTGACTTTAATTTTGTATCCTGCTACTTTGCCAAATTCATTTATTAAGTCTAGTAAATTTCTGATGGAGTCTTTGTGGTTTTCTACATATAGTATCATGTCATCTATAAATAATGACACTTTCACTTCCTCCTTTCCAATTTGGAACCCTTTTATATTTCTTTCCTGTTTGATTGCTGTGGCTAACACTTCCAGTACTATGTTAAATAAGAGTGGCAAAAGTGGGCATCCTTGTCTTGTTCCATTTCTTCAGGGAAATGCTTCTAGTTTTTACCCATTGAGTATGATGTTGGCTGTACGTCTTTCATACATGGCCTTTATTATGTCAAGATATGATCACTATGCTCCCAGATTGCTGAGAGTTTTTATCAGAAACGGGTGTTGGATTTTGTCGAATGCTTTTTCAGCATATCATATTGATATGATAATGTGGTTTTTATTCTTCATTTTGTTTATATGCTGTATCACATTTATTGATTTGTGAATATTGTAGCAGCCTTCCATGCCTGGGATGAAACCCACTTGGTCATGGTAAATAATTTTTTTTATGTATTGTTGGATCTAATTTACTACTATTTTGTTCATGAATAGGGCATTTATGTTCACGGATATCGGCCTGTCATTTTTTTTCTTTGTAGTGTTTTTTCTGGTTTGGGAAGTAGAATTTTGCTGGCCTTATAAAACAAGTATGAAAGATTTCCTTCGTCTTGACTTTTTGAAATTGTTTGAGGAGAATGGATACTAGTTCTTCTTTGAATATTTCATAAAATTCCCCTCTGAAGCTGTCCTGGCCTGGGCTTTTGTTTGCTGGGAGTCTTGATTACATTTTCAATTTCTCATTTTGTTATTAGGCAGTTCAATTTTCTCTCTCTTCCTGGTTCAGTTTTGGGAGACTATGCGTTTCTAAAAATCTGTCCATTTCGCTTAAATTGTCTAATTTGTTGCCATATAATTGTTTATAATATTTGTTAACAATCTATGTATTTCTCTGGTGTCACTTATTATTTCTCCTCTTTCATATCTGATTTTGTGTATTTGGGTTCTCTCTCTTTGTTTCTTACTGAGTCTAGCTAAGGGTCCATCAATCTTGTTTATCTTTTTGAAAAACCAGCTCTTTGTTTTATTGATCCTTTGAATTGTTCTTTTGGTCTCTATGTCATTTATTTCTGCTCTGATCTTTACTATTTCCTTCCTTCTACTTCCTCTGGGGTTTTCTTTTTGTTTGCTCTCTAGTTCTTTAAATTGTGAGGTTAGATCATCTATTACAGATTTTTCTTCTTTTTTGAAATAAGCCTGTAATGCTATGAACTTCCCTCTCAGAACTGCTTTTGCTGCATCCCATAGATTTTGTGTTGTAGTGTCTTCATTTTCATTGGTTTCCAGGAAGTTTTTGATTCCTTCCTTGATCTCCTCGGTGACCCATTCATTGTTTAATAACATGCTATTTAGCTTCCATGTGTTCAAATGTCTTTGTATGTTCTACTTGCAATTGATTTCTAGCTTCATGCCATTGTGATCTGAGAAGATACTTTATATGATTTCAGTATTCTTTAACTTGTAGAGAATTAGTTTGTGCCCTAACATGTGGTCTATCTTTGAGAATGTCCCATGTGCACTTGAGAAGAATGTGAATTCTGTAGTTTTGGGGTGTAATTCTCTGTAGATATCTATTAAAACCATTTGGTCTAGTGCTTCATTTAAAATCTCTTTTTCCTTGCAAATTTTTTGTCTAGAGGATTTATCTAGTGTTGCCAGCGGAGTGTTGAAGTCCCCTGCTATGATTGTATTGCTATCGATTTCTCATTTGAAATCCTCCAGAAGACTTTTCATATATTTTGGTGCTCCTATATTGGGTGCATATATGTTATCAAGGTTATAACTTCCAGTTGGATAGATTCTTTCAATATTATGTAGTGGCCTTCTTTGTGTCTAGTTATGGCCTTCGTGTTGAAATCTATTTTATCAGATATGAGTATTGCTACCCCAGCTTATTTTCCTTTTCGTTTGCTTGGAAGATTTTTTTCCATCCCTTCACTTTCAATCTATACAAGTCTTTTGTTGTGAGATGGGTCTCTTGTAAACAACATATAGATGAGTCATGCTTTCTTATCCAATCAGCTACTCTGTGTCTTTTTATGGGAGCATCAGTCCATTTACATTTAAGGTTATTATTGATATGTACTTATTTATTGCCATTTTTGTTTAGTGTGGTTCTATTTTTTTTTTTTTTTCTATTTCTCCTGGTAATTACAGCAGTCCTTTTAACATTTCTTGCAATGTTGGTATGGTGCTAATGTATTCCCTTAGCCTTTTTTTGTCTGGGAAGCTCTTTATTTGACCTTCTATTTTGAATGATAGCCTTGCTAAGTAGAGTAGTCTGGAATTCAAATTATTGTTTTTTTTTTTTTTTGTTTTTTTTTTTTTTTTTTTTTTTTCTTTTTTTATTGAATAATTTTTGTTACAAATGATTCTCCTTTTTTCCCCCAGTGGTTCCCCCCTCCCCCTTCCCTCCCCGCCCCTTCCCCCGATTGTTGTCCATGTCCACTGTTCATGCCTATATGCATATAAATTCTGTTGTTCATCCCTCTCTCAGCTCCCCACTCCTTAGGGGATTGTCCTCAAACTGTTATGTTCATTATATTCCAGAAATCAGTGAGATCATATGAAATTTGTCTTTCTCTGCTTGGCTTGTTTCACTCAGGATGATACTTTCCAGGTCCCTCCATGTAGTCTCAAAGGTCATGACCTTGATTACCTCATGCCATTCCCTTCTGGCCTGTAGTGTTTCTGTTGAGAAGTCAGCTGAAAACTTCATTGGCATTCCTTTGTAGGTAACCTGTTGCTTCTCTCTTGCTTCTTTTAGGATTCTCTCTTTGTCTTGAATTTTTGGCACTTTGATTACTATGTGTCTTGGTGTGGGCCTGTTTGGGTTCTTCTTACTTGGGGCTCTCTGTGCTTCTTGAACTTAAATACCTTCTTTCTTCACCAAATTAGAGAAGTTTTCTGTCACTATTTCTTTGAATATATTCTCTAACCCTTGTTCACTTTCTTCTTCTTTGGGGACTCCTATGATGCAAATGTTATTATGTTTCCAGTTGTCCCACAGTTTTCTTAAGATGTTTTCCTGTTTTTGAATTATGTTTTCCTTTTGGTTTTCTGATTGGTTGATTTTTTTTCCCCCTAACTTCTAATTCACTGATCCGGTCCTCAGCTTCCTCTAGTGTGCTATTTAGACTTTCCAATGTGTTTTTTATTTCTGATATGCCATTCTTCATTTCTTCTTGGTGGTTTTTAATTTCCAACTGATTGATTTTCAACATTTTTTTGTCTTTACTCATGGTGCTCATTTCCTCACAAAGCCTGTTGAGCTTCCTCAACATCATGGCTCTAAATTCTAGTTCTATTAACTTGCTTAACTCCACCTCATTTATCTCATCTTCAGTAGTGGTCTCTTGTTCTTTCATTTGGCTTTTGTTTCTGTTTTTCACTATTTTGGCTACCCCAGTGGGCTTTGGAGTCTGCCAAATTTTTCCTGTGGGTGTTGGTGTTCTACTGTTTGTGGCTCCCTCTCCTGGGTTTGGTTGAGGCAGGGAAGACCCACTTTCAACACCACTGTCAAGTCTTAACTTTCTTGGTTAGAGTTGCTGGCCCTAGGAATGGTAATTATCCTCTAGCTTTTTTGCCTGGAGACTATTAGTAATGGTCACCTGAAGAACCTTGGTTTCTGAGTTGACTGAAAATCTCCCCCAGGTGCTCTGTGTAAGAGGATTTCCAGAGGGTGGGACAGATGCTGGTTGTTAATGGGCCTCAGTTAGCATTTCAATGACCACCGAGTGGGGTTTAATCTCTGTGGGAGGGGCCACCACCTCTTCCCAGGGCCCTGGGAAGGATTATGGTGAACACAGTCCTGCATGGCTGCACTCAGCAAAAGCTCTGATCACCCTCCAAATCCCGAATGTCCCCACACAGTTCCAGTCCAGTCTTCCCTCCCTCTGCCAGAGCCTAAGGTGAGTGGCTGCTGCCAATTTAGCCTCTGTCCATGCTATGCACCGTGGAGCCACCTGGGACTTTTACCCGAGGACACTGCTCTCAGCTAAGAGTGGCCGAGACAGTGGTAGCTCTCAGCCGAGGGCGTAGCACCCAACCATGGTCCCAGGACCCAGCCGAGCCATCCGCAGGTCCCAGCTGAGGCAGCTGCTTGTCCCAACCAAGGCCACAGGACCCAGCCGAAGGTGCAGCTTCCAGCCAAGGTCGCTGGTCCCAGCTGTGTGCGTAGCACCCAGGCGTGGTCACAGGCCCAGCTGAGGTGGCCGCAGGTCCCAGCAGAGGCAGCTGCTGGTTGAAGTCAAGGCCACAGGACCCATCTGAGGGTGCAGCTTCCAGCTGAGGCCACTGGTCCAAGTCAAGGCCACAGCAGGTTCCAGCCCAGTCCACTGCACACCGTGGGCTCCCGGCACCCTCTTGTGTCCTCACAAGCCTACCAGGATTGAGTCAGTGTTCTTGGTTATGTGGTCCTCCAAGCTGCCTTTTGGTTGTCCCTTCCTGACAATTTGTCTTTATCTTCATTGTAATTCCAGTTTGGTCCTGGGAGATGGTCTGTGTAGCTTCCATTCACTCTGCCTGCATTTTTTCTCTCCTCTTCATAATTCTAAATAAGTTGCTTGTAGTTCTCACCAAATTGTTTGAGCACCCTTATAATCATTGCTTTGAATTCTTTGTCTGACAAGTTGCTGTCTTCTAGTTCCTGTAGTTCCATTTCTGGTGATTCTTCTTTTTTATTTATTTTTATTTATTTATTTTTTATTTGGGTGTTGTTTCTTTGTCTCACCATTTTTAGCAATCTGATAGTTCTAAGCCTGGTGATGGATGTTAGAATGTGTAGGCAGGTCAGTGTGTATTTATTAAGGCTGCTGTGCCTCCCAGCCTATTTTGGTGTATGGGTCCTCTTATCTGCTGTGGATCCTGGAGGGTTGACACCTGGCAGATGAAATCGATCTGTTGTACAGGTCTCAGCTCCCCAAGATTCACTGCTGCTTGGTCTGGAACACCACTCTTAATCATACTTTGCTGATGTACTGCTGTAGGCCTGGATCCTGGGGCTTGGGCTGGCCCGCTGGCTGCTGTGGACCTGGGGCCTGGGCTGGGTGTGCACCGCCATGATCCTGAGTCCTGGGCTCACTGCGCGCGTTTGCAGGCCTGTGTTTGCCAATATTTTTAAGTGGTTGTACCAATTCACACTCCCTCCAGCAGTGTATGAACAATCCTGTTCCTCCAAATCCTCACCACTCTGCTATTATTTATCTTTCTTATCTTAGCCATTCTGGTGTGTGTTATTCTGTAATACTTTTATTTGTTGTTCATGCTTTATAGTGGTTGTTCTAAATCTTGTCCACTTATACTTACTTATTTAAAAATATTTATTTAGCGTCCTATGTGCCATGCTCTGTGCCAGTTGCTGGGAACACATTCCTAAAATTCTCAGTCTCATGCTCACTCTCCTTTCCTTCTACAGATAATCTACTGGTAACAGCAAGACCAGTTAGCACATGGTGCACAAATTTCCTTGAAAATTCAAAATGCTTCTGGTTTAATGTCATCTCTCCATCTCCATATATTTCTGCAAATTCAATTGAACTCTTCTGTCTTTTTTTTTTTTTTTTTCATTTTTAATGAAGTAGGTACCACTCATATTTGCCAAAGCAAACATTCCGTCTAGCTCTTGATCCTAATCTTTCTTACATTCATTAGGATCTTTTTTCAGTCACTATTACCCCTGACCTGATCCCAAATCCTTAATTATATCTGCCCCAGCAAATGATAGTTAATAAACATTTTCCAGCAGCTACAAAATGTGCTAGGATCATGCTTACCCTGAGAAGACTTTTCAATAGTCCTAGCACCACTTAGGTATCTATTTTGCTTCCTTAATTTCATCACAAATTTCTCCTGAGCATTATCTACACTTACCATATCTCTACCCTCTTTCTTCTTCATCCCCTTGAAATCTGACCCTATTATGGAACTGCTCCATCACTAAAGATCTTCTAATCAACCAAATCAATGGTATTTTCTCATGCTTCTTTTTCTCTCACCCCTCTACCATATTTACAATGTTGATCAACCAACATTCTCAAAATCCCTTTCTCACAATTTCCTGTTTCTCAGCCCTCCCCATGACATCTCTTGCCTCTCTCCATTATAACTGCTCCTCCATATCACATCAGATAAATAGAGATATCTCCCAAACTTTAATTTGTGGTGGTTGTTTCTCCCCAGTGTGATCTCATTCATTTTCATTTTTCAAAGATAACTTTTTAGAAATTTCTCTGAGTTTCAGTTTCGAGTCCAACCTTCTCTCCAGGGTAGCAGTACCACAATTCTGTAACAAGTATCACCAGTCTTCAAATTAGAAAGTCTCTAATCCTCAGTGTCCCTTATTTAATTCCAATCTATCCCTCTCTTGAACCATCACATCCAGTTAGTCATGGTCTGCTTTTTCTTTTCTCTTCTAGAGGTTTCTCTTCTGTCCATTTCTTTCTTTGGCTTTTATTAGTTCAAGTGCTTAATACACTATTTTATACCCAGACTATTGTATTGCAATTGCCTCTTAACTTCCTCCAGTTTCTCCCATTTTCCATTTATCCACACTGCTGACAGATTAATCTTAAAATACCATTTTGACTGTCACTCCACTACTTTAAAACTTCCCATTGTTTCCTATCATTTGCAGAATCCAGACTCCACTCCTTAGTCTACCAATAAAATTTTCTACAGTTTGGCTGCAGCTACCACTCTTCTTTTACACATGGTCTGTGCTCCCACCACACTATATACTTTTACTTATTTCTGTGGCCTGACTTGTAAATAGTTTATTGGTTAGTTTCTGTATGGGCATTGGGCTCATATAAGCTCAAGTTAGAAACCTGTCTCTGCTACTTCATCGTTGTGTGACATTGGACAATATATATAAATTTTCTGGGCTCAGTTTCCTCATCTATAAAATAGTGAAAACCTACCTCATAGGATTAAATTAGGTAATGAGCCCAGGGTGCTTAATACAGTGCATGGTGCAGACAAAATAGCAACAAAAAAAGGGGGGGTATTTGCTGTCATTTTATCCATTTTATTGTCTCCTTTTTTGTCTGTTTGCTCAATCCATTCTTTCTGCCCTGAATGTCCTCTCCCAGTCTCACCTACTGATGTCTTTTACATTCTTCAAGGAACACCTCAATTGCTACCTAATCTAGAAAGTCTTCTCTGCTTTCTCTAACTCAAGAACTTTGCTTGAATCCCTGTCTTGGCATTTTTAATCTCACCTTGGAATAAAGCTATAAGCCTTCTGTGCCAGACTAAAAGTACTTTTCCACACTATGTTCTAATCATATCTGTATAGCCCACAACACCTACCACAGTAGGTGATACAGAACAGGCACTTAGTAAATATCTGTTTTCGTATTGTAGCTGGAGAACACATTATCAAAATGAAAAAAAAAAAATGGAGAGGGTTCAGGGTTCAGAGATTGGTAAATCAAGACTATGGAGTGATTAAAGTTGTTAGTGGTGGCACTAACACACTCCCTTCTTTTCTTTCTTTCTTCCCCATCTCCTGTTTCCACTTTTTTTTTTTCCATTTTGTTCTCTTGACTGTATTGTCCTTATTCTTGCCAGTGTGCTCCATGACCATTATTTGATCCTGCTGATGACCCTTGAGGGGAAAGAGGTTCCTATGACAACCTCAAATCTTGTCCCTTTGTCCTTACCACTTAAGCTTTAATGAAAATCATACTCTTATCTACTACAAATTCTTATAAGAAGGGTTCATTAAACGTATGAGCCCCCACATCTCCTATTCTAATTCTCTTTGAACTTGCTATAACTTCCAACTTCTAAAATGCACTAGTCTTCTTGATATTGTCCCTCAACTAGTTTGTTAGCTCTTTGCTCATTTTATTTATTTGTATCCTTTTGTTGTCCAGTTTGTTTATGAGGTCAGTCTTTTCAACCACTTTCACCCTAGTACTCCTTCTACTTCCTGACTTTATTGCAGCATCTCTTCTGCCAATCTCTGAATGTGGATCAACCTAACCATCTGCTTTTTCCAACCTGCTCTTGGACTACCAAGAAAATTGTGTAACTGTGCTTTCTAATTTGCTGCATTATTTATGATTTCTAACCTCAGCTAGTTGGCTCACTTACCCATTTCCTAAAGTGGCTACATCAAACACTTGCTACTGTCCTCCAGCCACTACTTCATGCCATCTTCTGCTCTTTCAGGTGACCAAATCCTATGTTTTACAGCAAGAGTAGAGGGCATGATGTCTAAAATCCATTACAGCTCTTCTTTTCATTTTACACTCAGCCATCTTTTCTTCTTTTCTCAGTGGATACCCAGTTTTCCAAAAGTATCCCTCTATCTATAATTTTGAGATGGGATTTTGCTCCTTAAATCGGCTCCAGAGGGCCTCTCTTCTTCTTTCTTCCATTTTTCTCTCTACTTCCTCTTTCTCTCAAAACATGCTCAGATTTTCTGCATTTAAAAAAAAGAAATATCGCCCTGGCCGGTTTGGCTCAGAGGTTAGAGCGTCGGCCTGCGGTCCAGAGAGACCCAGGTTCGGTTCCCGCTAAGGGCATGTACCTCGGTTGCAGTTTGTCCCCGGCCCTGGTTGGGTCGTGTGGGTGGCAACCACTCGATGTGTCGCTTTCACGTCGATGTTTCTCTCTCCCTCTCACTCTATCTGAACAAAATATCGAAAAATGTCCTCGGATGAGGATAAAAAAAAAAAGAAAAAAAGAAATATCTTTTAATACTACCTTCCTATAAAACTACAGCTCTTCAATTTCCTTCATCCTCAACTTCCTGAGTCTTCTATCCTTACTATATTTTCTTAAGTCCCATTCAATCTGCAAGATAAAAAATTAAAAATAAAAATAAGGAAAAAAATAAACTTATGAGCCAATTCTCCACCTGGAACCTGTGATAAAAATACAGAGCAGGAAATTGGACTCCTTTATGTAATGACACTTACTACCCTGCCCAGATACCAATCACTTTATTCTGTCAATAACATTCTTCAGCTCTTGAAGATTGCCTAGCCAAAACTTTGCTTTTTATCTACAACTTAACTTTAAGAATTAGTGATCTAATTTTCAGACTTTTCTTCCTTGGCATCTTCTACATAAGTCCTACTAAATGCAAAGTTTTGTTCATGTAGAATCACCTAGAAACTTGATTTGTGTCCTCTTAATTTTCAACCATTCACCAAGTAATGCAGTTACACAGTTATTTGCCTCCTTAAAATGTAATGTACATTCTTATGAATAAAGTTGTTATGAACTTTAAATTTTATATTTCACTTGCTGAGAAATATTGTTTCTCTCAATTCCAGACACCTAATCCCAGCATCACTCTGACATTCTAGCTGCCTGTCTTTGCCACGAATAAAGTTGATCTTTTGCCCTCCCACATTTTTCATCAAAAAAAAAAAAAAAGAAGAAGAAGAAGAAGGGAGAAGAAACTAATATATGTTGTAAACATATATTTGCATACAAGGCACTTGCATTTAAACAACACAACAAATTAATGAGGTAGGTACTGTCCCCATTTTACACATGAGGTAGCTGAAGTGCACTCTGAATTTGTCCAAGGCCACCCACATAAGCAAGAAACCATGATAGAAATTGATGGATTCTTTCTAGCCTCAAATCATGTGCTCTCTCTACTCCACTGCTCTTCTACCCCTGAGTAAACCAATATCTGTACTCCAGAGTAAATAAATCCCTTTTGTTAGACACTTGCACAGTAGATGTGGGCCCTTTCCTATAGATTCTGGTATAAAATTTCCAGAGTGCCACCCTCATTCTGTGATCCCCCACCACCAATGAAAGTCAGAATGCTTTCTCCAATTGTACCAGCTACTCTGAAGTGATTCCTTTGTGTTCTCTGGGAATCTTACAATCTATTTTCTCTACCATGAACCCTCTCATTTTTACCCAAAGAAACAAAAATATGAAAAAGGCCCTAAAAATGTATCTAGCGAATTCCCAAAGGTTGTATTCTAAAAAGAAGGAAGCCAGCTTTTGTTCCTAATGGCTTTCTTAAAGAAAGTGGTAACACCATTCTAGAAAAAAGGAAAGTGTGCTCTTTTAATTTGTCTTACCAAAGAGATTTTTAGGGCTATAGTGGTAGAACTTTTACTGGTGCTATCTGTAACCCAAAGAAATCAAGTTTCCCCTGTTAATAGATTATAATAATTAGGAATAAAGGCCATTTTAAACTATAAGGTCAACTTTCTTTAAGAAAATGTACTACCTAAAAATCTAAATTTATAAAACAGAAACATAGTAACCAGAAAGGTAGTTATATTAAAAAATATTTCTGTCTCATATTTCTCACTTTTCTAAGATTTGCTGCAGAATTTCCTCTATTATAAAGCTCCCTTAATGTATCCAAAATTGGAGTAATTTTCCAAAAGTTAAAGGATATACCATTTTCTAGGGAGTACACTTAAATAAGTGTGGGACTATGCATGTAGCAGGCATTCAGTAAATATTTTCTAACTGAGTAATAGAATAGAAATCTCAAATGCAGTTATTTTCCTCTTGAGTATATTCAATAAATTTAATTAACAGCTTTAAAAGGTTGTCAAATGTCTGAGGTATCTGCTTTAATTAATAGACATACATCATTTGTAATCACCAATATTGATTTATATTAGGTGTACTCAGTTCTTTTTTAGGAGGTTAAGCATGGCCCCTGCAAACTTTTGTACAATATTAATTTTCTCAGAAAACTCTTTCTTCCTAGCCAGTGCAGTTATGAGACTCTGTAGCTTATCATTCAAAGGATTCCAACTTCATAATAAGGTCAAGGAATTTATCTACAAATCAAAGCCTGAAAAGAAAGGCTGATATTTGGAAAGATCTCCTCATAGTATTGAACCAAAGGTATAGGTGGTAAAAGTTTGAAAACATTTTTTGTTACCTGTGGGTTCATTACTGAACATATTCAAGAGGAAATTATTATAAATCTTGATTTTTGTCAGCAAATATTGAGTGTCTACTCTGTTCAAGGATTTCCACCATGGGTCTATATTCAGTTTTATATTAAGTGAGCGCCTCAAAAATTATGTGTTTAGTTACAAATTGAAGAGAATATGATATTTTGAAAGAAACTCCTAGTAGTACTGAACTAGAGGCTGACAGAGAGGGAAAGGGTTCACAGACAATATGAAAGTGGAGTAAACCAAGGTGGAATATGCTAGAGAAAGAAAGAAGAAATGTAACTGTATATAAATCAACCTTTCCCAATATTCCAGTGTTGCTCAGGATTGATCCTGTTTAATACAACAGGGAAGTTTGGTTTTCAGAGAAGTAATTGGCTCCTCTAAACTCACAAACTTCAGAGGTCAAGGTTTGGTGAAATTTTTGTTGGCATGAGACATTCTAGATGTTCTTTGTATACTCTACCATTTTATTTACTTTCCCAGCAGAGGGGCAAAACATTTCCCTTGGGAAACAGTATTAGGGAAATTGACTTCCATGAGAACAATATGTTGAGCAGGACCTGACTACCTAATTGGAGGTAGTTAATGCAGGGTGTTAAAGTTGGGAAGTTAGAGCAACAGCAACACTAAGAATGATCTTGAAGAAGGATTCTGATTCTTTGTCAGTATGAACAAAGCATCCAGATAATGGGGTTGTGGTGGCCAGCTCTTCTGTAGAGGAGAAGAGCAATGAGAGGTAAGAAACATCTGTTTGGATTCCTGTCAGCAGTAACCAAAATAAAGCATTCTCATTTTGGTTGGGATGGGGAAGAGTTATACTGATAAACCTTTACTAAGATCCTACTGGACACTAAGTTCTTGTGCTACATATATGAAGGAAATCGGGGTAATAACAGAAAAACTACAAATTGCCTACTTTTGAGGCACTTACAATTTTGTGAAGGTGACAACACATGAAACAATTTAAGGATAATTGTATACACACACACACACACACACACACACCATTGTAAAATGAGAATGTGATTGAGAACGTACAGAGTGCTGGGTACCTCACCAACACTTCATATAGATTATCTCCTTCAACTCCAATGAAAACACTATGAGAGAGTTTTCCTATTATAATTATTCTCTATTTTATAGCTGAGAAAACTGAAGTACCGAGATATTAAGTTACTTACCTAGACTCACACAGAGTATGTGATGGAGCCAGAACTCCAAGTCAGGTCTGACACAAAATACCATGCTCTAAATTATTAAAATATACTACCTCCCTGTGACATGATAAATCCTCTAGTACAAACCAAAGATACCATGAAACTATGACTATTGTAGCTTCCTAACTGCTGTAAATTTGACAGTCAATTAAGCTAAGGAGTCTAGGAGCATAAACCTTCAAACAGAAAATGTGAGTGGTGAAATAGAGAGCTTTTGAATGCTACAGGGAAGAGATTAGAGAGAAGCAAGTAGGAGTGATAGAGAGGTTTTCTCATTCTGAGTCAAACACCAGAATGATGAGTGAAAATGCAAGTAAATAAATGTCACTACTCTTCAAATGCCTAGCACCATGAGCATATGAGAAAACAGACATTAGAATGATGGATTGAGGTATTTCAGTTCTGGATATAAGTGAATAAAGCAGGCATAGAAAGTCTAGCAAAGGCTATTTCTTGACTGAGAGGACAAGATGAACATAAGAAGCCAATTAGAAAAACTATAACTGGTTAAAAAGTAAACTCCACATTCAAACTGGGCATTTGGCATTGTGGAGATCATTTTTGTTCTAGAATGGCTTATTGACAGAGTGTTTTCTGAATTCCATTTACCTCAGAATTTTACTATTAAGCAATAGTCATAATTAAAATCTATATTAGTAGGGTAAATAAAAAAACTAAGGTGTTTATACAGATTATTTAGATCTGCAGACTTTTATATGAAATATTTGACAGTTGTGTCCAAAAGTATGTTTGTCATTCTTTGCACAACTTACCAGGGTAATTGTTGCCATTCTTCTCATTTAGGCTAGATATATCATATAATGACACATCACATATTATTTGGCCCAAGGTATTTTCTGGCCCGTTTCATTGCCTGTCATATTGACAAATGGAACAGAACAGGGGGAAAAGTATTTGGCAGCAAAGAGTATACTTGAATTAGAAATATCTGTCACCAGGTCTCAATAATGCCTATCTCCCTGTCGTTTTTCTGGGTATCAATAATGTTTATTTCAGGCAACTCAGCAATGCATGCCTCCAGGTTTCAATAATCCCCTGGCCCTGGCCAGTTTGGCTCAGCAGTTAGAGCATCGGCTTGTGGACCAGAGAGTCCCGGATTAGGTTCTCACTAAGGGCATGTACCTTGGTTGCAGTTTTATCCCTGGCCCTGGTAGGGGTTGTGTGGATGGCAACAAGTAGATATGTCTCTCTCACATCGATGTTTCTTTCTCTCTCTTCCCCCCTCTTTCCCTCCCACTTTATCTGATAAATGCAAAAATGTCCTCAAGTGAGCATTAAAAAAAAAAGTATTCCCCTGGACACCATGGGAATTCTTACATTAATGTGCAATTCTTTTAAAATGTGAGCCATCTGTAATGTTCCACAAGAGTGTTCAAAGGAAAAATAAACTTTTAAACCTAAATTTCCTAGTGCATGGCACAAACCTGAATTTTGTAAATGAAGACACTACTTGCAGAGAGTTGAGAAAAAAAAAATCAACTTCCTCTGTTGGTAGAAGAGCTAATATAGTACCAGTTAAGGATTTATTCTATTCTCTGCCTTACGAAGACTGTCTCCTTCTTGCCAGCCTAGTCTCTCTCATATATTACTTTCAGGAGCAGGTTTATATGTATTTGGAGCAAGGGATAACCAAAATAGTCAAGATTGGGCTATCAACATGTATCTACATGCAAACACTGATATCTATTATTAAACAATTACCCTAGATATCAACCTGATATAACTTTGGAGAGAATAAAGATCTAAGAACACATTTGAGTGTTATATGTTTACTGCTCAAATATATGTTTTGTAATGGTATCTTTGGGGGTTTAGAGAAAAAAATAGCACTTAGGTGTCTGATTTTTTAGGATGTACACATTATTGTTTAATATACATAAACATTATTAAATGATTACCACAATTAAGTTAACTAATATATTCATCACCTCACATAGTTACCTTCCTTTTTGTGGTGAGAATTCTTAAAGTCTAATATCTTAACAAATTTCAAGTATACAATGTATTATTATTAACTATAGTCACTATGCTACACATTAGATTCCCATAACTAATTCATCTTATAACTGAAATTTTGTCTCCTTTGACCAACTTTTCCCCATTTTGCACCAACACCCTTGTCTCCATGCCCTGGCAACCATGGTTCCACTCCCTGGTTCTGTGGGCTCATTAATTTTATTTATTTTTATTAATTAATTTATTAATCTCTATTACAGATGTTTCTCCTTTTCCCCCCACTTATTCCCCCTTCCCCTTCCTCCCCAACCTGTCCCTAGCTTTGTTGTCCATGTCCATTGTTCATGCATTCATGCATATAAGTTCTGAGGTTTATCTCTCCCCCAGCACACCCTCTTCTGGGGATTGTCAGTCTGTACCCCACTTCCATGTCTCTGGACTACCTCATGCTTCAAGCTGTTATGTTCATTATATTACACAATTAAGCGAGATAATATGATACCTATTTTTCTCTGTTTGGCTTGTTTTGCTTAGGATAATACTTTCCAGGTCCCTCCATGTCGTCTCAAAGGATAAGAAATCTTTCTTTCTTACAGCTGCATAGTACTCCATTGTGTATATGTACCATGGCTTTTTATACATTCGTCTACTGATGGACATTTGGCTGTTTCCAGATCTTAGCTATTTTAAATAGTGCTGCTACAAATATAGTGCTGCTATATTCTTTCTGATTGGTGTTTCAGGCTTCTTAGGGTATATTCCTAGTAGTGGGATCACTGAGTCAAATGGGACAACAATTTTTTCATTTTTTGAGGTAACATCATATTGTTCTTTATAGTGGCTGCACCAGTCTGCATTTCCTCCAGCAGTGTACTAGAGTCCCCTTTTCTCCACTCCCTCGCCAACACTTGTCCTCTGATGATTTGTTGATGCCACGCATTCTGACAGGTGTGAGGCGATACCTCATTGTTGTTTTAATTTGCATCTCTGATGATTAGTGATGATGAGCATCTCTTCATATGTCTCTTAGCCATAAGTATGTCCTGTTTGGAGAGGTGTCTATTCAGCTCCTCTGCCCATTTTTTAATTGGGTTCTTTGTCTTCCTTTTGTGAAGTTGTATGAGCACTCTATATGTACTGGAAATTAACCTCTTATCTGATATACCATTGGCAATTATACTCCCCCATACAGTGGGTAGCCTTTCCGTTTTGATGATTGTAACTTTGGCTGTGCAGAAGCTTTTGAGTTTGATGTAGTCCCATGTGTTCATTTTCTCCTTTGTTTCTATTGCCTTAGGTGATATGTCAGTATAAATTCTGCTGAATATGATGTCTGATATTTTGTTGCCTACATCTTCTTCTAGGATTTTTATGGATTCATGAGTCACATTTAAGTTTTTATCCATTTTGAGTTTATTCTTGTGTAGGGTGTAAGTTAATGGTCTGGTTTCATTTTTATGCGAGTCGCTGACCAATTTTCCCAGCACTATTTAGTAAGAGGCTGTCCTTACTCCACTGTATGCTCTTGCGACCATTGTCAAATATTAATTGAGCATATTGCCTTGGGTCCATTTCTGGGTTCTCAGTTCTGTTCCACTGATCTATATGCCTGTTCTTGTGACAGTATCAGGCTTTTTTGATTACAGTGGCTTTGTAGTATAACCTGAAATCTGGTAATGGGATCCCTCCAACTTTGTTCTTCCTTTTCAAAATTGCTGTGGCTATCCGAGGTCTTTTTGGACTCCATTTGAACTTTTGAAGTACTTGTTCTAATTCTGGGAAGTATTCCGTTGGTATTTTCATGGGGATTGCGTTGAATTTATAGATTGCTTTGAGTAATATGGACATTTTAATGATGTTAATTCTCCCAATCCATGAACAGGGTATGAGCTTCCACTTTTTTATATCTTCCTCTATTTCTTTTTTCAATAGTCTGTAGTTTTCTGCAAATAGGTCCTTTATTTCGTTGGTTAAGTTTATTCTTAGGTATCTTAATTTTTTTGCCACAATGGTAAATGGGATTGTTTTCTTAGTTTCTCTTTCTGTGAGTTCATCATTGGTGTATAGTAATGCCATCGATTTCTTGACATTAGTTTTGTATCCCGCTGCTTTGCCAAATTCATTTACTAAGTCTAGTAAACTTTTGATGGAGTCGTTGGGGTTTTCTACGTATAGTATCATGTCATCTGCAAATAATGACGGTTTCATTTCCTCATTTCCAATTTGAATCCCTTTTATTTTTTCTTCCTATCTGATTGCTATGGCTAAGATTTCCAATACTATGTTAAATAAGAGTGGCAAAAGTGGGCATCCTTGCCTTGTTCCTGTTCTTAAGGAAAATGCTTTTAGTTTTTTCCCATTGAGTATGATGTTGGCTATAGGTCTTTCATATATGGCCTTTATTATGTTTAGATATGCTCCCTCTATTCCCACACTCCTGAGCATCTTTATCAGAAGTGGATGCTGGGTTTTGTTGAAGAATTTTTTGGCATCTATTGATATGATCATGTGGTTTTTTATTCTTCATTTTATTTATGTGGTGTATCACGTTTATTGATTTGCGAATATTGTACCAGCCTTGCATCCTTGGGATGAATCCCACTTGGTCATAGTGGATAATTTTTTTGGTGTATACCTGGATACGATTTGCTAGTATTTTGTTCAGGATTTTGGCATCTATATTCATCAGGGATATTGGCCTGTGGTTTTCTTTCTTTGTTGTGTCTTGTTTTGGTTTTGGAATTAGAATTATGCTGGCTTCATAAAACGAGTTTGGAAGTCTTCCTTTTCTTAAATTTTTTGAAATAATTTGAGGAGAATGGATATTAGTTCTTTGTATGTTCGGTAAAACTCCCCCGTGAAGCCATCTGGGCCTGGGCTTTTTTTGCTGGGAGAGTCTTGATTACATCTTCAATTTCTTCAGTTGTTATTGGTCTGTTCAAGTTTTCTATCTTCCTGATCCAGTTTTGGGAGACTATGTGTTTCTAGAAATTTGTCCCTTTCACTTAGATTGTCAAATTTGTTGCCATATAATTGCTCATAGAAGTTGTTAACAATCTTTTGTATTTCTATGGTGTCAGTTGTTACCTCTCCTCTTTCCTTTCTGATTTTGTGTATTTGGGTTCTTTCTCTGTTTCTTGGTGAGTCTAGCTAAGGGTCCATCAATCTTGTTTATCTTTTCGAAAAACCAGCTCTTTGTTTCATTGATCCTGTGAATTGTTTTTTTGGATTCCATGTCATTTATTTCTGCTCTGATCTTTACTATTTCCTTCCTTCTACTTGCTCTGGGGTTTTCTTTTTGTTTGCTCTCTACTTCTTTAAGTTGTGAGGTTAGATAATTTATTAGAGATTTTTCTTGTTTTTTTGAGGTAAGCCTTTAGTGCTATGAACTTCCCACTCAGAACTGCTTTCGCTGCATCCCATAGATTTTGTGTTTTTGTGTCTTCATTTTCATTGGTTCCCAGGAAGTTTTTGATTTCTTCCTTGATCTCCTTGGTGACCCATTCATTGTTTAATAACATGCTATTTAGCTTCCATGTGTTCAAATGTCTTTGTATGTTCTTCTTGCAATTGATTTCTAGTTTCATGCCATTGTGATCTGAGAAGATGCTTGATATGATTTCAGTCTTCTTGAACTTGTATAGACTTAGTTTGTGCCCTAATATGTGGTCTATCTTTGAGAATGTCCCATGGGCGCTTAAGAAGAATGTGAATTCTGTAGTTTTGGGGTGTAATTCTCTGTAGATATCTATTAAATCCATTTGATCTAGTGTTTTATTTAGAGTCTCTGTTTCCTTGTTAATTTTTGTCTAGAGGATCTATCCAGTGATATCAGCGGGGTGTTGAAGTCCCCTGCTATAATTGTATTGCTATCAATTTCTCCTTTTATCACCATAGATTTCTTAACGTTAATTTTGTAACCTGCTACTTTGCCAAATTTATTTCTGAAGTCTAGTAGATTTTGGATTGAGTCTTTGGGATTTTCTACATATAGTATCATGTCATTTGCGAATAATGATAGTTTCACTTCCTACTTTCCCATTTGGATCCCATTTATTTTTTCTTCCTGTCTGATTGCTCTGGCTAAGACTTCCAGTACTATGTTAAATAAGTGTGGTGAAAGCAGAGAAAGACAAGTATCACATGATCTCACTGATCTGTGGAATATAATGAACATAACAGTCTGAGGAATGAGGTAGTCCCAGAGATGTTGAAGTGGGTACTGACTGACAACCCCCTGAAGAGAAGGTGTGGGAGAAATAATCAATGGAACTTATATGCATGTATGTATGAACAATGGACATGCACAACAATTTGTGGACAGTTTGGGGAGGGAGGGGAGGAGGGAGTCAGTGGGGAAAAAAGGAGAAACATATGTAGCAACAATTAATTAATTAATTAAAAAATAATAAAAATAAAATTAAAAAATTATAAAAAAAAAAGAGTGGCGAATGTGGGCGTCCTTGTCTTGTTCCTATACTTAAGGGAAATGCTTTTAATTTTTCCCCACTGAGTATGATGTTGGCTCTATGTCTTTCATATATGACCTTTATTATGTCAAGATATGATCCTTCTTTTCCAAGTTTGCTGAGTGTTTTTATTAGAAATCGGTGCTGGATTTTGTCGAATGCTTTTTCAGCGTCTATTGATATGATCATATGATTTTTATCTTTCATTTTGTTTACATGGTATATCACATTTATTAACTTGTGATCACTGTACCAGCCTAGCATCCCTGGGATGAATTCCACTTGGTCATGGTGAATAATTTTTTTCATGTATTGCTGGATTCATTTTGCTAGTATTTTGTTCAAGATTTTGGCAACTATATTCCTCTGGGATATTGGTCTGTAGTTTTCTTTCTTTGTAGTTTCTTTTTCTCATTTTGGAACTAGAATTATGCTGGCCTCATAAAACAGGTTTGGGAATCTTCTTTCTTCTTGAATATTTTGAAATAGTTGGAGGAGAATCAGTATTAATTCTTCTTCACATGGTAAAATTTCCCTGTGAAGCCATCTGGATCTGGGCTTTTGTTTGGTGGTAGTCTTGATTACGTCTTCAATTACTTTTGATATTATTAGTCTGTCCATGTTTTCTATCTCTCCCCGTTCAGTTTTTGGGGACTATGTGTTTCTAGAAATTTGTCCATTTTGCTTAGATTGTCGAATTTATTGCAGTATAATTGTTTATATCTGTTAACAATCTTTTGTATTTCTGTGGTGTCAGTTATTATTTCTTCTCTTTCATTTCTGATTTTGTGTATTTGGGTTCACATTGTTTGTTTCTTGGTGAGTCTAGCTAAGGGTCCATCAATCTTGTTTATCTTTTCCAAGAACCAGCTCTTTGTTTCATTGATCCTTTGAATTGCTTTTGGGTCTCCATGTCATTTATTTCTGCTCTAATCTTTACTATTTCCTTCCTTCTTCTTGCTCTGGGGTTTTCTTTTAGTTTGCTTTCTAGTTTTTTAAGTTGTGAGGTTTAATAGTCTTTTAGAAATTTTTCTTGCTTCTTGTTGTACGCCTGTAGTGCTATGAAATTTCTTCTCAGAACTGCTTTCACTGCATTCTATATATTTTGTGTTTTGTGTTCATTTTCATTGGTTTCCAGAACGTTTTTAATTTTTTATTTGATCTCCATGGTAACCCACTCATTGTTCAATAACTTGCTATTTACCTTCCATGTTGTCAAATGTATTTGCATGTTCTTGTTGCAATTGATTTTTAGTTGTATGCCATTGTGATCTGAGAAGATGTTTGATATGATGTCAATCTTCTTCAGCTTGTAGACACTTAAGTTGTGCCCTACCATGTGGTCTGTCTTTGAGGATGTCTGATGTGCACTTGAGAAGAATGTGAATTCTGCACTTTTGGCGTAAAATACTCTATAGATATCTATTAAATTCATTTGATCTAGTGCTTGTTTTAGAGTCTGGATTTCCTTGTTAATTTTTTGTCTAGAAAATCTATCCAGTAATGTCAGTGGGGTATTGAAGTCCCCTTCTATGATTGTATTGCTGTTGATTTCTCTTTTGAAGTCCTCCAAAAGATTTTTAATATATGTTTGTGCTCCTAAATTGGGTGCATATATGTTTACCAAGTTTATAGCTTCCTGTTTGATCGATTCTTTTAACATTATGTAGTGGCCTTCTTTGTCTCTAGTTATGGCCTTCATTTTGAAATCTACTTTATCAGATATGAGTATTGCTACCCCAACTTTTTTTGCTTTCCGTTTGGTTGAAAGACTTTTTGTATCCCTTCACTTTCAACCTGTGAGTCTTTTGTTGTGGGGTGGTTTTCTTGTAAACAACATATATGTGAGTCATGCTTTTTTATACAGTCAGCTACTCTGTGTCTTTTTTTTAAATTTTTTTTTAGCATTCAATTCATTCACATTCAAGGTGATAATTGATATGCACTCATTTATCACCTTTTTTTGTTTAGTGTGGTTTTATTTTTCTTCCAATTTCCTCTACTCCTTACAGCAGTCCTTTTAGCATATCTTGCAGTTCTGGTTTGGTGTTAATATATTCCCTTAGGTTTTTTTTTTTTTGGTCTGGAAAGCTCTTTATTTGACCTTCCTTTTTGAATGACAACTTTGCTGGATAGTAGTCTTGAATTCAGATTCTTGTTTTTCATGACCTTGATTACTTTATGCCATTCCCCTCTGGCCTGTAGTGTTTCTGTTGAAAATTCAGCTGAGAGCCTTTTGGGTCTTCCTTTGTAGGTAACCTGTTGGTTTTCACTTACTATCTTTAGGGTTCTCTTTTTTCTTTAATTTTTGGCATTTTAATTAATATGTGTCATGGTGTGGGCCTATTTGGGTTTTTCTTACTTGGGGCTCTCTGTACTCCTTGAACTCGAATGCCTTCTTCACCAAATTACGAACGTTTTCTGTCACTATTTCTTCACATATATTCTCTAACCCTTGCCCCTTTTCTTTCTCTTCGGGGACACCTATGATGCAAATGTTATCATGTTTCCAGTTGTCCCACAGGTCTCTTAAGCTATTTTTCTGTTTTTTAATTATTTTTTTCCTTCAGTTTGTAAAATGGTTGATTTTTTTCTACCCTGTTTTCTAATTCACTGTTCTGATCCTCAGCTTCCTCGACTCTGCTGGTTAGTCTTCCCAATGTGTTCTTGATTTCTGCTATGTCATTATTTATTTCCACTTGGTTAGTTTTCAATGTTTCTATATCTTTACTCATGGTGCTAATGTCCTTACTCATGATGTTGAGCTTCCTCAAGATCATGGCTCTGAACTCTACCTCTACTAATTTGCTTAGCTGCATTTTATTTATCTCATATTTGATAGAATTCTCTTGTTCTTTCATTTGGTACTTTTTTCTTTGTTTCACCATTTGGGCTATCTCAGTGTGTTTTGGAGCCTGCCAAATTTTCCCTGTGGGTGTTGGTGTTCTGCTGTTTGTGGCTCCCTCTCCTGGGTTTGGATGAGTGTGGGAGGATCCATGTTAAACACCACTGTCAAGTCTTACTTTCCTGGGTACATTTGGAAGCCCAGGAAAAGTTCAGTTATCCTCTAGCTTTTTCCTAGTGGCTAGTAGTCTCAGTTACTCAGTTACTTGGGATGTAGCCTTGGTGTTCTGCATAAGAGGATGCAGAGGTTGGGATAAATGCTGGTTATTTGTGAGCCTCAATTTCCATTTTTTTTTGCCTCACCTGATAAATTCCCCACAGCTCTGGGAAGGGGCACACTGGCCACAGTCCTTTGTGGTCGCAACTCAGCAAAAACTCCAAGTGCCCTTCGGGTGTCCCCACAGATTTCCAGCCCAGTCCGCCTTCCCTCTGCTGTAGCTCCCAGGTGAGTGGCTGTGGCTATTTTAGGGTTCTGTCTTGGCTTCTGCATTGTGGATCAGGCTTCAACTTTATTCCCCAAGGGCCTTGCTCACAGCTAAGACTGCTGCTGTCTTTGGCTCCCAGCCCACCACTCTATCATGCCTCCGCTGATCCTACCAGTGTCCCTGGTTATATGGTCCTGTCCTGCTGCTTTTCTGTTGCTTTTTTCCAAGGATTTGTCTTTATTTTAGTTGTAATTCTTTTTTGATCCCAGGAAATCATCTGTGTAGCTTCTATTCACTCTGCTTTCGTTTTTCACATCCTCTGTTCTGCAAGTAACTGGATTGCACAGTCCCTTTGTGGACCAGGCTTTATGCCTATATCATGGGCTGCTGGGTCACACAGGCCTCTCTGGTGCTTCAGCACCCCTCAGATCCTAAGGGTTACTGGATGTCACAGTCCCTGATGTGTCGCACAGGCCTCTCTGGTGTTTCAGCACCCCACAGGTCCTTGGGGTAACTGGATCGCACAGTCCCTGCTGGGTAGCACAGGCCTGTCTGGTGCCCCAGCACCCTGCAGTTCTTGAGGGCTGTCAGCTGGATCGTGCCAGTCTTTCTCAGGCTCTGGCTTTCCACTGCTCTTGTGAGCTACTGGACAGCACAGGCTTGTGTGGAGCCCCTGGTCCTGCCCCTGGAGGCTGGGGAGTGCTGCTGCCCCATGGGGCTCAACTCTTGCTCAGCTTTTGTTGTAGTTTTTGGGAATGGGTTTCAGTTGCTGGTCTGTGCTTCTGTTTCCTGGGAATGAATGTCTTCTCCCCAGCCTGTGTTGCTGGGGGTATATCTCGACTCTGATTGGGCTGCCACCATGGGGGATGGTGCTTAGCTCTGGGCTGTTTGAGGCTTCTGAGACAGGCACTTTGGCAGCTCACTACTGTGCACTGGTCTGTGTTGACACAGAGTGTCCACTGGTTCATTGGTGCCAGGTGCGCTGGTGGGTTCAGGTTGCTGGGCCCTAGTCACTCCCACTGCCTCCTCCGAGGGAAGACCTGAGATTTTCAAAAATGGTGGAACCTCCCCTGTGGCACAGGGAGAAGAGCACTGAAGGGCTGCTTACTGAGGTAGCTGGTTCATGTCTACAGCACAGGAACCTTCTGCTCCAAGTCTCTGTACTGCAGGGGTTTAGTTGTCCACCTTCAAGTCCACTCACACTCTCTCACACACTTGCTCACTCTCTTACACACTCACCCTCCCTCCTGTCCTGCCCGCTGCCATCTTAATACACTGTGAGCTCATTAATTTTAGATTTCATGTATAAGTGAGGTTATATAGCATTTGTCTTTCTATCTGATTTATTTCATTTAGCATAATGCCCTCCTGGTTCATGCATATTGTTGCAAATTACAGGATTTTCTTTCTAAGTTTGAATAATAGTCCATGTACATATACACTCCATTTTCTTTCTGTCTTTTTTTTTTTTTAATTCACACCCAAGGATATTTTTCCACTGACTTTCTAGATAGAGTGAAGGGAGAAAAGGTGAGAGAGAAAGAGAGAAAAAAACATCAGTGTGAAAAATACACATTGGTGTCCTGGGATCCAACCTGCAATACAGGTACACGCCCTTGACCAGAATCAAACCTGCAACCCTTTGGTCCACAGGCCAATGCTTTAACAGCTGAGCAAAATTAGCTAGAGCTACCCTCTTTTCTTTATTTGGTCATCCATCAGTGGACATGCAGATTTTTTCCATATCTTGGCTATAATGAATAATGCTGCAATGAAAATGAGAGTGCAGACATCTCTTTGGGATTGCAATTATATACATAATTATGCACACACATGCATACACACCCAAGTGGGATTGTGGGATTGCTGGATCATATGGTATCTAATTGGTATAGTCAGATTATTGTTCTCCTTATCAAGCTGTATACTTCTCCCTTCCAGCTGTATACTTTTCCTTCCAGTTAATCTTCAGCCATTCTTCAGATTCCTCCTCATCACCCGCTTTTCCAAGAGGTTTCTCTGGATTATCTCTAGAAGAGAAAATGAGTTTGGGGTTCCATAGATATTCTCTCACTCCCTAGTTATGCTGCTAAACTTCCAATTTTATTATTGTACTTTTACAACTATTAGCATCTTAGAGGTGGTGGTGGGAGGTAAGTTTTTGCAGTTTTATTTTATACTGGGCACCAAACAATTTTCTATATTAATGAATATCTTTTGGTGGTTATAGGGACATAAGAGAATTAATGCTGTCAGCGGTGTTCAAGAGGGTATCTGGCCTGAGATAACTTCTGGCCAGAGACAGTATTCTACACCTCCAGTTCTTGTCTTGCTTCTAGGAATGAATTCATACAAGACACAACAAATAGCAGCAAAAGCAGGCAAGAATTTATGTGTAGGAAAGGAATACACTCAGATAGAACCTGAGTGGCCAACTCAGCTGGCCGAGACTGAACCAAGTACCCCAGTATTTGGGAGTTCAGAGGATTTATACTCCTAGGCTGGAATGCCTCTAGGCAAGAAGCAAATCACCCCTTCCCTCATGTTTAAAAAAAATGTATCTTTTAGTTACAAGGCCCCTTCACCTAGGTGTTATGACACTGGTTAGACCACATCCTGGAGGGCTCTGAGTCTTTCCTCCTCACATACAAGCTTGTTGCCTCCATTGTCTATTTTCAGTTTGTCACATCTCACACATACTTCCTCCAAGCCCCAACTGCCTTTCCCAGTTCATATCTTTCTATATGCCTACTCTAACAATACTGAGGCAAATTTTTATTAAGGGAATATCAGGGGGGAAAAAGAAATATATATGTTTAATTAGACTTTCTGGGTAATTGAAGGTTAAGAACTAAGCTGTTTTTCATTTGTTTGCTAAATAATAATTTTTGCTAATATATCAGAGTTCACTGTTCTAACTTAGTTAATCAAGTATAATGATATCCATACTTGAACCACTCTGTATTGATAGAGGATCTTTCAGAGCCTCTGGTCATCATTTTGAGCATTAATTTTGATTGGCCATGGCTACAAATGAAAATGGAGAAGAGAGACAGATAGAACTTGATATATTCTGAGGCTAGGATATCTCCTGAAAGTTGTTTTCTGACTGAGCTCATTTAATTATGTTTCATGCAAAAGCAAAATGAGACAAAACAGAGTTTTGTAAAAAAAACACACCATATAATTGATAGCTCTGGGTAGTTGGATTGTCATTAATAACAGTTTTGCAGAGACTCACATTCAAGAGAGTCAAATAGCCCCAATAGAATTGTACTTTTGTGTGCTTTATATGTAGAGGATACTCTTTTTTTTTTTGATATTTTGTTCAGATAGAGTGGGGGGGGGTGGGAGAGAGAGAAACATCAACGTGAAAGGGACACATCGAGTGGTTGCCACCCTCACAACCCAACCAGGGCCGGGGACAAACTGCAACCAAGGTACATGCACTTAGCGGGAACCGAACCCGCGTCTCTCTGGACCGCAGGCTGTCACTCTAACCGCTGAGCCAAACCAGCCAGGGCTAGAGGATGCTCTTGATACTCAGTTGCTAACCCTGGGCTTTAAGCAAACTTGAACAAAGGTTACAGTGACCCATTGACTCTTTTTCCTAATCTCTTTTAAGACAAAGGGCAAGAATTTGTCAGACTTTTTGCTTAAGAGCTTGTTCTATTGCCACTGTGAGAACTCTGTCTCTCAGGACGGAGGCTCTGTCTGTTACCAGATTACTGACTCATATAAAGATTGAAAATATTACCCCACTGGTGGATCATAAACCACTAAATCTAACAGAACAAAAAGGAAAAAAAGGAAGGCAGGAAAGCAGGAAGGAGGAAGGAAGGAAGGAAGGAAGGAAGGAAGGAAGGAAGGAAGGAAGGAAGGAAGGAAGGAAGGAAGGAAGGAAGGAAGGAAGGAAATCCCCCCTAAACTAAATTACTTACTTGGTGTCCCAATCTCAGAAAATGACATGAATTCATCCATAGAGTTGCTTAAGCCAAAAACCTGGGATTCATCCTTAATTCCTTCCTGCCCTTCATGCCCTCTTTTAGTGCAATTCATCTTTCATTTACAATCCGTGTCACTTCATTAGAGTAAACTTTTCATTAAATTATAATATGTATAAAGAAAAGGGCAAAATATATATGAATTTTTATTATGTAAAATAAAACAAAAAAACTAAAATTAATCTACCATGCTCCAACCCAGCTTGATCCTAGTCACCATCTGTTACCTGGATAACTGTATCAGATTCCTCACCTGTTTTCCTACTTTCCCTTTTAACCCCTCACAGGCTGTTCTCCATATAGAAGCCTGGGGAATCTTTTCAAAATGTAAATCAGATCATGCCTTCTACAAACTCATCTCCTATCACACTTTCTCTCACTTGTCTCACTTTTTGCCCTCCAGACACAGTTATTATTGTTTACTTGCTTGTTTTAATTTTTCCAGTATTCAGGTGTGTGTCTGATTCAGGGTTTTTCACATGCTGCCTATCTACCTGTAATACTTCCCCTCTGATTGTTCTTTTAAGTTGTTACTCCATATATAGCTTTTCTTAACTTAAATGTGATGAAAGAGTGATCTTCTTAATCATCTTACTAAAACTAGGTCACCTCTACAGGCATGTTATTCTTTGTATTATAACCCTATATTACTCCCTAATAGCATTTATTACAATAAAGTTATTTTTAAGATTACTTCCACTACTAGGATGTAAGCTCTGGAAGCATTGAGATCATGAACTTCTTGCTCATGATTTTATATCCAGTGCCTACCTGGTCCAATATATGATGCATAGCAAGTGTCCAAATATATGTGGTGAATGAATAAAAGAGTGAAAGAAAGAATGGGAGATTTATGGGGGATAGTGTGCCTTTGAATTTAGAGGCACCAAGAAGCATGCCAGTGAGGCAAAGGGGAAAATCAAGTTTATTCTATTATTAATTAATGAGACTTGGGATTGAATGATAAAAATCTAATTATGTTCATGTCAGTTTTGAATGCTGGCTGGCAGTCTTGAAAACAAAGAGAAATGGTAATAGGGCACTGCAGTTTAATCCTCCAATTAGGAAACAGCTGTCACTCCCAGAGACAATTCTAGTTGCTGATTGATTTTCCTTATATACTGTAATTATATTCAGCACTACCTTAGGCATCCTAAATGTCTGAGATATTGCCATAATAAGTAGACTTACATTTACACAAACTCAGTGTATGAACAACCAGATTCATACAAAGGGTAAATTATGGATAAATTCTTTCATGTCACAAAAGCATTCTTAATAAGATTCCTCTAAATAGCCAGTTCCCTGAGTAGATTTAAAATAGAATTTTATGTTTTTGTTTTGTTTTGTTTTGTTTTGTTTTGTTTTGTTTTGTTTTGTTTTAATATGGCTTAACTCTAACCTTTTAGAGACATGCTGTCTTTGCAAAACAGCAAAGTCAGCTTAGTTTCCTGGACGCAAACTGAACCTTCAGCTTAAAACACCAACTGAGTCAAGCTTCTATCTCTGGCTTCACTTTATCCCTAATTTTGGCCATAATACAGACTAATTTTTAATCTTATCACAGCCCAGGCGCTAAGACCAGACAGCTGGACAGCTTTTTCACAAATATGAATCTTTGAGCTTGGGGAAGGAGAAGCTGCGTTCATGACTCACTGCTAACCCATTACCACTGCTGGGGGAAAAGAAATAACACTAAATTCACATCCTACTACTTGTGAGTTAGGAATGTCATTTTCATTTATGAAGGATGAAACATTATTTTTCTCTAACATTTAAAGTGAATAACTTTACATACATTTCCCCCTAATTTTCATAGGGATTAGATGCCATGGAAGAAATTCACCGCATATCCCCAGAGCCTGACAGAAACTCCTATTTTTCTTACAGGTACTTCAGAATCAATAACTCTGAATTCCTCTCCTCCCTCCAACTATGTTCCTGGTGAAACCCACCCTAATTTAGGGGTTCAAGGGGAAATATAACGGTCTGAATTCTCATGTTATATTAGAATTTAGACTCACATTTCTATTGAGTCTTAGAAGCTGAGTTTCAGAATTTCAGAGGGTTCCTAACTATGTCTCCATTAAGAGGTATTTACCTCCCACTGTGATACTCCTAAAGGTAGATTCATCATCAGTTATGTCAAGGGAAAGAATGGAAAAGAGCAGAAGAGACACTTTGTCTGTTACTCTCCAGGGCATAGTTTCTGATTCCACTATAACTATTAGGCAAATACACTTAGTAGAACAAAACAGAAAATCTGTTCCAGAAGAGAAAAGACAGGGCCTTTGAATTTTATATTATATTGTCTTTCCAGTGCTATAGCTTACCTCAAGTACCTGAATACTGGGGAGTTCAGATCACTGCTACTCCCTCCTTCAAGGAAGTGGTCAGCAGAGCAGGGACATTTCCTCAGCTCCTTCAGCCTAATAATGTCCTTGGGACCTCCAGGTTAATCCTTGCATAGTAAAATGAAGTTTGTCAGAAAAATGTGACTCTGTCAGGCTATATCATTATATATAGATGCTTTTTAGGAGACATTTCAAAAGATCCCCATCTCTACCTCCAAGGAGGTATGTTATAGAAATATCTGTTGGTGCTAGGCTTTTGCTTACATTATGTAAAAGCGTGTATGTGTATACACACACACACCCATAGAACTTCTCTGAAATTCTGAAACTCAGCTTCTAAGACTCAATAGAAATGTGAGTCTAAATTCTAATATAACATGAGAATTCAGACCGTTATATTTCCCCTTGAACCCCTAAATTAGGGTGGGTTTCACCAGGAACATAATTGGAGGGAGGAGAGGGATTCAGAGCTATTGATTCTGAAGTACCTGTAAGATACACACACAGTGTATCTATATACACTGTATACTTAAGTCACCACACTCTTTCCATCCAAATATATCCTCTAGTACTTCCTGTTATATCCTCTTTATTTTTGTGTAACAATACCCTTTACTGTGTCTCTCCTCAGCATTCATGTATATTCACTTTGCCTTCTGTTGTATCTTAGATTATCTACCTCTCCACTGATCAGCACCATCTCTAAAATCCTAAAGCAGCTATTTACTGTTTCACTCACTTGAACAGTGAGTTAATCAAGCCCCTTGAAGACTGGGATAATATCATCCTTATTCATCTTGCTATTCTTTAGCATGGTGCTCTGCACAAAGTAGATACAAAACATTTATTTGTTAATTAAATGACTAATGGAAATAATGGATGTTTGGTGGATGAAGAAAGTGAAAGAAATTACTTTTTCTGCTTACATTGGCCTCACCTCCCCAGCTTCCTCCTCGTGATCATAAACACTCTCAGCTCCCTCCACAGGTAGCTCTGACTGAGCCCCCTCAACCTTGTTTCTTGACATACCCTATCTACAGTGGCCAGATATAGCTTTCTAAAATTCAAATTTTATTCTACCTGTTCCTTATTTATCACTCTCTGTAGTTCCCCAGTGGCCAGGAATGGAGTCAGACCTCCTCAGCCTGGCTTTTGGCCACCTGTTGAGCACAACCATCATCAGTTCTTTTCTCCCTCCTTTTGCCCCAGGCATACCAAACTTCTCAAATAGACTTGGAAGCTCCTTAAATGCAAGGTAATATGCTCATTATGTCTCTCTCACAGGATCTAGATCCAGACTAGGACATAAAAAGTGGTTGCTCAAGTGAGACATCTTCAATTGAATTGTAATGCAACTCCTACCTTCCTTTACTCTGTTTCCATTTATTAGCTTCTGGCCTAGGAAGTACTTTGGCTTGAGGAAAAGGTATTCTTGATTGGCTGTCAGTGGTGTGTGTGTGTGTGTGTGTGTGTGTGTGTGTGTGTGTAACCTCATTTCATCTACCCACCCTTCAGGTGGGTACCAACAGGAACACAGATAGACTCGTTCCAAAAAACCTCCACCTACGTATGAGTCAAAGAATGCCAAGCAGTTTGGGAAACAGTTTCCCAGATGGTTCTTCCCACTCCCTTCCCAATAACCCACAGAGCTCCTTCTCATATAGAGTCTAATGGTCTCTAATCTAGATTTAATTTCTGTAATTATCCTCAATTAGGAAACAGAGACTGCACAACACACTTCCTGTGGTTAAGACCTGGATCCAGTGTAGAAGTGTAATTACTTTTCTATCTCTCAGGAGTTCTGCTTTGTCTTTTGTGCAGATGTAGAATGGAAATGCTTCATCTGCCACATCCATACATGTCTTTTTATTACCTTGAGTCTTGGTTTCTGAGATATATTGAGTTTTTTTTTAGTGTGTTGGCCATTGGGAAATTTTAAAAGGCATCTACTAGTCTAAGATCAACTAAATTTAGAAACCATCATTGACTTCCTACTGCCCTTAGAATAAAGTTCAAATGACCCATGGAAGTGGCCAACATTTCTGTCATAATGTCCAAAGACATGTAGCCCATAAAAAGCACATTCATGGCCAAAAAAAAAAAAGAAAAAAAAAGATAAAACTCTTGCCTCAGTCTCCAGTCTCATCTTTTGCTTCTTTTGTGATCTCTGAATTCCTTTCTTCCCCAGAATTTATTTAAGTTCTTCAAACCTGCTTGCCTCCTCTGAACTTTTACTCATGCTATTCTTGCTCCCCCTTTTCACTCCACTTTTCACCTGGCTCATTCTCTGTGTCCCACTAAGTCTCTTTATTATATGTTCTTAAAGCACCCTGACATTTACACTTTTTCATTATATATTTCTCATAACTGCAATTGAATGCTCAGAGTGATAGATATAGACATATACATATATACAGAAGTAGGCAAAAATAGGCTTATGGTTGTAATACAAACAGATAATACAATAATTAGTTAATAATAATACAAGAATAAATGGTTTTGCGTACTCACAACTGTACACCTACTTTTGCCCACTCCTGTATTCTCTTGCTGATCTATATACTTCACAAAGGCAAAATCTGTCTATTTTATTGAAACACTACATCCTCAGTACTCAGCACAGTGCTTAACATAGAATAATTGTACAATAAGTACTTGTTAATAATAGAATAAAAAAGAGCTATCTAAAGTCATTTCATTTATTTGATAAAGGATTATATTGCTCTCATTCACAATGTGGTTATTTAATCTTCTTGTGGGACCATTAGCTTCACTCTGTTTCCCATACCATGTGTACCTTTGTATTCCCTAGCAATCATCTCATCAAACTACCAACCATGTAATTTCCTTGACAGAATTTAAGGAGGGTATATGTCTCAGGACAACTTATTTCTACTGGTAAGAAACATTTCAAAGTGCACATCCTGCTCACAGTAGTACAGTTTCCTTGTTGAACACAAAAGTAACACTTTTTCATTATTTTGCCTTGCTTGACACTGTCTCTGCAATGTGAATAGATTATCTCTATTTAGTGGAACATTGTTAATGTTTGGACAGAGTAATTAATAGCAAATCACATTAAAGTTTCATATCTGTGTACAAGCCAAAGAGTAATTATCCCCATTGACTTGATCAATACAAACTGCCATATTAGATTAGAAGAGCTTTAGCTTCAATTTATACCTTAACTTCCACTGCTTCGGCCAGATGTCTTGCTGGTACCTCAATGGCTACTCAGGAAGGAGAAAGAGAAAAAACTGATATGGGTAAATCAGGCACAAGATGAGGCAAAATGGGCTTCAGGCTTGGCCTAAAGGAAGCGTACCAACAGTACCTGTCTCAACATCGGGAACTGTACTCCTTAGCATTTCTATATAAAAGGTGCAGTCAAGGAAGTGGGCAAAGCTGCATGGCTCTCAGGGCAGTGGCACTAATTGTGGAAGATGATAGTTTTGTTCCAGAGAAGTATATCTTCAAGTAGAACTCCAGAAAGAGGACCTACAAAAAGACTTCAGGATCTTAGGAAGAGAGGGTTGCCAAGAGTTAACAGGTATCAGGTACCCAGACAAATAGATTTGGTTTCACAATAATATATATATATATATATATATATATATATATATATATATGTATTAAAGTTCATTGTAGTACAAACCAGAAATAGAGGCTAATGACATTCAGGGCATTCTGGCAAGGGGCACCAAGATTTCTAAACTTTAACTCATTTTCTATTTCTTCTTCTCCTTCTGAAGCTCTACAGGCTCTACAAGTTTACCTTCTATGCCCAATTTCATTGGTAGTACAAGATCAATGCTGGCACAAATGTGAATGAAAGTATGACAGCATGGTGTCTCGTCTCACAACACTTCTGTCTGTTCAAGATTGGGTTTTAATAAAACTGATCAAAATGTGTTTCAGAGTATTACTAAAGTGTTATAAGAGATCATGTGACAAACCCATCAGAATGTATATATCCAAATGAGTTATCCCCTTCACAGAAGTCCTCTGGGAAACTATACATTTATTCTGTGCATATAAATAAAATACTGAAATTTCTTTTTCTTTTTCCTTTATTCTTATTTTTGTTACAGATGTTTGACAATTTTTACCCCATTGACACCCTCCTCACCATTTCCCCCACCCCGTCTCCGGCTTTGTTATCCATGTCTATTTGTTATGCGTACTTGCATATATGTTCTGTGGTTTATCTCTTCCTTCTTCCCACCACCCGCTGTTCTGAGGGTTGTCAGTCTGTACCCAACTTCCACGTCTCTAGGTCTACCCTATTCCTCAGACTGTTATGTTCATTATACTCCACAAATAAGTGAGATTGTGTGGTATTTATCTTTTTCTGCTTAGCTTGTTTGGCTTAGGATAATACTTTCCAGGTCCCTCCATGTCATCTCAAAGGATAACAGATCTATCTTTCTTACAGCTGCATAGTACTCCATTGTGTATATATACCACAGCTTTTTTATCCATTCGTCTACTGATGGACACGTGGGCTCTTTCCAGATCTTAGCTATTGTAAATAGTGCTGCTATGAACATGGGGGTACATATATTCTTTCTGATTGGTGTTTTAGGCTTCTTAGGGTACATTCCTAGAAGAGGGATCACTGGGTCAAATGGCAGTTTAACTTTTAATTTTTTGAGGTAACACCATATTGTTTTCCACAGTGGCTGCACCTGTCTGCATTCCCACCAGCAGTGTACTAGAGTCCCCTTTTCTCCACACCCTCACCAACACTTGCTGATTGATGATTTGTTGATGGCCACCATTCTGACAGGTGTGAGGTGATACCTCATTGTTGTTTTAATTTGCATCTCTCTGATGATTAGTGATGTCGAGCATTTCTTCATATATCTCTTGGCCACTTGTATGTCATGTTTGGAGAGGTGTCTATTCAGCTCTGCTGCCCATTTTTTAATTGGGTTCTTTGTCTTCCTTTTGTTGAGTTGTATGAGAACTCTACATATTTTGGAAATTAACCCCTTATCTGATGTATCATTGGCAATGATGGTCTCCCATACAGTGGGTTGCCTTTTTATTTTGATGCTTGTATAGAAGTTATTTATGTTGATGTAGTCCCATGTGTTCGTTTTCTTCTTTATTTCTATTGCCTTAGGTGATGTATCAGTGAAAATTCTGCTCCGTATGATGTCCGAAATTTGTGTTGCCTACATTTTTTTCTAGAATTTTCATGGATTCACAGGTCACATTTAAGTCTTTTATTCATTTTGAGTTTATTTATGTGTATGGTGTAAGTTGATGGCCTAGTTTATAATTTTGCATGTAGCTGTCCAATTTTCCCAACACCATTTATTAAAGAGGCTGTCTTTACTCCATTGTATGCTCTTGCCTCCTTTGTCAAATATTAAATGAGCATCATGTCTTGGGTCCATTTCTGAGTTCTCTATTCTGTTCCACTGGTCTATATGCCTGTTCTTGTGCCAGTACCAGGCTGTTTTCATTACAGTATCTTTGTAGTATCACCTGATATCTGGTATTGTGATCCCACCTACCTTGTCTATCTTTTTCAAGATTGCTGTGGCTATTCAGGGTCATTTTTTGGTTCTATATGAACTTTTGAAGTATTTGTTCTAGTTCTGTGAAATATGTCATTGGTATTTTGATGGGGATTGCATTGAATCTATAGATTGCTTTAGGTAATATGGACATTTTAATGATGTTAATTCTTCCAATTCATGAACAAGGTATGTGCTTCCACTTTTTAATATATTCCTCTATTTCTGTTTTCAATGTCCCATAGTTTTCTGAAAATAGGTCTTTTATTTCTTTGGTTAAGTTTATTCCTAGGTTTCTTAATATTATTTCCACGATGATAAATGGGATTGTTTTTTCAGTTTCTCTTTCTGTGACTTCATCATTGGTGTATAAGAATGCCGTCGATTTCTTGACATTTATTTTGTATCCTGCTACTTTGCAAAAAATTTTTAATCACATCATTCACACCATTCACATTCAATGTGATGATTGATATGTACTTATTTATTGCTGGTTTTTGTTTAGAGTGGTTCTATTTTTCTTCCAATTTTCTCTACTAATTACAGCACTTCTTTTAGCATATCTTGAAGCTGGTTTGGTGTTAATATAGTCCCTTAGCCTTTTTTTTTTTTTGGTCTGGAAAGCTCTTTTTTTGACCTTCTATCCTTGCTGGATAGAGTTGTCTTAGATTCAGATCCTTGTTTTTCACGACCTTGATTACTTCATGCCACTCCCTTCTGGCCTGTAGTGTTTCTGTTGAGAAGTCAGCTGAGAGCCTTTTGTGTCTTTCTTTGTAGGTAACCTGTTGCTTTTCACTTACTGTCTTTAGAACTCTCCTTTTGTCTTTAATTTTCATCATTTTAATTACTATGTGTCTTGGTGTGGGCCTGTTTGGGTTCTTCTTACTTGGGGCTCTCTGTGCTTCTTGAACTTGAATGCCTTCTTCCTTCACCAAGTTACGAATGTTTTATGTCACTATTCCTTCAAATATATTCTCTAACCCTTGCCCCTTTTCTTTCTCTTCGGGGACTCCTATGATGCAAATGTTATTACGTTTCCAGTTGTCCCACAGTTATCTTAAGCTATCTTCCTGTTTTTTAATTATTGATTTTTTTTTTTTTTTCTGATAGGTTGATTTTTTTCTACACTGCCTTCTAATTTACTGATTCGGTCCTTAGCTTCCTGTACTCTGGTGGTTAGTCCTTCCAGTATGTTCTTAATTTCTGCTATGTCATTCTTCATTTCCACTTGGTTGGTTTTCAATATTTCTATATCATTACTCATGGTGCTGATGTTGTTACTCATGTTGTTGAGCTTCCTCAAGATCATGGCTCTGAACTCTACCTCTGATAATTTGCGTAGCTGCATTTCATTGATCTCATATTTGATAGAGTTCTCTTGTTCTTTCATTTGGGATTTGTTTCACCATTTTGGCTATCTCAGTGTGTTTTTGAGCCTGCCAAATTTTCCCTGAGGGTATTGGTGTTCTGCTGTTTGTGGCTCCTTCTATATGGTTTGGATGAGCCTGGGTGGGCCCACGTTAAACACCACTGTCAAGTCTTACTTTCCTGGGTAGATTTGGAAGCCCAGGAAAGGTTCAGTTATCCTCTAGCTTTTTCCTAGTGGCTAGTATTCTCAGTTACTCAGTGCTTTGGAATGTAGTCCAGGTGTTCTGCCAGTGTCCCTGGTTATATGATCCTGTCCTGATGCTTTTCTGTTGCTTTTTTCTGAGGATTTATCTTTATTTTAGTTGTCTTTCCTGTTTGGTCCTGGGAGATAGTCTGTGTGGCTTCTATTCACTCTGCCTCCTTTTTCACATCCTCTAAGCCTATCTTGAGCATAGCTGGGTAGTACAGGCTTTCCTGGTACCCCTGCACCCTGCAGGTCTTGTGGGTAACTGGACGGCACAGTCCCTTAGGGAACCTGGCTCTATGCCCATGTTATGGGTTACACAGGCCTGCAGGTTCCATGGTTAACTGGATGGCACAGTCTCTGCCGGGTTGCACAGACCTCTCTGGTGCTTCAGCACCCTACAGGCCCCGTGGGTAACTATTTCGCATAGTCCCTTCTGGCTGGCACAGGTCTCTCTGGTGCTTCAGCACCCCACAGGTCTCTCAGGTAACTGGATGGCACAGTCCCTGGTGGGTCACGGAGGCCTCTCTGGTGCTTCAGCACCCCACAGGCCCCATGGGTAGCTAGATCACACAGTCCCTTCTGGGTGGCACAGGCCTCTCTGGAGCTTTAGCACCCCACAGGTCTCACATGTAATTGGATGGCACAGTCCCTGCTGGTCCGTAGGGGCCTCTCTGGTACTTCAGCACCCCACAGGTCCCATGGGTAACTGTATTGCACTGTCCTTGCTGAGTTGCACAGGCCTCTCTGGTGCCCCTGCACCCTGCAGTTCCCATGGGAGGGCAGCTGGATCGCACCAGTCTCTGTAGGGCTTGGACTTCTCACTGCACTTGTGAGCTACTGCACCACACAGGCCTCTGTGGAGCCCCAGGTTCTGCTGCTGGAGGCTGGGGATTGCTGCTACCCCCTGGGGCTCAAGTCCTGCTCAGCTTTTGCTGCAGACTTTGGGGATGCGTCTCAGCTGCTGGTCTGTGCTTCTGTTGCCTGGGGATGAATTTCTTCTCCCCAGCCTCTATTGCTGGGGGTATATCTCAACTCTGATAGGGCTGCTACTATGGGGGATGGTGCTGGGCTCCGGGCTGTCTGAGGCTTCCATGACTGGCACCTTGGGACCTCCACTACTGTACACTGGTCTGTGTTGCCACAGAGTGTCTACTTGTCTGATGGTGCCAGATGTGCTGTTGGGCTCAGTTTGCTGGGCCCTAGCAGCTCCCACTGCCTCCTCCCAGGGAAGACCCGGTATCTGCCAAAATGATAGGACTTCCCCGAGGTGCAGGTAGAAGCACCCTGAAGGGCTGCTTACCACAGTAGCTGGCTGTTCCTGTCCATAGCATAGGAACTTTCTGCTTAGCGTCTCTGCATTGCAGGGGTTTGGTCATCCACCTTCATGTCCACTCACATTCTCTCACACACTCGCTTACTCTCTCATACACTCACCCTACCTCTGGTCCTGCCCACCATCATCTTTGACAATTTTGTTTTTGAAAGTTAAAACACTGTGAGTTTGTCCTTGGTCACAGTTCCAAACATTGAGTAACAACTTCTTTTGGGGCTGCTTAGATATAGTCACAAGTATGATTATTTTAGAAATTATGACACTTATATTGTTCTTTATGTTTCATACTTTTTGTAACCATCATACCAGCTAAGACTAACTAAAGGTCACTGCCTCATGGGTTTGGAGGTAGGTAAGTAAGATTTGGATGGGTCCCTTAGCATGAGTTTCAGTTTAGTTACATACATGTATCTGTTATATCATATTTGTTTTGCCTTATAACATGTGGAACTAGTAGTGGTTAAGATAGAATGCTGTAGAGTTAGAACTTGGTTTGAAACCCAATTTGACCATTCACTAACTTGGTCAAATTAATAATTTTCACAAAATTTCAATTGCCTTATTTACATGATGGAAGTAATACCAGTTACAAAGTTCATGAGGTTTAAATGTAAAACATTTTGCATGATACCTGGTACATATTGAGCTATCTATTATTAATTGGTGGGGATGTTGGAATAGGAAAATAGAAATATATGAGCTGGGAAATGGAGTTGGGGCTTCAAAGAAGTATGTGTGAGATGTGACAAACTGAAAATAGACAATGGAGGTGGCAGGCCCCTGTATGAGGAGGAAAGATTCAGAGTTCTCCAGAATGTCGTCTAACCAGTGGCATAACACCTAGGTGAAGAAGCCTCATAACTTATTTTTGAGACATGAGAGGGGGGGTGACTTTCTTCTTGCCTAGAGGTGTTTTAGTCTAGGGGTATAAATTCTCTAAACTCCCAAATCTCAGGGCACTCATTTCAGTCTTGGGTAGCTGAGTTGCCTGCTCAGGTTCTATGTGAGTGTATTTCTTCCCTACAAATACATTCTCACCTGTGCTGCTATTTGTTGTCTCTTGTTTGAATTCATTTCTACAAGCAAGACAAGAGCTGGGGGCACAGAGTACTGTCTCCAGCCAGAGACCCCCTTGACCATGGCTGACATCTTGGTGCATTAACTCAGATCTCAGATTTCAGATTTCAAACCTGTAAGTTCTCTAATTGCAATGTCATAGAAGAGGCTCTTTTGCTTTTGTTTTATGTCCAGGACCGGGAAGGCAAGGCATTAATTGTGCTTATGATTTGATGTGTCTTGCCTGCCTGACTGGAATTTTTGATCTACATTCTTGCCTTCCTCTCCATAGAAATTGCACTTTGGGAAATTGTTGCATATGTCATGAAGCTAAGGGTAGACTGTAAATGACAGAAAACAATAGGAGCCTTTTCCCTGGGTAAGGAATGGGGGCATCTCAAAGACAGTAAAAGAATGTTTGGTTTACAACTACAGGAAATCTTTGGAGTCATTCCTGGATCTAGGCTTCCCACCTTTCTTTTGAGTGAACATGGCCTCCCTCATGTCTTTAGGCATTTAGCATACATGAGACCATGAAGGCTCAGAGATAAAAATAAAGGAGAAATTATTCAGTCTAAATTGCAAATTTAACTCTTATCTTATAGTCAAACTTACTGGATTCATGTTTTCCCATCCCACTTTGAAGTCTTTTTGGGTCAGGGGCAGGTTATTTCATTAAGCTAACTGGCTAGATTAACTGTCCTTAAATGTTTACAAGGCCATGGGTTATGGAAGAGCAATAGAGCATACAATCCGGAAACACAGCAAGCCTAACGTTAAGGAGTGCACCTTGCAGGGGTTTGCTTCAGAAAAGTACAAAAATTGGGGTGTCAACCTCACAAGAGGAATAGATAAGACCCCCATGTCACAGAGATTAGGGACAGGAGGCACATGGACCATGTGGTAAGGCATGCTAGTCTGAGGTTCGGGTGGCTAGGAGGTAGGGACACCTACTCTTTAGCAGAATAGAAAAAAATTCCCTAGCCATGATTGACAAGGACCTCTAAAAATCCTACAGACTTTTTAAAAAGACTGAGAGAGGAAATGATTAAATTCACTGAACTGGATCCCAATGACCCCTGGCCCAGTCTATAGTCTTAAAGGACAAATTTATAACCCAATCTGCCTCAGACATAAGAAGGAAATTACAGAAGTTGGGCATAGGTTCTTCCACTCCTCTTGGTAATAGTTTAACTACAGCCAACATGGCCTTTTACAATCAGGACCAAGAGGAGGAGAAGAGGGCGCAGCAGACACAATTATTAGCTGCATTAAAGTGACACTGGCCACAACAGAAAAAGCCCCATAAAGTCTTGGGCCAGAGAAAAAAGACCCTCCTGGTGCTTGTCACTGGTGTGTAAAGCCTGGGCATTGGAAATCAGAATACACACAGAAGGGCTCTAGTAGACCTAGCAAGCCCTGTCCTCCATGACACAAGATAGGCCATTGGAAGCAGGACTTCCCTCAGGGCTGGAAGGCCTCTGGGTCAGATTCCCATTCCTTAGTGACCTTGAATTGATGAGGCCCTCAGTCTCCTTTGGCTCCCGCTGAAATGATCAACATTACCAGGATGGAGCCAAGGGTGAACCTAAATGTGACAGGAAGGCCTGTTAATTTCCTGCTTGATATGGGAGCTGCTTACTCTGTGCTAATTTCCTACTCTGAGAAATTTTCTCATAAACCAGACAGGTAATGGGAATGGAGAAAAACCATCCTCAAAACATATAACACCTCCTTTAAATTGACTTTGGGGATGTACCACATTTGTACATTCAATTTTTTTTTTAGTTTTTTTTTTATTATTAATTAATTTTTGTTACAGATGTTTCTCCTTTTTCCTCCATTGATTTCACCCTCACCATCACTCCCTGCCCTTTCCTCAGATTGTTGTCCAGATCCACTGTTCATGCATACATGCATATAAGTTCTGTGGTTTATCTCTCCCCCACCAACCCCCTCTTAAGGGGATTGTCAGTCTGTACCCCACTTCCACGTCTCTGGGACTACCCCAGGTCTTAGACTGTTATGTTCATTATATTCCACAGATAAGTGAGATCATATGAAACTTGGTTTTCTCTGTTTGGCTTGTTTCACTTAGGATGATACTTTCCAGGTCCCTCCATGTACTCTCAAAGGTTAAGAGATCGTTCTTTCTTACAGCTGCGTAGTACTCCATTGTGTATATGTACCACAGCTTTTTATCCATTCATTTACTGATGGACACTTGGGCTGTTTCCAGATCTTAGCGATTGTAAATAGTGCTGCTACAAACATGGGGATACATATATTGTTTCTGATTTGTGTTTTAGGCTTCTTAGGGCATATTCCTAGAGGGGGAACACTGGGTCAAATGAAAATTCAATTTTTAATTTTTTGAGGTAACACCATATTGTTTTCCATAGTGGCTGCACCAGTCTGCATTCCCCCAGCAGTGCACTACAGTACCCATTTCTCCACACCCTCACCAACACTTGATGTTTGATGATTTGTTGATGGTGGCCATTCTGACAGGTGTGAGGTGATACCTCATTGTTGTTTTAATTTGCATCTCTCTGATGATTAGTGATGATGAGCATTTCTTCATATGTTTCTAAGCCATTTGTATGTCCTGTTTGGAGAGGTGTCTATTTAGTTCCTCTGCCCATTTTTTAATTGGATTCTTTATCTTCCTTTTGTGGAGTTGTATGAGCATTCTATATATATTGGAAATTAACCTCTTATCCGATATATCATTGGCAATTATGCTCTCCCATACAGTGAGTAGCCTTTCTGTTTTGATGATTGTATCTTTCGCTGTGCAGAAGCTTTTGAGTTTGATGTAGTCCCATGTGTTCATTTTCTCCTTTGTTTCTATTGCCTTAGGTGATGTTTCAGTAAAAATTCTGCTGCGTATGATGTCTGAGATTTTGTTGCCTACAGTTTCTTCTAGGATTTTTATGGATTCATGAGTCACACTTAAGTCTTTTATCCATTTTGAGTTTATTCTTGTGTAGGGTATAAGTTGATGGTCTAGTTTCATTTTTCTGCAAGTAGCTGTCCAATTTTCCCAGCACCATTTGTTAAAAAGGCTGTCCTTACTCTACTGTATGCACTTGCCACCTTTGTCAAATATTAATTGAGCATATTGTCTTGGGTCCATTTCTGGGTTCTCAGTTCTGTTCCACTGGTCTATATGCCTGTTCTTGTGCCAGTACCAGGCTGTTTTGATTACAGTGGCTTTGTAGTATAACCTGAAAACTGGTATTGTGATCCCTCCAACTTTGTTCTTCCTTTTCAAGATTGCTGTGGATATTCGAGGCCTTTTTTGGTTCCATATGAACTTTTGAAGTATGTTCTAATTCTGTGAAGTATGCCGTTGGTATTTTGATGGGGATTGCATTGAATCTATAGATTCCTTTGGGTAATATGGACATTTTAATGATGTCAATTCTCCCAATCCATGATCAGGGTATGTGCTTCCACTTTTTTATATCTTCCTCTATTTCTTTTTTGAATGACCTGTAGTTTTCTGCGAATAAGTCCTTTATTTCTTTGGTTAAGTTTATTCCTAGGTATCTTAATTTTTTTGCCGCAATAGTAAATGGGACTGTTTTCTAAGTTTCTCTTTCTGTGAGTTCATCATTGGTGTTTAAGAATGCCATTTACTTCTTGAGTTTAATTTTGTATCCTGCTTCTTTGCCAAATTCTTTTATTAAGTCTAGTAAACTTTGATGGAGTATTTGTTGCTTTCTATGTATAGTATCATGTCATCTGCAAATAATGACAATTTCACTTCCTCCTTTCCAATTTGGATCCCTTTTATTTTTTCTTCCTGTCTGATTGCTGTGGCTAAGACTTCCAGTACTATGTTAAATAGGAGTGGCGAAAGTGGGCATCCTTGCCTTGTTCCTGTTCTTAAAGGAAATGCTTTTAGTTTTTGCCCATTGAGTATGATGTTGTCTGTAGGTCTTTCATATATGGCTTTTATTATGTCTAGATATGATCCCTCTATTCCCACACTGCTGAGCGTTTTTATCAGAAATGGATGCTGGATTTTCTCGAAGCCTTTTTCAGCATCTATTGATATTATCATGTGGTTTTTATTCTTCATTTTATTTATGTGGTGTATCACATTTATGGACTTGCGAATATTATACCAGCCTTCCATTCCTGGGATGAATCCCACTTGGTCATGGTGGATAATTTTTCTGGTGTATTGCTGGATTCGATTTGCTAGTATTTTGTTCAGGATTTTGGCATCTATGTTCATCAGGGATATTGGCCTGTAGTTTTCTTTCTTTGTTGTGTCTTTTTCTGGTTTTGGAATTAGAATTATGCTGGCTTCATAAAACGAGTTTGGAAGTCTTCCTTCTTCTTGAATTTTTTGAAATATTTTGAGGAGAATGGGAATTAGTTCTTTGAATGTTCAATAAAACTCCCCCATGAAGCCATCTGAGCCTGGGCTTTTGTTTGCTGGGAGAGTCTTTATTACATCTTCAATTTCTTCTATTGTTATTGGTCTGTTTTAGTTTTCTATCTTCCTGATCCAGTTTTGGGAGACTATGTTTTTCTAGAAATTTGTCCATTTCACTTAGATTGTCGAATTTATTGCCACATAATTGTTCATAATAGTTGTTACCAATCTTTTGTATTTCTGTGGTGTCCGGTGTTACCTCTTCTCTTTGATTTCTGATTTTTGTACTTGGGTTCTCTCTCTTTGTTTCTTGGTGAGTCTAGCTAAGGGTCCATCAATCTTGTTTATCTTTTCGAAAAACCAGCTCTTTGTTTTATTGATCCTTTGAATTCTTTTTTTGGTCTCTATGTCATTTATTTCTGCTCTGTTCTTTACTATTTCCTTCCTTCTACATGCTCTGGGGTTTTCTTTTTGTTTGCTCTCTAGTTCTTTAAGTTGTGAGTTTGGATAATCTATTAGAGATTTTTCTTGTTTTTTGAGGTAGGCCTGTAGTGCTATGAACTTCCCTCTCAGCACTGCTTTCGCTGCATCCCATAGATTTTGTGTTGTTGTGTCTTCATTTTCATAGGTTTCCAGGAATTTTTTGATTTCATTCTTGATCTCCCCGGTGACCCCTTCATTGTTTAATAACATGCTATTTAGCTTCCATGTGTTCAAATGTCTTTGTATGTTCTTCTTGCAATTGATTTCTAGTTTCATGCCATTGTGATCTGAGAAGATGCTTGATATGATTTCTGTCTTCTTGAACTTGTAGAGTTTTAGTTTCTGTTCTATTATGTAGTCTGTTTTTGAGAATGTCCCATGTGCACTTGAGAAGAATGTGTATTCTGTAGTTTTGGGGTGTAATTCTCTGTAGATACCTATTAAATCCATTTGGTCTAGTGCTTCATTTAGAGTCTCTGTTTCCTTGCTAATTTTTTGTCTAGAGGATCTGTCCATTGATGTCAGCAGGGTGTTGAATTCTCCTGCTATGATTGTATTGCTATCAATTTCTCTTTTGAAGTCCTCCAGAAGTTTTTTAATATATTTTGGTGCTCCTATATTGAGTGCATATATTTTTATCAAGGTTATATCTTCCTGTTGGATAGATTCTTTCAATATTATGTAGTGGCCTTCTTTGTCTCTAATTATGGCCTTCATTCTGAAATCTATTTTATCAGACATGAGTATCGCTACCCCAGCTTTTTTTTCTTTTCCGTTTGCTTGGAAGATTTTTTTTCATCCCTTCACTTTCAATCTATGTGAGTCTTTTGTTGTGAGGTGGGTCTCTTGTAAACAACATATAGATGAGTCAAGCTTTCCTATCCAATCAGCTACTCTGTGTCTTTTTATGGGAGCATTCAGTCCATTTACATTTAAGGTGATTATTGATATGTACTTATTTATTGCTATTTTTGTTTAGTGTGGTCCTATTTTTCTTCCCATTTCTCCTGGTAATTGCAGCAGTCCTTTTAACATTTCTTGCAGTGCTGGTTTGGTGCGTATTCCCTTATCCTTTTTTTTTGTCTGGGAAGCTCTTTATTTGACCTTCTAGTTTGAATGATAGCCTTGCTGAGTACAGTAGTCTTGGATTCAGATCCTTGTTCATCATGACCTTGATTACTTCATGCCATTCCCTTCTGGCCTGTACTGTTTCTTGTGAGAAGTCAGCTGAGAGCCTTATGGGGTTTTCTTTGTAGGTAACCTGTTGTTTATCTCTTGCTGCTTTTAGGATTCTCTCTTTGTCTTTAATTTTTGGCAGTTTGATTACTATGTGTCTTGGTGTGGGCTTGTTTGGGTTCTTTCTACTTGGGGCTCTCTGTGCTTCTTGAACTTGAATGCCGTATTCCTTCACCAAATAAGGGAAGTTTTCTGTCACTATTTCTTCAAATATATTCTCTAACCCTTGCTTATTTTCTTCTTCTTCAGGATTCCTATGATGCGAATATTATTCCGTTTCCAGCTGTCCCACAGTTCTCTTAAGCTGTCTTCCTGTTTTTCAATAGTTTATTCCTTTTGGTTTTCTGATCGGTTGATTTTCTTCTAGCCTGTCTTCTAATTCACTGATCCAGTCTTCAGCTTCCCCTACTCTGCGTTTTAGAACTTCCGAAGTGTTTTTCATTTCTGATATGTCATTCTTCATTTCTTTTGTTGATTTTTAATTTCCAACTGGTTGATTTTCAACATTTCTATGTCTTTTCTCATAGTGCTCATATCCCTACACATGCTGTTGAGCTTCCTCAACATCATGGCTCTAAATTCTAGTTCTGTTAACTTGCTTAACTGCACCTCATTTATCTCATCTTTCGTAGAGGTCTCTTGTTCTTTCATTTGGCTTTTGTTTCTGTTTTTCACCACTTTGGCTCTCACAGTGGGCTTTGGAGTCTGTCAAATTCTCCCTGTGGGTGCTGGTGTTCTGCAGATTGTGGCTCCTTCTCCTGGGTTTGGATGAGCCACGGAGGACCCACTTTAAACACCACCATAAAGTCTTAGCTTTTCTGGTTAGTGTTGCTAGCCCAGGAAATGGTAGTTATCCTCTAGCCTTTTTTGCCTGGAGTCTATTGGTAGAGGTCACCTGAAGACCCTTGGTTTCTGAGTTGCCTGAAAAACTCCCTCAGGTGCTCAGTGTAAGAGGATTTCCCGTGGGTGTGGCAGATGCTGGTTGTTAATGGGCCTCAATTAGCATTTCAATGGCCACAAGGTGGGGTTGAATCTCTGAGGGAGGGCCACCACCTCTCCCCAGGGCCCTGGGAAGGAGTAAAATGACCACCGTCCTGCGTGGCTGCACTCAGCAAAAGCTCTGAGCACCCTTCAAAACTCGAGTGTCCCCACACATTTTCAGTTCAGTCTGCCTTCCCTCTGCCGGAGCCCAAGGTAATTGGCTACTGCCAATTTAGCCTCTTTCTAGACTCTGTGTCGTGGAGCCACTTGGGACTTTTAACCCGAGGGCGCTGCTTCCAGCCAAGGGTGGCCGCCTCTGTGGCACCAGCTGACTGCGTTGCACTCAGCAGAAACCCCAGGACTGAGCCGTAGTAGCGGGACACTGCCTAGGTGATGGCAGCTTCCAGCAGAGTCCCCTGGTCCCCGCGAGTCCATGCAGCACCAGCCGAGGGCTTAGCACGCAGAGTTCGCGGGACTCAACCTTGGTAGCAGTGTCCCACAGAGTCCCTGGTCCCAGCCAGTCCATGCCAATCTGTGCGGCAGCAGCCGAGGGCTTAGCAGGCAGCAGAGTTCGTAAGACTCAGGCAGGGGCGCAGCCGAGGCGGCAGCAGCAACTTCCCGCCTCCGAGTCCCCCGGTCCCCACCCAGGCCGCGGCGGACCGTGGGCTCCCAGCCCCCTCTCGTGTCCTCGCAAGCCTACCAGGATTGAATCAGTGTCCCTGGTTATGTGGTCCTCCAAGGTGTCTTTTGGTTGCCCCTTCCTGAAGATTTGCCTTTATTTTCGTTGTAAATCCAGTTTGGTCCTGGGAGATGGTCTGTGTTGCTACATTCACTCCGCCTCCATTTCTCTGTCTTTTATACATTCATTTTTAATAATACCTGAATGCCTCACCCCCCTGGCCAGGGAGAGACATATTAACCAAAATGAGAACCATTGTAATCTTCTCTGTTTCTGAATAAACAATTAACCTCCTAATATTAGAATCAACAAATAAGATAAACAATGAGGAAAACCTAGACTTAGACGTAGATCCATAAATCTGGGCAGCAGGAATACTATGTCAGGCTAAATGTGCCAAACCTGTCATTATTAGATTAAAAGATCCTACAAAATTTCCTCAAACACACACACACACACACACACACACACACACACACCAAAGCAAAACAACAACAACAAACAACGAAAACCAATATCCTATTAATTTTGAGAGAAGAACTGGCCTACAAGAAATTGTATATAGATTCCATAAACAAAGCCTTTTAATCCCCTGTAACACTCCTATATTCTACCTATAAAGAATAAAGATGGAATATCCTGTTTTTTTTTAGGACTTGAGAATAATTAATGAGGTACTAGTTCTTATCCACCTTGTGGTTCCAAATCCCTATACTATTCTCAGCAGAATGCCTTCAGGAATACAATGGTTTTCAGTACTAAATTAAAAAATGCCCTTTTCTGTATCTCATGAGACCCAGTTTGCCTTTTTGTATTTGTCTTTGAATGGACAGACACACAGTGATTTCAGCAACAATTTACTTGGACCATCCTTCCTCAAGGCTTCCAACATAGACCCCATCTCTTTGGGCAAGCCTTAGAAGAGGACTTAAAGGACCTATCTCTTGAAGTGGGGTGGACAGATCTTATGTTATATTGATGACCTTTTAATCTGTTCTGCCACCAGAGAATTGGGGCAAGAGCATCTAATACAGACCTAAATTTCTTGGCAAATTATATATATATATATATATATATATATATATATATATATATATGATTTCTAAAGAAAAGTCACAGCTTCTATAACAAAGAATAGACTACTTGGGTCTAATCTTGACTCCTGAAGAAAGAATTGTATCACAAAGGAAAATTTCACAAAAGATGACTAATGATTAAAAATGAGCTTCTAAAGCAGCCTCTATTCTGGCTTGTTGCCTTTTTATAAGTTTGTTTTACAGTGCTTGACCAATAAATGAAGCTTTGTATTGTTCCTTCAGGATGGAACTAGAATTCTCTCAAATGTTTCCTCATTTACTTGTTCATTTATACAGCACCACATATCCCATTTGAGGCTTGTTTTAACCTTTTCTATACTCTACCTTAATCAATCACTTAGGTACAAGACAACATCAGAAGCCTCATCACACCAGCCATAGACCTAGAAATTTTAAAAAATCCCCTCTTGGTGGAGTCCTCTCATTTCCAACATCCCCTAATGTATAACTCCCTTTATCCCAATATTATTGGAATTCTTAATAACCCCAATTTTTGGACCCTAAATTCTAAACACCTTTATCTTTTATGTCAGATCAAATGCAAGATATAAGACTCCAAATAACAATGGTTCAACGATTTCATCCAATCCCGGATATGTTTCTGACCTTCAATCAGCCCATGCCACCAAACACTAGATCAGGCTCCACAATGCTTCCACTCCTTCCACTCAACCCTAACCTAGTCAACCCCAGAGAGCAAGGGATAGTGGGCCAAATCCCCTCTATGTACAAACTCAGCAGAATGTAAATCTAGAATTTAGAACTACCTCCTTCAGCTTCCCAAATTAATTTGGCCCATATTTCTTGAGGTGGGGGGATGCTAGAGTAGGCAGATAGAAAGATATGTGCTGGGAAAGGGAGTTGGGGCTTGGAAAGAGTATGTGTGAGACATGAAAAACTGAAAATAGACAATGGAGGTGGCAGGCCCCAGTATGAGGAGGAAAGATTCAGAGCCCTCCAGGATGTGGTCTAACCGGTGGCATAACACTTAGGTGAAGGAGCCTTATAACTTAAAGATATATTTTTTTGAGACATGAGGGAGGGGTGACTTGTTCCTTGCCTAAGGGCATTCCAGCCTTGGGGTATAAATCCTCTATGCTCCCAAATATTGGGGCACCCAGTTTGGTCTCAACCAGCTGAGTTGCCCGCTCAGGTTCTATCTGAGTGTATTTCGTACAAATAAATTCTCGCTTGCTTTTGCTGCTATTTGTTGTTTCTTATTTGAATTCATTCCTAGAATCAAGACAAGAACTGGGGGTTCAGAGTACTGTCTCTGGCTAGAGGTTATCTTCGGCCAGAGACCCCCTTGACCACCGCTGACAGAAAGACCAATCTGACTTAGTGAAAAGTCAGAATATCTTTCAATGCTATAAACTAACACCTCTGCTAAGAATGATTTTTCTTGTTCAGAAACTTCATTCAAAGAGTAACATCAGAAACATTCCATTCCAGCCATGCTCCAAGAGGAGGCTGTGACCTTCTCATGCTTATGGGATATATTTCTGTTTCTTGGGACACGACCCGACACCAGTTATTCTTGAGCTGAAGACACTACAGACTTTTAACTTCTCACACTAAAATAGCTTTATCTCTATCTTTTCTTCAGCTGCCACTACCACAAGCCACGGACTGAGAACTTCCATTAGTTCTCTATGTCTCCATGTACCAGGCTAAATTTTTCAAATGAACTTTCTTTTTCAATGGATTGATTAATTGATTAATTGAGGTAGTTATTGCTATTTCCAAATATATACAGTGAATTGTATTACCAAGTAAATGGCTTAATGGAATCCATATTAAAAAGCAGATAGGGATACTTAAGTTTCACATGTAAATAAAACATGTATTACCCTTGTGATTCCATTTAAGGTGTTAATTTACCAAATATATCTTATTTTTTGCAGCTGGTGAAATAGTAAACTCAAAAGCCTAGTTTATTTTTATTGTTGACATTATTACAGATGTCTCCTATTTTCCCCCACTTACCCTCTCTACCCAGTCCCCTCCCGACCCCAGGCATTCACCACACTGCTGTCTGTGTCCATGGGCTATTCATATGAGTTCTTTAGTTAGTCTTTTCCATCCCCCGACCTCCATTCCCCTCTGATATCTGCTAGTCTGCTCCACATATCCACCCCTCTGGACCTATTTGGTTCATCACTTTATTTTGTTCATTAGATTCCACATATAAGTAAGATAATGTGATATTTGTCTTTCTCTAACTGAAAATTCTAGTTTATTAATAAAATAGTCCCATATTATAAACTAGTAGAGTCTAAATTAATAAAGATTACTTTACATTAACCACAACTACAATGATGTATCACTTATCTGAAGTTTCCCTTTCTGGAAACCAGAGCTAAACCACAGAACTTATATGCATGTATGCATGAACAATGAACATGGACAACAAAGCTGGGGACAGGGCAGAGAAGGAGAAAGAGGGGGGAATCAGTGGGGGGAAAGGAGAAACATCTGTACCAAAAATAAATAAATTAATTAAAAAATAAATAAATAAAAGCATGAGAGCAGCCAAAAGAGATGATACAAAATCTATGCACCAAAATGCATGCAGCATACTTATAGAAAAATTCCTAAGGTTCCCAATTTCACTTATACACAATTGTAACTCAGCTTGGTTTCTGAACCTAGGATAGAACATAAAATATTGAGGGGCTACTAGAGGCATACAAAATGTTACCAACAAGCAAATAACTTAGAAAGAAGACAGGATACTTCTAAAAAATAGACAGCTTAGGGCCATTTATTGGATATTTAAACAATCTGATGTACTTCATGATAGCTACTAAGGTCATCCTTAGCCCAACTCAATATTTAGTGTCTATAAAGATAGCCTAGAATCAGGCAGAAAAGAATAAATTGTGTCAGGTTTACTTGGCATGAAAAGATGGAGACCTATCCATTTGAAACAATTACAATGAAGAGGACTTGGATATTGAAAGGACACTTCTATTATTTGGGACATGCACTAGCAAACATTTTCTTTCCAGCCAATGCCAAAGAGACCAAGTGTTAATGTATCTGCCAACTAAGTCATATCACACTACATTATGCCAGCCTGGCTTCAATAAAGAGCTAAGAGTTTGCGAAAAGCAGAATGTTTATATGTCAATAAAACAGATGTTAGTGAAATATTCATGAAACTTTTTCTCTCCCCTCCCTGAGGTGGCACACATGTGAATATCACCAGTCTAAGTAGTTGCTGAGTTATTTTACAACTTTGAGTTTAAGGAGATAGTTGTTTCTCTGCATGTATGCGTTTATATACAGGGTGTGGCAAAAGTAGGTTTACAGTAGAGTGCACAAAGCAGTTTATAATTTTATTATTTCCTATTGTATTTATTATTTTCCATATAAACAACTGTAAAACTACTTTTTTCCTATCGTGTGTGTGTGTGTGTGTGTGTGTGCATGTGTGTGTATGGAGGGGGACTGTTCAAGGATGAGGCCTAGAGCTCAAGAGAGTTTATAAAAGTTGCACTTAAGACCAAAAAAAAAAAGATTCCAAAATGGTGGCAGAACTTCTTGTAATTAAAAACCTCTATGGGAGGAAGAAAAACGATGGTGGAGTGAATGGAAGCTACACAGACAATATCCCAGGACCAAACTGGATTTACAACAAAAATAAATACAAATTGTCAGGAAGGGGCAACCGAAAGACACCTTGGAGGACCACATAAACAGGGACACTGACTCAATCCTGGTAGGCTTGCGAGGACGCGAGAGGGGGCCGGGAGCCCACAGGGCCGGAGCCCGCGTTCCACAGTGGCCTGGGCTGGGACCAGCAGACTCTGCTGGAACCAGGGGACTCTGCGGGAAACTGCTGCTGCTGCCTAGACTGCGACCCCTCCTGAGTCCTGCAAACTCTGCTGCCTTCTAAGACCTCGGCTGGTGCTGCACGGACTGGTGGAGACCAGGGGACTCGGTGGGAGGCTACTGCCACCTCGGCTGCGACCCTGGCTGAGCCCTGCGAACTCTGCTGCCTGCTAAGCACTTGGCTGGTGCAGCACAGATTTGCCGGGACCGGGGGACTCTGCTGGAAGCTGCTGCCACCTCGGGAGTGTCTCGCTACCATGGCTTAGTCCTGTGGCTTCTGTGAGTGCGAAGCTTTTGGATGGTGCCACAGCCGCGCAGGCCTTGGCTGGAAGCAGCGCCCTCAGGTTAAAAGTCCCAGGTGGCTCCATGATGCAGAGTCCAGACAGAGGCTAAATTGGCAGCAGCCACTCACCTTGGGCTCCTGCAGAGGGAAGACAGACTGGACTGGGACTGTGTGGGGACACTCGGGTTTTGGAGGGTGCTCAGAGCTTTTGCTGAGTGCAGCCACGCAGGACTGTGGTCATTTTACTCCTTCCCAGGGCCCTGGGGAGAGGCAGCAGTCCCTCCCTCAGAGATTCACCCCACTGGTGGCCATTTAAATGCTATCTGAGGCCCATTAACAACCAGCAGCTGCCCCACCCTCCGGGAAATCCTCTTACACTGAGCACCTGAGGGAGTTTTTCAGGCAACTCAGAAACCAAGGGTCTTCAGGTGACCTCTACCAATAGACTCCAGGCAAAAAAATCTAGAGGATAACCACCATTCCCTGGGCTAGCAACACTAACCAGAAAAGCTAAGACTTGACAGTAGTGTTTAAAGTGGGTCCTCTCTGGCTCATCCACACCCAGAACACCAAACAGCAGAACACCAACACCCAGGGGTAAAATTTGGGAGACTCCAAAGCTCACTGTGATAGCCAAAATGGTGAAAAACAGAAACAAAAGCCAAATGAAAGAACAAGAGACCTCTACGAAAGATGAGATAAATGAGGTGCAGTTAAGCAAGTTAATAGAACTAGAATTCAGAGCCATGATCTTGAGGAACCTCAACAGCATGTGTAAGGACATGAGCACCAGGAGTAAAGACAGAAATGTTGACAATCAACGAGTTGGAAATTAAAACTGACATATCAGAACTGAAAAGCACATTGGAAGGTCTAAAAAGCACAGTAGGGGAAGCTGAGGAACGGATCAGTGAATTAGAAGACAGAATTCACATTCTTCTCAAGTGCACATGGGACATTCTCAAAGACAGACCACATGTTAGAGCACAAACTAAGTCTCTACAAGTTCAAGAAGACTGAAATCATATCAACCATCTTTTGAGATCACAATGTCATGAAACTAGACATTAATTGCAAGAAGAACATACAAAGACATTTGAACACATGGAAGCTAAATAGCAAGTTATTAAACAATAAATGGGTCACCGAAGAGATAAAGGAAGAAATAAAAAACTTCATGGAAACCAATGAAAATAAAGACACAGCAACACAAAATCTATGGGATGCAGCGAAAGCAGTTCTGAGAGGGAAGTTCATAGCACTACAGGCCTCCCTCAAGAAGAAGAAAAATCTCTAATAGACTATCTAACCTCACAACTTAAAGAACTAGAGAGCAAACAAAAAGAAAACACCAGAGCAAGTAGAAGGAAGGAAATAGTAAAGATCAGAGCAGAAATAAATGATATAGAGACCAAAAAAAAAAACAATTCAAAGGATCAATAAAACAAAGAGCTGGTTTTTCGAACAGATAAACAAGATTGATGGACCCTTAGCTAGACTCACCAAGAAACAAAGAGCGAGAACCCAAATACACAAAATCAGAAATGAAAGAGGAGAAATAACACCGGACACCACAGAAATACAAAAGAAATACAAAAAAATACAAACCACTATGAACAATTTATATAGCAACAAATTTGACAATCTAAGCGAAATGGACAAATTTATAGAAACACACAGTCTCCCAAAACTGGATCAGGAAGAGATAGAAAACTTGAACAGACCAATAACAACAGAAGAAATTGAAGATGTAATCAAGACTATCCCAGCAAACAAAAGCCCAGGCCCAGATGGCTTCATGGGGGAGTTTTACCAAACATTCAAGGAAGAACTAATACCCATTCTCCTCAAACTATTTCAAAAAATTCAAGAAGAAGGAAGACTTCCAAACTCGTTTTATGAAGCCAGCATAATTCTATTTCCAAAACCAGAAAAAGACACAACAAAGAAAGAAAACTACAGGCCAATATCCCTGATGAACATAGATGCCAAAATCCTGAACAAAATACTAGCAACTCAGATCCAGCAATACACCAAAAAAATTATCCACCAGGGCCAAGTGGGATTCATTCCAGGGATGCAAGGCTGGTACAATATTCACAAATCAGTGAATGTGATACACCACATAATGAAATGAAGAATAAAAACCACATGATCATAACAATAGATGCCAAAAAAGCCTTCAACCAATTCCAGCATCCATTTCTGATAAAAATGCTCAGCAGTGTGGGAATAGAGGGATCATATCTAGACATAATAAAGGCCATATACGAAAGACCTACAGCCAACATCATACTCAATGGGCAACAACTAAATTAATTTCCCTTAAGAACAGGAACAAGGCAAGGATGCCCACTTTCACCATTCCTATTCAACATAGTACTGGAAGTCTTAGCCACAGCAATCAGACAGGAAGAAAAAATAAAAGGGATCCAAATTGGAAAGGAGGAAGTGAAATTGTCATTATTTGCAGATGACATGATATTATACATAGAAAACAACAAAGACTCCATCAAAAGTTTACCAGAGTTAATAAATGAATTTGGCAAAGTAGCAGGATACAAAATTAACATCAAGAAATTGATGGCATTCTTATACACCAATGATGAACTTACAGAAAGAGAAACTAAGAAAACAATCTCATTTACCATTGTGGCAAAAAATTTAGGATACCTAGGAGTAAATTTAACCGAAGATATAAAGGACCTATTCTCAGAAAACTACAGGTCATTGAAAAAATAAATAGAGGAAGATATAAAAAAGCGGAACCACATACACTGTTCATGGATTGTGAGAATTAGCATCATTAAAATGTCCATATTCCCCAAAGCAATCTATAGATTCAACACAATCCCCATCAAAATACGAACGGCATACTTCACACAATTAGAACAATTACTTCAAAAGGTCATATGGAACCAAAAAAGGCCTCGAATAGCCACATCGATCTTGAAAAGGAAGAACAATGTTGTAGGGAGCACTATACAAGATTTCAGGTTATACTACAGAGCCACTGTAAACAAAACATATAGACCAGTGGAACAGAACAGAGAACCCAGAAATGAACCCAAGACAATATGCTCAGTTAATATTTGACAAAGGTCGCAAGAGCATACAGTGGAGTAAGGACAGCCTCTTTAAAATTGGTGCTGGGAAAATTGAACAGCTACTTGGAGAAAAATGAAACTAGACCATCAACTTACACCCTACATAAGAATAGACTCAAAATGGATAAAAGACTTAAATATTACTCATAAATCCATAAAAATCCTAGAAGAAAATGTAGGCAACAAAATTTCAGACATCATATACAGCAGAATATTCACTGACACATCACCTAAGGGACTACATCAAACTCAAAAGCTTCTGCACAGCGAAAGATACAATCATCAAAACAAAAGGCTACCCACTGTATGGGAGAGCATAATTGCCAATGATATATCAGATAAGGGGTTAATGTCCAATACATATAAAGTGCTCATACACCTGCACAAAAGGAAGACAATGAACCCAATTAGAAAATGGGCAGAGGAACTAAATAGACACCTCTCCAAACAGGGCATACAAATGGCTAAGAATCATATGAAGAAATGCTCATCATCACCAATCATCAGAGAGATGCAAATTAAAACAACAATGAGGTATTACCTCACACCTGTCAGAATGGCCGCCATCAACAAATCATCAAACAACAAGTGTTGGCGAGGGTGTGGAGAAATGGGGACTCTAGTGCACTGCTGGTGGGAATGCAGACTGGTGCAGCCACTATGGAAAAAAATATGGTGTTACCTCAAAAAATTAAAAATTGAACTTCCATGTAACCCAGTGATTCCACTTCTAGGAATATACCCTAAGAAGCCTGAAACACCAATCAGAAAGAATATATGTACCCCCATGTTTATATCAGCACTATTTACGATAGCTAAGATCTGGAAACATCCCAAGTATTCATCAGTAGACAAATGGATAAAAAGCTGTGGTACATATACACAATGGAGTACTACACAGCTGTAAGAATGAACGATCTCTTGTCCTTTGAGATGACATGTAGGTACCTGGAAAGTATCATCCTAAGTGAAACAAGCCAAACCGAGAAAGCAAGTTTTATACAATCTCACTTATTTGTGGAATATAATGAACATAACAGTCTGAGGAATGGGGTAGTCCCAGAGACGTTGAAGTAGGGTACAGACTGACAATCCCCAGAATAGGGGGTGGTGGGCGAGAGATAAACCACAGAACTCATATGCATGTATGCATGAACAGTGGACATGGACAACAAACTGGGGGAAGGACAGGGAGGGAGGGGAAGGGGAGAATCAGTTGGGGGGGGGAGAAACATCTGTAACAGAAATAATTAATAAAAAAATAAAAATAAAAAATAAAAAAATGGTGGCAGAGTGACTGGAAAAGCAGCTGAAGAGGACCATATAACCAAGGTCATTGAATTGAGCCTGGTAGGTCTGTGGAGGCATGAGAGGGGGGCTGGGAGTCCAAGGACAGCAGTGGACCAAGCACTCTTGGGGTTAAAATCTCAAGCCAACTCCACAGCACAGAGGGCTAGGCAAAGCACTAATTTAGCTATAGCCACTCACCTTGAGCTCTGGCATAGGGAGGAAGGTCTGAACTGAAAATGTGTGGGGAGACTCAAGAATTGGAGGGTGCTGAGAGTTTTTGCTGAGTTGCAGCCCCACAGGACGGTGGCCATCTTGCTTCTTCCCAAAGCTCTGGGGAGAAGCAACAGCCCCTCCCTCAGATATTCAACCCCAGCCAGCTAGGCCAAAGAAATAAAAATTGAGGCTCAATAACAACCAGCATCTGTCCTACCCTCGGGAAATCCCTCTTACACTGAACACCTGAGGAAGTTTTTCATTCATCTGAGAACATAAGGCTCTTCAAGTATCTGAGAATAATAGCCTCCAGACAAAAAGCTAGAGGATAAATTAACCTTTCCTGAGCTTGAAAACCTACCCAGGAAAGTAAGACTTAACAGTGGTGTTTAACATGGGTCCTCCCACACTCATCCAAACCCAGAAGAGGAAGCCACAAACAGCAGAACACCAACATGCATGGGGAAAAATTGGCAGGCTCCAGAACCCACTGAGACAGCAAAAATTGTGAAATTAAGAAACAAATTCCAAATGAAAGAATAAGAAACCTCTACCAAACATGAGATACATGAAATGTAGTTAAGCAAGTTATCAGAGGTAGAGTTCAGAGCCATGATCTTGAGGAAGCTCAACATCATGTGTAAGGACATCAACATCATGAGTAAAAATAAACATTGAAAATTTTAGACTGGAAATGAAAAACCACAAAGAAGAAAGAAAGAATAAACATAGAAGAAATAAAGAACAAATTGGAAGGAGTAACCAGCAGAGTAGAGGAACCTGAGGACTGGATCAGTGAATTAGAAGACAGGGTAGAACAAAACAACCAATCAGAAATCCAAAAAGAAAAAACAACTGAAAAACGGGAAGACAGCTTAAGATAACTGTGGGACAACAGGAACCATAATAATATTCACTTCATAGGAGTCCCCGAAGAAGAAGAAAATGAGTAAGGGTTACAGGATATATTAAAAAAACTGACAGAACTTCCCTAACTTGGTGAAGGAATAAGGCATTCAAGTTCAAGAAGCACAGAGAGCACCAAGTAAGAAGAACCCAAACAGGCCCACACCAAGACACATAGTAATCAATGTGCCAAAAATTAAAGGCCAACAGAGACTCCTAAAGGCAGCAAGAGATAAGCAACAGGTTACCTACAAAGGAACCCCTATAACGCTCTCAGCAGACTTCTTGACAGAAACACTACAGGCCAGAAGGAAATGGCATGAAGTAATCAAGGTCATGAAAAACAAGAATCTGAATTCAAGAATACTCTATCCATCAAGGCTATAATTTAAAACAGAAGGTGAAATAAAGAGCTTCTCAGACCAAAAAAAAAAAAAAAAAAAAGTTAAGGGAAAATGAAGAGATGGAAAAAAATCTTGCAAGCAAATGGAAATGGAAAGGGGAAAAAAAAAGCCGGGGTAGCAATACTCATATCTGATAAAATAGATTTCAAAATGAAAGCCATAACTAGAAACAAAGAAGGCTACTACATAATATTGAAAGGATCTATCCAACAGGAGGATATAACCTTGGTAAACATATATGCACCCAATATAGAAGCACCAAAATATCTTCAAAATCCTCTAGAAGACTTTAAAGGAGAAATCAACAGCAAAACAATCATAGCAGAGGACTTCAACACTCCATTGATATCACTGGATAGATCCTCTAGACAAAAAATTTAACAAGGAAACACAGACTCTTAATGAAGCACTAGATCAATTGGATTTAATAAATATCAACAGAGAATTACACCCCAAAACTGTAGAATTCACATTCTTCTCAAGTGTACATGGGACATTCTCAAAGATAGACCACATGTTAGGACAAAAACTAAGTTTCTACAAGTTCAAGAAAATTGAAATTATATAAAAAATCTTCTCAGATCACAGTGGCATGAAACTAAAAATCAATTGCAACAAGAACATGCCAAGACATTTGAACACATGGAGGCTAAATAGCATGCTATTAAACAATGAATGGGTTACCAAAGAAATCAAGGAAGAAATTAAAAACTTCCTGGAAACCAGTGAAAATGAACACACAACAAAAAATCTATGGTGTGCAGCAAAAGCAATTCTGAGAGGGAACTTCATAGCACTACAGACCTACCTCAAGAAACAAGAAAAATTTCTAATACAGTATCTAACCTCACAATTTAAAGAACTAGAAAGCAAACAAAAAGAAAAGCCCAGAGCAAGTAGAAGGAAGGAAATAGTAAAGATCACAGCAGAAATAACCGACATAGAGACCAAAAACACAATTCAAAGGATCAATGAAACAAAGAGCTGGTTCTTAGAAAAGATAAACAAGATTGATGGACCCTTAGCTAGACTCACTAAGAAACAAAGAGAGAGAACCCAAATACACAAAATCAGTAATGAAAGGGAAGTAACTAACACCACAGAAATACAAAGGACCATTAACAAATACTACGAACAATTACACAGCAACAAATTAGACAATGTAAGCAAAATGGACACATTTTCCAAAACACATAGCTTCCCAAAACTAAACCCGGATAGGGAGGAGGAAGTCAATGGGGGGGGGGGAGAAACATCTGGAACAAAAAGCAATTAAAAAAAAAAATCTAAACCAAGGAGAGATAGAAAGCTTGAACAGACCAATAACACCTAAGGAAATTGAATAGGTAATCAACACCAGCAAACAACAGCCAAGGCACAGATGGCTTCACGGGGGAATTTTACCAAACATTCAAAGAAGAACTAACACCCATTCTCCTCAAACTATTCCAAAAAATACAAGAAACAGGAAGACTTCTAAATTCATTTTATCCAGCCAGCATAATTCTAATTCCAAAACTAGAAAAAGACACTACAAAGAAAGAAAACTGGAGGCCAATATCCCTGATAAACATAGATGCCAAAATTCTGAACAAAATATTAGCAAATTGGATCCAGCAATACATCAGAAAATTATTTATCATGACGAAGTGGGATTCATCCCAGGGATGCAAGGCTGGTATAATATTCACAAATCTATAAATGTGATACACCACATAAAAAAATGAAAGATTAAAACCACATGATTATAACAATAGATGCTGAAAAAGCATTTGACAAAATCCAGCACCCATTTTTGAAATAAAGGATCAGCAATGTGGGAATAGAAGGATCATATCTCAACATAATGAAGGGCATATATGAAAGACTTACAGCCGACATCATACTCAATAGGCAAAAACTAAAAGCATTTCCCTGAAGAACAGGAACAAGACAGGGTTGCCCACTTTCGCCACTCTTATTTAACATAGTACTGGAAGTCTTAGCCACAGCAATCAAACAGGAAGAAAAAAGTAAAAGGGATCCAAATTGGAAAGGAGGAAGTGAAACTGTCATTATTTGCAGATGACATGATATGATACATAGAAAACCCTAAGGACTCCATTAATTATTTACTAGACTTAATAAATTAATTTGGCAAAGTAGCACAATACACAATTAACATCAAGAAGTCAATGGCGCCCTGGCCGGTTTGGTTCAGCGGTTGGAGCGTCGGCCTGCGGTCCTGAGAGACCCGGGTTCGGTTCCCGCTAAGGGCACGTACCTTGGTTGCAGTTTGTCCCCGGCCCTGGTCGGTTGTGTGGGTGGCAGCCACTCGATGTGTTCCTTTCACATCGATGTTTCTCTCTCTGTGTTTCTCTCTCTCCCTCCCTCCCACTCTACCTGAACAAAAAAATGGAAAAATGTCCTCGGGTGAGGATAAAAAAAAAAAGTCAATGGCATTCTTATTCATCAATGATGAACTCACAGAAAGAGAAACTGAAAAAACAATCCCATTTACCATCAAGGCAAATAAATTAAGATACCTAGAAATGAACTTAACCAAAAAAGTAAAGAAACTATTTGGAGAAAACTACAGATCACTGAAAAAAGAAATCGTGGAAGATATAAAAAAGTGTTCATGGGTTGGAAGAATTAACATCATTAAAATGTCCATACTACCCAAAGCAATCTATAGATTCAATGCAATCCCCATCAAAATACCAACGACATATTTCACAGAACTAGAGCAAATATTTCAAAAGTTTATACGGAACTAAAAAGAACCCGAATAGCCACAGCAATCTTAAAAATGAAGGACAAAATAGGTGGGATCACAATACCGGATATCAGGTTATACCACAAAGCTACTGTAATCAAAACAGCCTGGTACTGTCACAAGAAGAGGCATATAGACCAGTGGAACAGAACAGAGAACCTGGAAATTCTCCAAAGGCCTTATGCTCAATTAATATTTGACAAAGGAGGCAAGAGCATACAGTGGAGTAAGGACAGCCTCTTTTTTTTTTTTTTTTTTTTTAAATCCTCACCCGAGGACATTTTTTGTACAGATAGAGCAGGAGGGAGAGAGAGGAAGAGAAAGAGAGAGAAACATCGATGTGAAGGGACACATCGAGTGGCTGCCACCCGCACGACCAACCAGGGCCGGGGACAAACTGCAACCGAGGTACGTGCCCTTAGCGGGAACCGAACCCGGGTCTCTCTGTACCGCAGGCCGACGCTCCAACCGCTGAGCCAAACCGGCCAGGGCAGGACAGCCTCTTTAAAAAAATGGTGTTTGGAAAATTGGACAGCTACATGCAAAAAAATAAAACTAGACCCTCAACTTACACCATATACAAGGATAAACTCAAAATAGATAAAATACTTATATGTGACTTGTGAGTCCATAAAATCTTTAGAAGAAAATATAGGCAACAAAATTTCAGACATCATACGCAGCAGAATTTTCAGATGCATCACCTAAGGCAACAGAAACAAAGGAAAATCCGAAAACATGGGACTATATCAAACTAAAAATCTTCTCTACAGCACAAAAAAAACAAACATCAAAATGGAAAAGGAACCCACTTTAGGGGAGACCATAATTGCCAATGATACATCAGATAAGTGGTTAATTTCCCAAATATATTGAGTGCTCATACAACTGAACAAAAGTAAGACAAAGAACCCAATTAAAAAATGGGCAGAAGACCGAAATAGACACCCCTCCAAGCAGGACATACAAATGGCCAAGAAACATATGAAGAAATACTCAACAATACTAATCATCAGAGAGATGCAAATTAAAACAACAATGAAGTATCTCCTCACACTTGTCAGAATGGCCGTTATCAACAAATTATCAAACAACAAGTTCGCGAGAGTGTGGAGAAAAGGGAGTCTAGTACACTCTGGAGGGAATGCAGACTGGTGCAGCCACAATGAAAAACAGTTTGGTGTTTCCTCAAATAATTAAAAATTGAATTACCATTTGATGCAATGATCCTACTTCTAGAACTACACCCTAAGAAGCCTGAAACACCATCGGAAAGAATATACGTACCCCCATGTTCATAGCAGCACTATTTACAATAGCTAACATCTGGAAACTGCCCAAGTTTCCATTAGTAGATGAATGGATAAAAAAGCTGTGGTACATATACACAATGGAGTACTATGCAGGTGTTAAGAAAGAAAGATCTCTTATCCATTGAGAGGACATATAGGAAGCTGGAGAGTATTATCCTACATGAAAGAAGCCAAGTAGAGAAAGACAAATATCACGTGATCTCGTTTGTGGGATATAATGAACATAACATTCTGAGGAACAAGGTAGACCCAGAGATGTGGAAGGAGTGTACCCCCTGACAATCCTCAGAAGAGGGATTGTGGGTGTTGGGAAGAGATAAACTACAGAACTTATATGCATGTATGCATAACCAATGGACATGGACAACAAAGCTGAGGATGGGGTGGGGGGTTGGGAAGGAGGGTGTCAATGGGAAAAAAATGAAGAAACATTTGTAACAAAAATAAATTAATTTTAAAAAAGGACTAAAAAAAGAAAATGCTTTTAGCTGTCCATTGTGCCATACCACCTTCTAGAGGAAGTATGTTCCAGCAAGAAAAAAACAGTATTGGCAAGGAAACTTTATCCAGCTTTCTAATGATGTCAGGGAATTTTCTCTCACCTTTGGGAGCAGGAGGAGGGAAGATGTGCAAAATAATGGCCTCCCAGGGAGCTGTTATGCACTTGTTTTTAATAACTCCCCCTAAGCCCATGTTTCAGCACAGTTCTGGTAGTTAATGCCTTCTTTAACTAAGTCAGGTGCAACCAATTAAAACCACCATCTCTGCAGTGAGTGAGACACTTAACTCCTTATTTCCAACAATTATTGTGCAAAAGAAGGATGGAAATGATTAAAGAAGCAGGGTATTGCTTATAAGAAAGGGAGCTACTTACAAACCTAGATGCAGGGATTACATAGGTTGCTCATAAATAACTGCACTATGCATGTATCTATATAAGATGATTTATATGTGCATCTGTACATAGATATTGATATGAAAGATAGTGTGTATGCATACATCCCTACCCATATATATCTGGGCACATATGTGGGTAATATGAGTGTCTGTGCAAATAATATATTTACACTGGGGCTATTTAGTAGAGTGATAAAGGGTCCAATATACTTCAACATAGCTCCTAACAAAACACGTCTCAGCCTAGCCTTCAATAATAAGTGTCCATAAAGATGGCTTGGAATCCTCCAGAAAAAGGTAAATTGTATCAGGTTTACTTAGTATAAAAAGACAGAAATCTATTCTTTTGAAACATAATGAAAAAGACTTTGTTAGTTCTAGGGATACTTCCATTATTTGGGTCATACACTTGTAAAGTGCACATCCTTCCCTGATAATTGAAAATAGATCAGGCATTACAGTATCTGCCAACCAAAGCATGTCACACTAGGTTCTGCCAATGTGAGTATGGGTCTGTGTGTCAGCATTTTATGTCTGTGGTGTGTGTGTGTGTGTGTGTGTGTGTGTGTGTGTGTGTGTGCTTGCTCAAGTTGGTTTGTGTTTATGCATGTAGAAATGAGTGGGCGTCAGGGTATACATTTTTTAAATGAATTCCATCTAATATTTGAATGGTTTCTGCTCAGCATGTTGCTGTGATTATCACTCTTCCTAGTTTCCTGTTTTGGTGCCGTTTTTCCTTTTTCAGTGGGTATCCCATGGGGGAAATATGGCTCAGTTGGAGACTGCTCAGATTATCTGACCCTGCCCACCTGTTGAACCTAGAAACCTCACTAACTCATCCTGTAGTAGCAACTGTATCCTCTTGCCAATGTAGCCATCCAATCTTTGATCCTTTCTGCCCAGAACTACTTCCTTGAAACTAACCTAATTACCTTCCTTAGACTAACTTAAGCACTGGTCCTGGCAGAACCAGGGACAGAAGCAAGTACAAGGTTGGACTGCAGGGTTTTGCATCATGCAGACCAGCCCCCCTTGAGGATAGTAGTAACCTGGATGCATGAGAGGCTGCCTGATTTTGGGTAGAAAGAAGCACCCTGGTAGCTCCCATGGCTCTTTGTCCAAAGAGAAAACCAAGCGAAGTAAAATGAGAGCCAAGCATAGAGGGTGCTGGGTCATTATTGAGAAGAAGGAAAAGAAGAGTAAAAGCTAAATATGGAGTGTCCCAGAATATTGCTCCTAAGAGCCAAGAAGTCCCAATGTTGCCCCTACGAATACACCAGACAGCCATTTATTAAAAGACTACTATACATTAAGCACTTGCCAGACACTGAACATATCTCAGTAAACAGGACTTGGCCCATTCCCTTAAGCTGCTCATTACATATTTGAAATCAAGAAGAAAGTTTGTTTTCACATTTCTGGGTAAGAAGTTCTTCAGCAGATGTAAGAGAAGATTTCCTGGAAAAATGGAGTTAGGCAAGTGAATAGTGGAGAGGGGAGTGAACACTTAAAGGCTACCCACTTGACTTCAGGATAAAGTCCAAATTCCTTGTCTTGGAATAGAAGGCACTTCATGATTTGGCACCAGCTTCTCAGGTCTCAGTTGTTGTCACCATTGCCCACATACTCTATATCCAGCCACAAACTACTTGTACTAGTTTGGACATACACACTCTCTTTCACTTTCAATCTATTTCAGATGATAATCACTTTACATGGAATGATCTCCCAAGGCCTCAACCATGCAATCCTATGTATTTATCTTGACACAGCTCAGGTATCACTTCCACTGGGAAGTTTTCCCTTTATCTGACCATTGCCCCACCCCCCTCAAGTTGGTTTGGGTATCTGTATTACTTTGCTGTGGCTGCCATAACAACGAACCACAAGCTTAGAGGCCTAAATAACAGAAATTTATTTTCTCATAGCTTCAGAGGCCAGAAGTGCAAGATCAAGGCAGCACTGAGTCTTTCTAAGGGCAGTTAGGAAGAATCTCTCCCTTGCCTCTTCCCTAGCTTCTGGTGGTTTATTGGCATTCTTTGGTGTTTTGTGGATTATAGACACATTATTCCAATCTCTGCCTTTATTTTTACATAGTATTTTCCCTGTATGTGTGATTTTGTGTCTAAATTTCCCCTTTTTGTCATGACGCCAGTCATACTGAATTAAGACCTACTTTACCTCATTTTAACTTGATTACCTCTATAAAGACAGTATCTCCAAATAAGGTCACATTTTGAAGTACTGGGCTTTAGGACTTCTACATATCTTTCTTTGGGGGACAAAATTTAACCCATAATAATGATTCTTCCCAGCACTGACATAGGACATTGCACTTATCATAGTATTAACCAAACTGATAATTATCTGTTTACTTGTCTGTCTCTCACATCGAAGTGTGAATTGCATAAGGGCAGGAACCATGCTTTATTCATTGTTGCATCCCTAATATTTGAAATAAAACAACACATAGTAATTTTTATTACCTATTTGTCACAATATAAGTGTCACTCCTTTGATCAGAGTTCAATCCCTTCACATGTACTCTGGACCTTGGAGCTTCTAGCTCTTGCAAGGACCATAAACCACTATATCCCTCTGGATTCCACCATGTTCAGCTTCTCCCTTTCTCATGAATTATTTTTCCTAATACTATTAAAATATTTTATATTATTTCACATTGTAAAATCATCTTTAAGTTACCTGTTCCAGCTCTCACCAAATCTATTTCCTTTCAGTACCAGGTTTCTCCAAAAAATTATCTACACATGTTGTTTTCTTCACCTTTTATTCGTTTCTTTATCTCACTCCAATATAGCTTCTGCACCCATAATTCTACCAAATTTTATTTTACTGAGGTTATCAGTGTCTTCCATGTTATCAGATACAATGGACTCTTCTCTGTCCTCAGATTACTCATCCTCTCAGCAACCTTCAGGAGACTTTACCAGGCTTTTCACCGTATTCTATTCTCTCTACTTGCATGAGCCTTCACACTTATGGTTTTCCTCCTATGTCTCTAACTTCTCCTCAGTCTTATTTGCTGGCTACTTTTCCTCTCCATGACATCCAAATGATGGGATTCCCAGGGCTGCATTCTGGATCTCTTATATTCTCCCTCTAAACTGTTTCTCTACATGATTTCATCAATTTCCATGTTTTTATATGTCATATACATGTAGATGGCTTGTAAATTTATATTTCTAGCCCAGATACCTCTTCTGAGTTCCAGACCAGTATATTTAAGTTCCCACTATATCAGAGTAGTCTCATACAAAATTGATCATATCAGTTCTCTTTTCACCCAAACCTGGCCTTATTTCAGGGTTCTCCCATGCCAGTGAGTGGCAAAAGCACATATTCAGTTTACAAACCAGTAACCTGGAAGTTATATTTCTACCTCTGAATATATCAAGTTTAATTAATGTCTCCCCATCTCTGCCACTACTCTCCTAGTCCACACTACCATCATCTCTCACTGGTAATATTGTAATAGTGCTATAATTGGTTTCTCAATGTCCATGAAGACATTGGTTTTTTCAGTCCTATTAAAAGTCATTTTCTACATAGCAGCCAGAGTGAACTTAAAACATAAAAATGGATCCTTTCACTCTACTAAATACCATTCAAAGAGTTCTAATCTCACAATGAAATCCAGTAAGGCCTTGTATTATCTGGTTTCTGTCTACCTCCCCAGCCCCATCTATGACATTCTTCCCATTGATTACTATACTGTAACCATGCTAGACTTTTTGTCTGTTCTCAAAATACTCCAAGGTCTTTACCATGGCAGGGTCCTGTTGCTAGTTAGTCCTTCTGTTGAAATCTTCCCCTCCCTTACACCACCTTACAATCTATATTTGCCTGGTTTATTCTTATTTATTTTTTCAGGACTTTGCTTATATGTCATATCTTTAGTGAAATCTCTGATATTTCCAACCCAGTTCAAATTTTATACCCTTGCTATCTACCTTCATAGAAGTCTGTGCTTTTCCTTCATAATATTTATTACAATATTAACTTATGGAGGGATCATCAGTATATAGGTGGTACTTGAAGCCAAGGAAATAGTAAAAATCCAATAAGAGAGGAAGACATATAACCATTTAGCTCTTCACTCAACAAATATTCATTGAGTGTCTCCTATGTCAAGCATTTTTCTATGCACTGAGGATGTAGTGGAAAACCACCAGAAAATATTACTGCTGAAACCTAGGTCAACAATAAATTCCAAAGAGACACAAGAGTATTTTCTTGAATCACTGTGTTGGATGAGAGAAAATAGTCAAATAAAGCTTCCTGGTTAGGAAAATGATGGATCCAAACATTAAAGATAAAGGGGTATTAGCCAGGTAAAAAATATTATTTATATATATATATATATATATATATGAGTGATATGATAAATTGTGAGATGGAGCCTAGTAAAAGATGAGATTTGGGAAGAAGCCAGGAGCAGGGTCATGAAGACCTTGAATCTCATGTATCTCATGTGGAGGACCATGCATTTTATCCTGTGAACACAGGTATCAATTGTGTGCAGTACACTATGCTGGGTACTTGAGGGTACAGCTAGAAATAATTTTCTGTCTCTGTTTTTAACGATTACAATATCATTGGAAAGATAAGGCATATATATAAAATGTGAAAAGCAGAACATGATACTTGTCAAATGAAGGAGGGAATAAAGTACTTGTCAGGGGAAGAAATGACATGAGCAGGTCAGTCAGGGAGAGTTCTAAGAGAATGTGGGGTTTGTGTTAGGTCTTAAAGGAAAGAAATGGGTAAATTTAGCTAAGCAAGGGATATTCTGGATATTTGTGTGGATTCATATGGCCTACTAAAAGCTTTGTTAGGTCTTTACATTAGGTTGTTTTATATTGATTACATAATTGCTCTTAAAATTAAGACAATTAAGAATATTGGGATTTTGCCCTGGCCGGTTTGGCTCAGCAGTTAGAGCGTTGGCCTGCGGTCCGGAGAGACACGGGTTCAGTTCCCGCTAAGGGCACGTACTTCGGTTGCAGTTTGTCCCCAGCCCTGGTCGGTCGTGCGGGTGGCAGCCACTCGATGTGTCCCTTCACATCGATGTTTCTCTCTCTCTCTTCCTTCCTCTCTCTCCCTCCCACTCTATCTGTACAAAAAATGGAAAAATATCCTCGGGTGAGGATAAAAACAAAAAAAAACAACAAAAAAAAAAAACAAGAATATTGGGATTTTATGTATTTGACAGGCAGTGTTCTCAAGAACCAAATTGTCTATAAACAATGAAAACATATAAATTATGAGTAAGGCCACCAGTCCATAATATCTTTGTGGTCAGAAGCTGTTTCTACATTGTTCATTATTCTATTCCTAGCATTGGGCACAATGCCCAGATAATATTAGGTTATCATTAATATTTGATTGGCTAAATGAATACATGTATTGTCTCCCTTATCAAAGTATATTTTTGCTTCCCCTCTCTCTTCAAATGTAGCTTGAATATACCAGTTAATAATGTTATGTAGCTGTTAACAAATACAAAATTAAAAAAAAAAAAAAACTCAAGTGAAGACATCAAGGTAAACTCAGGTAACAGAAGATGGAGGATCTTGGAGGGGAACAGAAAGAAAGAAATGGAAAAAGGATTCCAAGATGGCTTCAGAGAATGTGGAAGCTACACTTACCTGTTTTTGGCCCCAAACCAGATTTACAGATAATTTCTAAAGCAATCAACCTGAATAATTAACTGATGGTTAACTACACTGAGCTATCGTAGCCAAGGATTTACAGAAGTCACATAGAGACTGGTAGAAAGACCAAATATTTGGAAAGAGCTAACCCCACAACCACTTGTGGCAGTAGAAAATCCAGAGAAATATCTCAGCTGCAAAACGTCCTCCCCCCAAGAATGTGGAGTCTCAACCCAATGCAGGGATTAGCAACCCAAAACAATAGAGATGGGAAGAGGAGCCCACATAACATCTGCTGGTGAAAATCAGTGGGGATTCAGTCAGCCTGGGAGAGAAGGAAGTTCCCTAGAGACCCAGATGCCACCTTCCCAGGGTGGAACATTCCTATTATTACAGCACAAACTTGGGGAGCTCAATGAGTGGTCCTCCAACTATTGGTGACACCACTCTGCCATGCTCAGGTCCTGCAGAGGGGGATGCTGGCTGCATCCAGAAGCAACATTTGGGGTGCTCTTGTTTTGGAGAAGCACTTGGCAGAGACTAAGACAATGATTAGAATGTATAGTTTTGGAAAGGGGGCCATTCTTCTCCACCTTGAGAGCACAGCTGGCACCCTACCACCACCACAATCACATTTTAAATTACTTGGCCTGCAATGCCACTTTGTGGCTCTGACCTGCTGATTTCAGTTGCTCATGGGGATCAGAGTACCATATAGAGCTGGGCCTTTCAAATCATGTCTCTTGGGAAGTTTTAGTTCAGGAATCAGACAGGTGGGTACTGGGTTGTTTGGCTACATCATGGAGGGAGTGAGGCACTCTTATCTCCCCTTCGATCTCAAATTTTTCTATCCCAGAAAGATAAAGAAGTACCCATCCCATTCCTACAGGCTTGCTGGAACCACCCCCAAAAGTAGACTGTTTGAATCTGCCCTCCCAAGTTCTGGTGGCCCTGCCCTGCTGAGATAAGTTCTGCAAGGGAAAGGGAGTACTATCCAGAGCTGTGACAACCAGAGTGTGTCTCCCTCAGAGGCTATTGTCTGGGACTAGGACTAAGTGCTTGGTCATGTCCCACTGGATCGGCTATGACCATCCCCAGTGGGAAAATATTTTGAGCTGTTCTCCTGAGCCACAGGGGCTCCTCCCTCAGCATGCTCCTGTAGAAGGGATAGCTGGCTTCACCTAACTTAAAACTGCAGTGAGCTTCTCCTGGGAGAGCTAGATTTGGAGATTCTGACAAACACTGAGTGGTTTGGCTCTGAAGTAGGGACCACTTTCTCCTCATTGGGTGTCTGACCCCATGACCCCCAAATAGGAGAAACACTGGCTCCATCCTACCATCCCTGGTCAGCCTACCATCCTGAGCTCATGACCTATAATAATGTTTCTGGGTCATGGCCATCCTGGGCCCACTCAACAGTCTTTCTTCAGAAGACTCTAGACTCTTGAGTCTAGGCTCTTCTTCTAGAGTCTAGAGGAAGATCTGGCAACCTCAGGAAAGACAAAGTAACTGACAGGTGAAGACAGACCTCAGGGAGCCTCAAACCTTTCATAGATCTGCCGCAAGTTCTAAGCTAGATAAAGCACACTTTTGTACACAGATTAGCCTTTCCCATGCACACTCAGGCCCAGTACATGCAGTCAAAAACAGGGAATAACATGGAAGTTCCAGACAGGTAGCCCAAAGCCAGTTACACATATCTGACATTGAACTGTACCTGAACTCTACCCAAATAGACCCAGAACCAACACAATTAATGGTAGGCTACAGACCACATCAGAGCATGACCTAACTAGCCACAACAAGCAGCGCACCCAAAGGGGGATTCTGGCAGGCACCAGACTCTTCTGGGAACAACACTGCCTCATGCAGGAAGGGGTTGTGGAAGCCCATACACAGTGACCCATACATGGTGATCAAGGTTTATCCTTATCATCAGCCAGTCTGAAGGATTAATTCCACCCACAAAACAGCAAACAGCATCCAAGACTCAACTACAACAGAAGGATGCACATACACAATAAACATTCCTAGAGCACTGAGCCCAGGTGACATGGAAGATTGTAACACTGAGCCCAACAAGACATCTTCATTATAAAGCCATCATAACAAGTTCAGGAGTCATAGAAGATCTACCTAATACACAGAGACAAACACAAAAGTGAAGACCCAACAGGGAGACAAAGAGATACGCCTCAAATTAAAAACAAGAGAAATCTCCAGAAAAAGAATAAAATGAAATGGAAAAAAAAAATATACTAGGTGCAAAGTTTAAAACAATGGTTATAAGGATGCTCAAAGACCTTAGAGGAAGAAAGAATTATCTCAGTGAGAACTTAAACAAAGAGATAATAAGCATTAAAAAGAACATGAAAACCATAAAAAAGAACCAGTCAGAAATGAAGAATATAATATCTGAAATGAAGAATACATGAGAAGGAATCAACAGCAGATTGGATAAAGCAGAGGGTCAAGTCAGCACATTAGGGGACACGATGACAGTAAGAACCCAGGAAGAGTATCAAAAAGAAAATAAAATTTTAAAAAATGAAGACAGTTTAAGGGACCTTGGGACATCAGGCATAACAACATTTGAATCATAGGAGTAACAGAAAGAGAAGAAAGAGAGTAAGGAATAAAAAACCTGTTTGAAGGAATAATGGCTGAAAGCTTCTCTAACCTGGTGAAGAAAAATATACAGAAATTCAGGAAGTACTGAGAGTCTCAATCAAGAGGAACCCATAGACATATCATAATTAAAATGGCAGAGGTTAAAGACAAAGAGAGAATCCTAAAAGCAGCAATGGAGAGACAGTTAGTTACCTATAAGGGAGCTTCCATAAGGCTGTCAGCTGACTTCTCAACAGAAACACTTCTGACCAGAATGGATTGGCACAAAATATTCAGTCAGCAAAAGCAAGGAATTGAATCCAAGACTATCCAGCAAGGGTATCATTTAAAACTTAAAGCAAAATAAAGAGCTTCGTAGACCAAAAAAAAAAAAAAAAAAAAAAAGTTAGAGTTCATTACCACCAAACCAGTATTGCAAGAAATGTTAAAGGCCCTGCTTTTAGAAGAAGAAGGAAGACAGGGGAAAAAAAGATATAGAGAAAAAACATAGGTCTAAAGAATTAAATGATAATAAATAAGTACCTATCAGTAGTAACCTTAACTGTAAATGGATTAAATACTCCAATCTAAAGAAGCATAGCAGAATAGATAACAAAGCATGACCCATATAGATGCTATCTACAAAAGACCCACCTCAGAACAAAAGATATACAGAGACAGAAAGTGAAGAAATAGAAAAAAAATTCCATACAAATAAAAAAATAAAAATAAATAAAAGCTGGTGTAGCAATACTTATATCAGACAAAATAGACTTCAAAACAAAGGCCATAACATGGGACAAAGTAGGTCACTACATAATATAAAAAAAGGGATTGATCCAAAAAGATATTATAATTCTTGTAAACATATATGCACCAAACATAGGAGAACCTAAATATATAAAGAAAATTGTGGTAGATATTCAGGGAGAAATTAACAGTGATATTGTCATAGTAAGGGATTTTAACACCCTACTGACCGCTGGATAGATCTTTCAGACAAAAAAATAAAATAAAATAGGACAACAGTGATCTGAAACAGCACACTAGATTGGATATATTCAATTGATATTTACAGAATATTTTATCCCAAAGAAACAGAATATATATACTTCTCAAGTGCACATGGAACATTCTCAGAGATAGACAGTATATTAGGATGCAAAATAAGTCTTAATAGATTCAAGAAGGTTGCAATCATATCAAGCGTCTTCTCTGACCACAATGGTACAAAACCAGATATCAATTAAAATTTTAAAAACTGAAAAACATTCAATCATATGAAGATTAAATAATATGTTATTAAACAATGGATGGGTTATCAATGAGATTAAAGAAGAAAGAAAAATTACCTGGAATCACATAAAAATGAACAAACAAACCACAAAATCTATGGAATACAGCAAATGCAGTCCTGAGAAGAAAGTTCATAGCATTATAGGACTACCTCAAGAAGCATTAAAAATTTCTAGTAAAATATCTAATTTTATAACTATAAGAATTAGAAAGAGAGCAACAAGAAAAAAAGCCCAAAGTAGAAAGAAGAAAATAATAAAGTTAGAGCAATGATAAATGACATAGAGACTATAAAAAAACAATACAAAAGATCAATGAAACCAAAAGCTGGTTCTTTGAAAAGAGAAATGAGATTGACGAACCTTTAACCAGACTCTTCAAGAAAAAAAGTAACAAGAACTGAAATAAATAAAATCAAAAATTAAAGAGAAGTAACAACTGACACCATAGAAATACAAAGATTCATAAGAAATTGTATGCCAACATTGGACAACCTAGGCAAAATTGATAAATGTCTAGAAACATACAGTATTCCAAAACTGTTTCAGGAAGAATCAGAAAATCTGAATAGACCAATTACACCAATTGTAATTAAAGCAGTAATTAAAAAAAAAAATGAGAAAACAAATGTCCTGGACCAGATGGCTTCATAGGTAAATTTTATCAAACTTTCAAAGAACTAACACCCATTATTCTCAAACTATTCCAGAAAATTCAAGAGGAAGGATGCCTCCAACCTCTTTTAAGGCCTGCATTATCCTAATTCCAAAACCAAATAACAACATTCAAAAAAAAAAAAAAAAAGTATAGGCCAATATCCCTGGTGAACATAGATGAAAAAATCCTCAACAAATATTAGCAAACTGAAACCAGTTATACATTATGAAGATCATACACCATGATTAAGTGGGATTTATGCTGGGGATACAAGACTGGTATAATATTCACAAATCAATAAACATGATAACAAATAAAATTAAGGATAAAATCATGTTATCATATCAATATATGCAGAAAAACATTTTATAAAATTCAGCATTCATTTATGATAAAAATTCTAAACAAAGTGGGAATAGGGAGATCATACCTCAACACTTTAAAGGCCATATATGATAAACTCATACCCAATGTCATACTCAATGGACAAAAACTAAAAATGTTTTCCTTAAGAACAGGAACAAGACAGGGATGTCCTTTTTAACCACTCTTATTCAACATAGTACTTGAAGTCTTAGCAATCAAACAAGAAGAAAAAGAAAAAGGCATCCAAATTGGAAAGGAAGAAGTAAAATTGTCATTAGTAGCTGATGACATGATATTGTACGTAGAAAACCCTAACAACTCCACAGATGACTACTATATCTAATAAATGCATTCAGAAAAGTAGCAGGATACTAAACTAATATTCAGAAATTGGTGGCAGAAGAATCACATAAGAAAACAAAAGGTGGAGGAGGGTCAAGATGGTGGCATAGGTTAAAGCAGTACTGGCCTCCACCAACAACCACATAAAAATTAAAACTGAACTACAGCAACCATCATTCAGAACTTTCTGAAATCTAGCTGAATGAAAGTCCTACAGCAAGGGAATTAAAGAAGCCACAACAAGACTGGTAGGAGCAATGGAGGCAAGTAAAAAGGTTGGTCCCACACCCATGTGCAGCATTTTTATTTCTTTGTTTAATCCTCACCCAAGAATATTTTTCCACTTATCTTCAGATAGAGTGGAAGGGAGTGAAAGAGAGAGAGAAACAATGATATGAGAGAGACACATCAATCGGTTGCCTCCCACATGATCCCGACCAAGACCAAGGACTGAACCACAACTGAGGTATGTGCCCTTGATCAGAATCAAACCCATGATTCTTTGGTCCAGGAGCTGATGCTCTAACTGCTGAGCCAAACCAGCCAAGGCTATGCGGCAGTTTTTAATTGGCAGGGGTATCTTGGCTTGCAGGTCCCCTCTGAGGAGTGAGAGGTTTCAGCCCCACGTCATATCCTTTATACTAGGGTTCCAGTGCCAAGAAGAGAAGTCCTCATATCTTTGGGCTGTAAAAACCTGAAGGGATTGAGGCTGAGGCTTCTAGACTTACAGGCAGTTTCTCTTAAAGGGGTGATGCACAGACTTACATGAACTTACTCTCTCTGAGATCCAGCATTCAGTGAGAGCTTGAAAAGAACCAGGGACATCTGGGGAGGAACTAACTTCTCTGGCATCAGGGCAAGAGCTGGGAGTACAGATTTCTCCCTGACAATAGTGCTGGCAGAGGCCATTGTTCTCTTGCTGAGCCCTTCCTGACACAGAGCAGACAGGCAGGTACCATATCTGAGTCTCCATCAATGTGGCTATTTGCCCTACCCTGGTGATTTCCTGAGACCCTGTTCCACCCAGCTGCCAGGATCATCCAGGATGTTTCCAGTGGCTTTTCCATATGAGTGGCTGTCTTGACTCATACTTCATATATTTATAAAATTACTCAAGCAAGTAGCAGCTGGCCTCAGTGTGTCCAGTACATCTCGCTAAGTGGCTCCAGGCCTGGCACTAGGGACTGCCCACCTTGGTTCACAGCTTGGCCTCTCCTGGGCACCTCCAAGCCAAAAACAAATAGCAGCCATGTGCAGATTGTTCTGTAGCTTGTGCCAGGTGTCTCAAGGCAATGAATGACTTTGCACCTCCCACAAGACCCCAGAGCAAGTGTACCTGGTGGTCAGTTTCAGACCATGCCAGATTACAACCCTTCCTCCTTGATGAGTGACACATTCAAGGGGAAAACTTGTTGAGCACCAAAGCCTCACTGAAGCAACCCTGTTCCACAGGGTCAGCTCCTACAGAGCAGAACTTAGGCTGTAGTTGTAGTAGCCCTCACAGCTGATTGGTCTGGAAGTTAATCCCTCCTAGTGACACCAACAGCAATGAAGGCTCAACTACAACAAGACAGTGCACACAACCCACATCTGGAGTGCCTAGCTCAGGTGACTGAGGAGGCTGAGCCACTGGGCCTACAGTACACCTATTATACAAAGCCATTCTACCAAGTCCAGGAGACATAGCAGCTCTACCTAATACATAGAAATGAAGTACAGGGAAGCAACCAAAATGCAGAGACAAAGAAACATGTCACGAATGAAAGAACAAGAGAAATCTCCAGAAAAAGAACTAAATTAAATGGAAGTAAGAAAACTACCAGATACAGAGTTCAAAATAATGGTTATAATGATGTTCAAGGAACTTAGTGAGAAATTCAAGAAAATTAGTGAGAATATCAACAATATAAAAAAGGACCAGTCGGATATGAAGGATACACTGATTGAAATAAAGAATAATTCACAGGGAATCAACTGTAGAGAATGCTGAAAGCCAAATCAGTGATTTGAAAAATGAGGAAGCAAAAGAAAAAAATCAGAACAGCAAAAAGAATATAGTATTAGGAACCTCTGGGACAACTATAAGCGTACCAACATTTGCATCATGGGGGTGCCAGAAGAAGAAGAGAAGAGCCCTGGCCAGATTGGCTCAGCAGTTGGAGCATCAGCCTATGGACCAGAGAGCGGTTAGAGCATCAGTCTGTGGACCAGAGAGTCCCGGGTTCACTTCCCGCTAGGGGCACTTACCAAAAAAAAAAAAAAAGAAGAAGAAGAAAAAGAAGAGAAGAAACAAGAAATTGAAAACTTATTTGAAAGAATAATGACAAAACTTTCTTAACTTGGTGAAAGAAAGAGACATACAAGTCCAGGAAGCATAGAGAGTCCCAAATAAGATGAATTCAAAGAGGTCCACACCAAGACACAAACCTCATAAAAATGTCAAAGATTAAAGACAAAGAGAGAACCATAAAAGCAGCAAGAGAAAAGCATTTAGTTACCTACATATGAAAGACCACGTTTTAGAAAAAATAGTCACTGGTATAAAAAAAATCCAACTAGAACATGTAAAGTGTGTGTTTCAGGGAAAGTGCAGCAAAACCAGATATATTTGCAAAACATGTTGTGTACCATTACACATAGGTGATTGCTATACAGTATTCCACACCAAAAAAAATTACTAAAATATATAATATGTATAAAATATAATATGTAGTAAATATATACAAAGTTTCATTTAAATTCATTATTTATAAATAAAGTATACTAAAGTTTATTTAGATTGTTTCACTTTCATACTCAATTACAAAAAAACAGCCAGTGACATGAGATAACTTCTGCATAAATTTGCCGGTCAGATATATGTTAAAATACCAATGGCATATCTCAAAGATATAGAACAAATATTCCAAATATTTATATGGAACCACAGAATCTCCAAATAGCCTTAGCAAACTGGAGGGAAAAAAAGTTGGAAGTATTATACTACCTGATATTAAACTGTACTACAAGGCCACAGTAATCAAAACAGTATAGTATTGGTACAAGAACAGGCATATAGATCAACAAAACAAAATATAGAGCACAGAAATAAACCTATGCCTTTATGGTCAATTAATATTTGACAAAAGAGGCACGAACATACAATGGGTTAGATACAGTCTTTTCAATAAATGGTGTTGGAAAAATTGGACAGGTATATACAAAAAATAAAACTAGACCACCAACTTACATTATACACAAGAATATAAACTGAAAATGGATTAAAGACTTAAATGTAAGTCACAAAACCATAAAAATTCTAAGAGAAAATATACACAACTCAACACCAAGAAGAAAAACAACCCAATTAAGAAATGGTCAAAGGACCTGGATAGACCCTTCTCCAAGAAAGACATATACAAATGGCCAATAGACATATGAAATAAAGCTCAATGTCACGATTCATCAGAGAGATGCAAAATAAAACCATAATGAGATATCACCTCAGACCTGTCAGAATGGCTACCATCAATAAGTCAACAAAAAAACAAGTACTGGCAAGGATGTTGAGAAAAGAGAACTCTTGTGCACTGTTGGTGGGAATGCACATTGGTACAGCCAGTATGGAAAACAGGATGGAGTTTCTTCAAAATATTTAAAATTAAACTGCCATTTGACTTCTGCAAATATATCTTAAGAGTCCTGAAACACAAATCAGAAAGAATATATGCATCCCCATGTTCATTGCAGCACAATTTATAATAGCCAAGATCTAGAAACAGCACAAGTGACCATTAATTGATGAGTGGATAAAAAAAGTGGTTGTACACTTACAAAATGGAATACTACTCAGCCATTTAAAAAGAAAATCTTACCTTTTGCAACAGCATGGATGGATATGGAAAGTATTATGCTAAGTGAAATAAGCAAGTCAGAGAAAGACAAATAAAATATGATCTCACTTATATGTGGAATCTAATGAACAAAAGAAATTGACAAACAAAATAGAAATAGGCAAGGATACTTTGAACAGACTGACAGCTGTCGGGGGGGGAGGGTGGAGAGGAGACTGGATGAAAGAAGGTAAAGGGATTAGCCAATAAACACGTATACATAACACATATACCCAGACAACACTGTGGTGACAGCGAGCGGGAAAGGGGGAGGTGGGCAAAGAGGGGTAAATGGAGATGGAAAGAGACTTTGCTTGGATGATGTGCACATGATGCAGAGTGCAGATGATGTTTTGCTGAGCTGTACACTTGAAACCTGTATACTTTTGTGAACCAATGTCACCCCAATAAATTCAATTTAAATTTTTAAATTTTTGTTATCTTTATTGATTTTAGAGAGAAAGGAAAGGAGAGAGAGAGAGAGAGACATTGATGAGAGAGAACATCGATTGGCCACCTCCTGCATGCTCCCCACCAGGGATTTGGCCCACAACTTGGACATGTGCCCTGACTAGGAATAGAACTGGTGACCTCTTGGTGCATGGGTTGACACTCAACCACTGAGCCACACCGGCCTGGCCAATTTAAAAATTGTTTAAAAGTCTGTCCCAAATAAGTAATTATGAATTATAAAGTGATCCTGGCTGGGTAGCTCAGTTCGTTGGAGCATCATCCCATGCACCCAAAGATAGCAGGTTCCACTCCTGGTGAGGACACATACCTATGTTGGGGGTTAAATCTCTCGTTGGGGTACATATGGATTTAACCCATGTATGTTTTTCTCTCACATCGATGTCTCTCCCTCTCCCGCTCCTTCTCCCTCTCTCTCTCTCTCCCTCCTCCCCCTTCCTTGGTCTCTAAAAAAATCAATAAAAACTTATCCTCCGAGAACTGAAATGGCGGTGAAGTGAATGGAGCCACACAGACCATCTCCCAGGACCAAACTGGATTTACAATGAAAATAAAGGCAAATCGTCAGGAAGGGGCAACCGAAAGACACCTTGGAGGACCACATAACCAGGGACACCGACTCAATACTGGTAGGCTTGTGAGGACGCGAGAGGGGGCCGGGAGCCCACAGTCCGCAGAGGCCTGGGCAGGGACCAGGGAACTCAGCGGGAATTACTGCTACCAACTCCGTTGTGACCCTACATGGGTCCTTGGAACTCTGTTGCCTGCTAAGCCCTCGGCTGGTGCCGCACAGACTCGCGGGGACCAGGAGACTAGGCGGGACGCTGCTACCAAGGCTGAGTCATGTGAACTCTGCATGCTAAGCCCTCAGCTGGTGCTGCACTGACTCGCGGGGATGAAGGGACTGTGCTGGACGCTACCACCACCTCTGCAGTGTTCCACTACCGTGGCTCAATCCTGGGGTTTCTGCTGAGTGCAAAGCCCTTGGCTGGAGCCCCATCCGGGCCTCCCTTGGCTGGAAGCAGCGCCCTCAGGTTAAAAGTCCCAGGAAGCTTAACGACCCAGAGTGCAGACAGAGGCTAAATTGGCAGCAGCCACTCACCATGGGCTCTGGCAGAGGGAAGGCAGACTGGAATAGAATTGTGTGGGGACACTCGGGTTTCAGAGGGTGCTAAGAGCTTTCGCTGACTGCAGCCACGCAGGACTGTGGTAATTTTACTCCTTCCCAGGGCCCTGGGGAGAGGCGGAGGCCTCTCCCTCAGAGATTCACCCCACTGGTGGCCATTTAAATGCTAACTGAGGCCCATTAACAACCAACAGCTGCCTCACTCTCAGGAAATCCTCTTACACTGAGCACCTGAGGGAGTTTTTCAGGCAACTCAGAAACCAAGGGTCTACAGGTGTCCTCTACTAATAGCCTCCAGGCAAAAAAAAAGCTAGAGGATAACTACCATTCCCTGGGCTAGCAACACTAACCAGAAAAGCTAAGACTTGATGGTGGTGTTTAAAGTGGGTCCTCCCTGGCTCATCCAAACTGGGGAGAGGGAGCCACAAACTGCAGAAAACCAACACCCACAGGGAAAATTTGGTAGACTCCAAAGGCCACTGTGATAGCCAAAATGGTGAAAAACAGAAACAAAAGTCAAATGAAAGAACAAGAGACCTCTATGGAAGATGAGATAAATGAGGTGCAGATAAGCAAGTTAACAGAACTAGAATTTAGAGCCATGATGTTGAGGAAGCTCAACAGGATGTGTAAGGACATGAGCAACATGAGTAAAGGCATAAAAATGTTAAAAATCAACCAGTTGGAAATTAAAACCAACAGGAATAAATGAAGAATGACATATCAGAAATGAAAAACACATTGGAAGGTATAAAAAGCAGAGTAGGGGAAGCTGAGGACCAGATCAGTGAATTAGAAGGCAGGCTAGAAGAAATCAACCAAACAGAAAACCAAAAGGAAAAAAGAATTAAAAAACAGGAAGACAGCTTAAGAGAACCGTGGGACAACTGGAAACGAAATAATATTCACATCATAGGGGTCCCTGAAAAAGAAGAAAATAACCAAGGGTTAGAGAATATATTCAAAGAAATAGTGACAGAAAATGTCCCTAATTTGGTGAAGGAAGAAGGCATTCTAGTTCAAGAAGCACAGAGAGCCCCAAGTAAGAAGAACCCAAACAGGCCCACACCAAGACACATAGTAATCAAACTGCCAAAATTTAAAGACAAAGAGAGAATGCTAAAAGCAGTAAGAGATATGCAACAGGTTACCTACAAAGAAAACCCCATAAGGCTCTCAGCTGACTCCTCACAATAAACACTACAGGCTGGAAAGGAATGGCATGAAGTAATCAGGGTCATGAAAAACAAGGATCTGAATCCAAGACTACTCTACCCAGAAAGGCTATCATTCAAAATAGAAGGTCAAATAAAGAGCTTCCCAGACAAAAAAAAAAGAGGCTAAGGGAATACATTAGCACCAACCCAGCACTGCAAAAAGTATTAAGAGGACTGTAGTAATTACCAGGAAAAAATGGGAAGGAAAATAGAACCACACTAAACAAAAATGGCAATAAATAAGTACATATCAATAATCACCTTAAATGTAAATGGAGTGAATGCTCCCATAAAAAGACACAGAGTAGCTGATTGGATAAGAAAGCATGACTCATCTATATGTTGTTTACAAGAGACCCACCTCACAACAAAAGACTCATATAGATTGAAAGTGAAAGGATGGAAAAAAATCTTTCAAGCAAATGGAAAAGAAAAAAAAAGCTGGGGTAGCAATACTTATATCTGATAAAATAGATTTCAATATGAAGGCCATAATTAGAGACAAAGAAGGCCACCACGTAATATTGAAAGGATCTATCCAACAGGAGTGATATAACCTTGATAAACATATATGCAACCAATATAGGAGCACCAAAATATATTAAAACAACACCTGGAGGACTTCAAAGGAGAAATCGATACCAATACAAACATAGCAGGGGACTTCAACACCCCACTGACATCACTGGATAGATCCTCTAGACAAAAATTAGCAATGAAACAGGGATTCTAAATGAAGCACTAGACCAAATGGATTTAATAGATATCTACAGAGAACTACACCCCAAAACTACAGAATTCACATTCTTCTCAAGTGCACATGAAACATTCTGAAAGATAGACCACATGTTAGGGCACAAACTAAGTCTCTACAAGTTCAAAAAGATTGAAATTATATCAAGCATCTTCTCAGATCACAATGGCATGAAACTAGAAATCAATTGCAAGAAGAACATACAAAGACATTTGAACACATGGAAGCTAAATAACAAGTTATTAAAGAATGAATGGGTCACCGAGGAGATCTAGGAAGAAATCAAAAACTTCCTGGAAACCAATGAAAATGAAGACATAACAACACAAAATTCATGGGATGCAGCAAAAGCAGTTCTGAGTGGGAAGTTCAAAGCACTACATGCCTACCTCAAAAAAGAAGAAAAATATCTAATAGACCATCTAACCTCACAACTATAAGAACTAGAGAGCAAACAAAAAGAAAACACCAGAGCAAGTAGAAGGAAGGAAATAGTAAAGATCAGAGCAGAAATAAATGACATAGAGACCAAAAAAAACAATTCAAAAGATCAATTAAAAAAAAAAAACCAGCTGGTTTTTCGAAAAGATAAAGAAGATTGATGGACCCTTAGGTAGACTCACCAAGAAACAAAGAGAGAGAACCCAAATACACAAAATCAGAAATGAAAGAGGAGAGATAACACCTGACACCACAGAAATACAAAAGATCGTTAACAACTACTATGAACAATTATATGACAACAAATTCGACAATCTAAGTGAAATGGACAAATTTCTAAAAACACATAGTCTCCCAAAACTGGATCAGGAAGAGATAGAAAACTTGAACAGACCAATAACAACAAAAGAAATTGAAGATGTAATCAAGACTCTCCCAGCAAACAAAAGCCCAGGCTTGGATGGCTTTATGGGGGAGTTTTACTGAACATCCAAAGAAAAACTAATACCCATTCTCCTCAAACTATTTCAAAAAATTCAGGAAGAAGGAAGACTTCCAAACTCATTTTATGAAGCCAGCATAATTCTATTTCCAAAACCAGAAAAAGACACAACAAGGAAAGAAAACTACAGGCCAATATCCCTGATGAACATATATGCCAATCCCTGACACAATACTAGCAAATCGCATCCAGCAATACACCAAAAAAATTGTCCACCATGACCAAGTGGGACTCATCCCAAGGATGCAAGGCTGGTACAATATTCCCAAATCCACCAATGTGATACACCACATAAATAAAATGAAGAATTAAAACCACATGATAATATCAATGAATGCTGTAAGAAACTTTGACAAAATCCAGCATCCATTTCTGATAAAAACGCTCAGCAGTGTGGGAATAGAGGGATCATATCTAGACATAATAAAGGCCATATATAAAAGACCTACAGCCAGCATCATACTCAATGGGCAAATCTAAAAGCATTTCCCGTAAGAACAGGAACAAGGCAAGGATGCCCACTTTTGCCACTCCTATTTAACATAGTACTGAAAGTCTTAGCCACAGCAATCAGACAGGAAGAAAAAATAAAAGCGATCCAAATTGGAAAGGAGGAAGTGAGATTGTCATTATATGCAGATGACATGATACTATACATAGAAAACCCCAAAGACTCCATCAAAAGTTCACTCAACTTAATAAATGAATTTGGCAAAGTAGCCAGATACGAAATTAACGTCAAGAATCGATGGCATTCTGATACACCAATGATGAACTCACAGAAAGAAAAACTAAGCAAACAGTCCCATTTATCATTGCGGCAAAAAAATTAAGATACCTAGGAATAAACTAGGAATAACCAAAGAAATAAAGGACCTATTCGCAGAAAACTACAGGTCATTGAAAAAATAAATAGAGGAAGATATAAAAAAGTGGAAGCACATACCCGGTTCATGGATTGGGGGAATTAACATCATTAAAATGTCCATATTGCCAAAAGCAATCCCCATCAAAATACCAACAGCATACTTCACAGAATTAGAACAATTACTTCAAAACTTCATATGGAACCAAAAAAGGTCTCGAATAGCCATAGCAATCTTGAAAAGGAAGACAAAGTTGGAGGGATCACAATACCAGATTTCAGGCTATACTACAAAGCCACTGTAATCAAAACAGCCTGATACTGGCACAAGAACAGGCATATAGACCAGTGGAACAGAACAGAGAACCCAGAAATGGACCCAAGGCAATATGCTCAATTAATATTTGACAACGGTGGCAAGAGCATACAGTGGAGTAAGGACAGCCTCTTACTAAATGGTGCTGGGAAAATTGGACAGCTACTTGCAGAAAAATGAAACTAGACCATCAACTTACACCCTACACAAGAATAAACTCAAAATGAATAAAAGACTTAAATGTAACTCATGAATCCATGAAAATTCTAGAAGAGACTGTAGGCAACAAAATTTCAGACATCATAAGCAGCAGAATTTTTACTGACACATCACCCAAGGCAATAGAAACAAAGGAGAAAATGAACACATGGGACTACATCAAACTCAAAAGCTTCTGCACAGCGAAAGATACAATCATCAAAAAGTAAGGCTACCCACTGTATGGGAGAGCATAATTGGCAATGATATATCACATAAGAGGTTAATTTCCAATACATATAGATTGCTCATACAACTCAACAAAAGACAAAAACCCAATTAATAAATGGGCAGAGGAACTAAATAGACACCTCTCCAAACAGCACATACAAATGGCTAAGAAACGTATGAAGAAATGCTCATCATCACTAATCATCAGAGAGATGCAAATTAAAACAACAATGAGGTATCACCTCACACCTGTCAGAATGGTCGCCATCAACAAATCATCAAACAACAAGTGAGGGTGTGGAGAAAAGGGGACTCTAGTGCACTGCTGGTGGGAATGCAGACTGGTGCAGCCACTATGGAAAACAATATGGTGTTACCTCAAAAAATTAAAAATTGAATTTCCATTTGACCCAGTGATCCCACTTCTAGGAATATACCGTAAGAAGCCTTAATACCAATCAGAAAGAATATATGTACCCCCATGTTTGTAGCAGCACTATTTACAATAGCTAAGATCTGGAAACAGCCCAAGTTTCCATCAGTAGATGCATGGATATAAAAGCAGTGGTACATATACACAATGGAGTACTACGCAGCTGTACGGAAGAAAGATCTCTTGTCCTTTGAGACTACATGGAGGGACCTGGAGAGTATCAGCCTAAGTGAAACAAGCCAAACAGAGAAAGACAAGTTTCATATGATCTCACTTATTTTTGGAATATAATGAACGTACCAGTCCGAGGAATGGGGTAGTCCCAGGGACACTGAAGTGGGGTACAGACCGATAATCCCCTAAAGAGGGGGGTGGTGGGAGAGAGATAAACCACAGAACTTATATGCATGTATGCATGAACAGTGGACATGGACAACAAACTGGGGAAAGGGCAGGGAGGGAGGGGGGGAATCAGTTGGGGAAAAAGGAGAAACATCTGTAACCAAAATTAATTACTAAAAATTTTTTTAAAAAAAAGCTATGGCTTAAACTCATTCTCCTTGTTGTCTCCAATATTGAGACTGTCCTTGACTATTTCTTTTTTAAAATTATTTCAGAAATTCCTTTGCTAACTCTGTCAATGTCTTCCCTTCTTTCTTGATTTACTTTATATTTATAACACCTATTATCTCTAACATATACTTTGCTTAATTCCCTTATTTTTAAAATAATTTAATTTTCCCATCACTATTTATTTCCTCTATGCCCTCTTCCACCTCCACCCATCCCTCTCTACCTCCACAATCACCACACTGTTATCAATGTCAATGAGATTTGAATCTTTTTTTCTTTTTTTTCTCCATCCCCCCACTTCCCACCTCCACTTCCCACCCCCAATCCTGAGCAGTCTGCCTGCTCTCCATGAGTCTGTCTGTATTTTGCTTGGTAGTTCAGTTTGTTCATTAAATTCCACTTAGGAGTTTAATTATATGGTACTTGTTTTTTTCTGACAGGCTTATTTCACTGAGCATAATCTTCATCAGGTCCATCAATGCTGTCACAAGGGGTATACTTTTCTTCCTTTTTACAGCAGAATAGTATTCCATTGTGTAAATGTACCACAGTTTTTTTATCCACTCACCTAGTGATGGACATTTGGGATGCTTCCAAGTCTTGGCTATTGTTAATAATGTTGCAATGAACATGGGGGTACATATATTCCTTTAAATTAGTTTCAGATTTCTTTGGATAAATTCCCAGAAAAGAAATCACTGAGTCATAAGACAGTTCCATTTTTAATTTTTTGAGGAATCTCCATACTGCTTTTCACAGTAGTTGTACCAATCTGCATTCCCACCAATAGTGTAAGAGGTTTCCCTTTTCTCAACATTGTCACCAACATTTGTTTTTTGTTGATTTATTGATGATAGCCATTCTGACAAGTGGGAGGTGGTATATCATTATGGTTTTAATTTGCACTTCTCTGATGATGAGTGATGTTGAGCATTCTTTCATATGTCTATTGGCCACTTGTATGTACTCTTTGGAGAAGTATCTACTCAGGTCTTTTGCCCTTTTTTTTTCATTGCATAATTTGTATGTTTTTTTTTTTTTAATTGATCTTTATTTTTAAAGTATTACAGATGTCCCCACATTTCCCCCTATTGACTCCTTCCTCCCCATTCTCATCTGCCTCCTGCCTTCCCCACACCATTGTCTGTGTTCATTGGTTATGCATATAAGTTCTTTGGCTAATCTCTTTCTACCTTCTTCCCACTTCCCTCAGAGGATTGTCAGTCTCACACAAATTTGTACTTATCCCCTCACCTTTTTCACCCATTCTGCCAAACTTCCTCACATCCAGCAAACAACAAAAACTTCTCTGTATCAATAAGTTTATTTCTGTTCTGCTTGTCCATTGTGTATGTAGATTCAATTATTGCTAGATTTGTATTCGTTGTCATTTTATTGTTCATATTTTTTATCTTCTTCTTCAAGAAGACTGTTCAATATTTCATATAATTCTGGTTTGGTGGTGAAAAACTCTTTTGACTTTTTCTTGTCTGGGAAGCTCTTTATATGTCCATTGATTCTAAATGATAGCTTTGCAAGATAGAGTATTCTTGGTCATAGGTCCTTGCTTTTCATCACTTTGCATATTTCTTGCCACTTCCTGATGGCCTGCAGAGTTCCTTTTGAGAAATCGACTGACAGTCTTATGGGAGATTCCAGGTAGATAACTGCTTTACTCTTCCTGCTTTTAAGAGTCTCTCTTTGACATTAACCTTTTGCATTTTAATTATGATGCATCTTGGTGTGGGCCTCTTTAGGTTCATCTTGTTTGGGACTCTGTGCTTCCTGGACTTGTATGTCTGCTTCCTTCACCACGTTAGGAAAGATTTCTGTCATTTTTTTAAGTATATTTTTTATTTCTTGTTCTCTCTCTTCTTCTTCTTGCAACCCCATGATATGGATATTGGTGTGTTTGAAGTTGTCCCAGAGTCTCCTTAAATTATCCTTTTTTCAAAATTACTTTTTCTTTTTTCTGTTCTGATTGGGTGTTTGTTTGTTTGTTTGATTGCTTGTTTGTCTTGCTTTCTTATATTCCAAATTGATGGTTTGCTTCTTGGATCACCTACTTTACTATTGATTCACTATAAATTATTCTTTATTTCAGTTAGTGCATCTTTGATTTCTGACTGGTCTTTTTTATGCTCTTGAGGGCCTCTCTATGTTCCTTGAGCATCCTTATAACCAGTGTTTTGAATTCTACATGTTAGTTGCTTATCTCCATTTTGTTAAGTTATTTTCCTGGAGTTTTATTCTGTTCTTTCATTTGGGACATGTTTATTTGTCTCCTCATTTTGTCTGCCTCCCTGTGTTTATTTCTATGTATTAGATAGACCTTCTATGTCTCCTAGGCTTAGTATGCTAACCTATTGTAGTAGGTGTCTTGTAGTATCCAGTGGCACAGCCTCCCTGATCACCCCAGTTGGGCACTTGAGGTGCACCCCCAGTGTGAATTGTACAGCCTTCAGTTGTAAATGAGTCTTGATTGTTGTTGGCACATCAATGGGAGAAATTTATTCAGGCTGATCAGTTGCAAGGACTGGTTGTGACCACTGACCACTGACTTCTGACCACTTTGGAGGATCAACTGTGCAGGGGTCCACCACACACAGAAAGACTTACTTCAGCAGAGTTCTGGTACCCACTGAGTCCACCCCTTGAGTGTGTCACTTGTGGAGGTTGTTGGGTGGTAGTACTTTGACATAGTGTGAAGCTGTCCACTGAGTGTGTTATCTCTGGGGCCTCCCAGGAGGCACAGGCCAAAGTCAGCCCTGCCTGTATTCTACTTGGGGCCACCAGGCATAAGCTACAAAGCTATCTGAATATGGATGCTTCATTTTCTGGGGCCGAGTTATAAACCAAGGCTGGCTCCTCATACTACTGGGCCTGGGACCACTTATTGAAAGATTTGCTTAGGCCAGATGCTGCTTATTTGAGAGACTTTAGGGAAATCCAAAGCATGAGCCCAGACAGGCCATTCCTATGGTCAAGCTACTGGGAAAAGCTAGAGTCAGCCTGACATTTGGGTGGGGCAGGGCCACAGAGAATCACCAGGGTGAGACAAACAATGTTAGCCAGGTTTCTGGAATTTAAGATATGACTCCTGTCTGCTGACCCCATGCAAAAAAGGCTCACCAAAGGAACAATGCCTTCCCCCAAGACATCTGTCCCGAAGTAGGCTGCCTCTCCAGCTCTTGCCCAGATGTCAAACAACTCAGTCCTTTCTTCTATGCCTCTGGTGCCTTTCAAGCTGCCTCTCCCATTCTAGAGCTCCTCTGGAGCAAGTTCAAATAAGTCAGTAAGTCCATGTGTGGACTCTTTAAGAGGAACTTCCTGGGAATCCAGAAGCCTCAGCCTCTCTCACCCTCAATTCCCGCTGATTTTTATGGCCAGAGGTTGTGGGTCTTCTCTTTCTGGCACTAGAACCCTGAGCTGGGGTCCTGGTGTGGGACTGAGACCCCTTGCTCATTGGGGAGGACCTTTATAGCTGATGTATTCCTCTTAATTTTTATCTGCTACAGGAGCGTGAGACCACCCTTTTCCATGCCTCTGCCTCTTCTACCGACCTTGTAGTTGTAGGACTTCAATTGAGCTTGATTTCAGGTAGTTCTGAATAATGGTTGTTCTGTAGTTTAGTTGTAATTTTTATGTGATTGTGGAAGGAGGCAAAAACCGCATTTACTTATACTGCCACCTTGACTGGAAGTCATTGCCCATTTTTTATTTGGAATGTTTGTTGTTGATTTTTGGTGTTGAATTTTATAAATTCTTTATAAATTTTGGATATAATTAATTCCCTTCTAATAGTTTCTCTCCTTTAAGGTTTCACAAGAGCATGGATTTTTTTTCTCTTTTATTCATTACTGAGTCAGCACCTAGAACATTTCTAGACAGAGTAGACACAACAAATATTAGCTGAATGAATTTTTGAGGTAGTGTGGTATAGTGAACAGTGCTTTGCCTTTGGAATGTAACAAAGCCATGTTCAGATATTAGCTCTGCTTCTTAGTATGTCACCTTGGGCCATTCACTTGACCTCTATGTGATTGTTTCCTTGTCAGTCAAATAAGAATTGTACCAGAGCCTGTTGGGGAGTCCCCCAGAGACCAATTCTCTCTTCTAGAGAGAGGTTGGAAAAATTTTTTAAAGACCAGAGTTTTTAGGCTTTGTAGGGAATTCCACCTTTATCATAACTGTTGAACAGTGACATTGTAAGGAGAAAGCAGCATAAATGTCATATGAATAAATGAGTATAGAAGAAAAGACTGGAACAAGGGTGAGTGTGTGAGAGTATGAGTGAATGCAGGAGAGAGTATGAGTGTATGTGAGTATGGATGAGCAACCATGCAGCAGTGTGGAAACTTAGGGCAGACTCTTCCAGTGCTGTGAACAGGGGAGCAGCCAGCTACCACTGTGCGCTCCTTGGCAAGTCACTTCTCCCTGCTCATGACTGGAAGGCCCCACCATTTTGGAAGATCCACTGGGTCTTCTCTGAGAGGTAGCAGCATGGAATGGCTAGGGCCCAGCAACCCAAAGCCACTGGTACACCGTGCACCATCGGACCAGTGGCCCTCACTGAGACAATGTGGGCCAGTTCACAGTAGCCATGCTGTCAAGATACCTGCTCTCAGCAGCAGTGGTGGGGCTTGGGGCCAAACACCATGCCCAGCAGCAGTAGCAGTCAGCTTGGGAAATGAACACCACCCCAAGCAGCAGTAACAGCTAGCTCAGGAGCTGAGCACCATCTCCGACAGCAGCAGCAGCAATGCAGATCAAATAAGAAGCTGAACCCCACCTGGCAGAAGCTGGTAGCTGAGGACCCATGCACCCTAGCAGTGCACCAGCTGGACCCATGCACCCCAGAAGCACCTACCATTACAAACTAACACGAGCTTCCAGCTGACAATCCTCCAAGACCTATAGCCAAAAAGAGGCACCATGCACTAGAACAGACTGGGAAGCATACCAGTTTTGTCTGATACACACTGACCTGCCTATACATCTCAACAGGCCTCACCTTGCCTGGAATTAGCAGACTGCTAAAATGGTGACACAAAGAAACAATCCCTAAATGAAAGAAAAGGGGGGATCCCCAGAAAAGGAACTACATGAAATTGAAGAAAGCAATTTGTTAGATAAAGAATTAAAAGCAATGGTTTTAAGGTTGCCCAAACAACGTAGTGGTAATTACAAGCAACTTAGTGAGAATTGTAAAGAGCTTAGTGAGAATTACACCAGCATAAAAAGGAGGAAGAAATGATGAATAAAAATCAAGTGGAAATAAAGAATGACATAGCTGATATAAAATATACTTTGGAAGAATTCAACAGTAGACTAGAAGAAGCTGAAGACCAAGTCAGCGAGGTAGAAGACAAGGTAGGAAAAAACAACCAAATAGAGCAGCAAAATAAAAAATAAATTAAAAACCAAGAAGGGAGTTTAAGGGAGCTTTGGGACAATATAAAATGTAACAACATTCACATCTCAAGGGTACCAGAAGGAGAAGAATTGGAGAAAAAAAATAGAGAACCTGTTTGAAGAAATAATGACAAAAAACTTTCTTAACCTGGTGAAGGAAAATGTTACACAAGTCCATAAAATATGGAGTCCCAATCAAGATAAACCTAAAAAGACCCACAGCTAGACACATCATAATTAAAATGGTAAATGTTAAAGACAAAGAAAGAATCTTAGGGTCAGCAAGAGAGAGTCAGGAAGTTAACTACAAGGGAGCTCCCATTAGATTGGCAGTTGATTTCTCAATAGAAACATTGCAAGCAAGAAGGGAGTGGCAGGAAGTACAAAAAGTAATGAAAAGGAAGGGTCTGAACCCCAGAGTACTCTATTGAGCAAGACTATCATTCAAAATTGAAGGTGAAATAAAGAGCTTTAGAGCAAAAAAAAAAAAAAAAAAGAATTTCATACCACAAAACCAGCACTGCACGAAACACTAAAGGTACTATTGTAAGAAGAAGAAATAGAGACAGAGGAACACAGGCATAAAATAAAAATGGCAACAAATAAGTACTTATCAATAATAACCTAAAATGTAAATGGATTAAATGTTCCAATCAAAAGGCAGGTTAGTTGATTGAATAAGACAACATGACCCATATATATGCTGTCTGCAAGAGAACCAACTTAGAACAAAAGACTCTCACAGGATAAAAGTGAATGGATGAAAAAAATTTTCCAGACCTGCCCTGGCCAGTTTGGCTCAGTGGTAGAGCATTGGCCTATGGTCCAGAGAGACCCGGGTTCGATTCCCGCTAAGGGCATGTACCTTGGTTGCAGTTTGTCCCCGGCCCTGGTTGGGTCATGTGGGTGGCAGCCACTCGATGTGTCCCCTTCACGTCGATGTTTCTCTCACTCTCTCTCACTCTCCATCCCACTCTATCTGAACAAAAACTGGAAAAATGTCCTCGGGTGAGGATAAAAAAAAAAAAAAAAATTCCAGACCCATGGAAATCGAAAAAAGCTTGTATAGCAATATACACTTCAAAATGAGATCTATAATAAGAGAAAAAGGTCACTACAAAATATTTAATGGATTGATCCAACAAGAGGATATAATTCAAATAAATATATATGCACTAAATATAGGAGCACCAAAATATATTTAAAAACTTCTGGAGGACTGCAATAGAGAGATCAACAGCAATACAATCATAGTAGGGGACTTTAATGCCCAACTAACATCACTTGATAGATCTTCTAGACAAAAAATTTACAAGAAAACAAAGATGCAAAATGACTCCCTAGATCAGCTGGATTTAATTGATATTTACAGAACATTGCAACTCAAAGCTGCAGAATATATATTCTTCTCAAGTGCACACAGGATATTTTCAAAGATATATCACATATTAGGACACAAACTAAGTCTCTAAAAGTTCAAGAAGATTAAAATTATATCAAGCATCTTCTCAGATCACAATGGCATGAAACTAAAAATAATTTACAATAAAAACTCTCAAAATTGTTCAAATGCATGGAGGCTAAATAGCATGTTATTAAACAATTAGTGGGTTGCCAATGAGATCAAGAGAGAAATACAATACTCTTTGGAAATTAATGATAATGAACACACAACAACACAAAATCTACAGGACATAGTGAAAGCAGTCCTGAGAGGGAAGTTTATAGCATTTCAGGCCTACCTCAAGAAACAGGAAAAATTTCTAATAAACTAACTAACCCTATAATTTAAAGATTAAGAAAAACTAAAAAACTCAGAAGTAGAAGAAAGAAGAAAATAATAAAGATCAGAGCAGAAATAAATGACAAAAAGACAAAAAATAAATAAAAAACAGAAAAGATCAATTAAACCAAGAAACCAAGAGATGTTTCTTTGAAAATATAAACAAGATTGATAAATCTTTAGCCAGACTCAGAAATAAAGACAGAGGACACAAATTAATAAAATCAGAAACAAAAGAGATGGAGTAATAAGTGACACCGTGGAAATACCAAGGATTATAAGAAAATACTGTGAACAATTATATGTCAACAAACTTGACAACCTAAGTGAAATGAACAAATTTCTAGAATCATACAGTCTTCCAAAACTCAAATGTGAAAAGTCAGAAAATCTAAACATACCATTAACAATGAAAGAAATAGACACAGTAATCAATAAACTACCAGCAAACAAAAATCCTCGTCTGGATGGCTTTACAGGGCAGTTTTACCTAACTTTCAAAGAACTAATACCTATTCTCCTCAAACTATTCCAGAAAACATGCCAGAGGAAGGATGACTTACAAGCTCTTTTATGAGGCCAGCATAATCCTTGTCTGAAAACCAGATAAAGACACTACAAAGAACAAAAATTATAGGACAATATCCCTGATGAACATAGGCACCAAAAGTTTAGCAAATTGAGTTCAACATGTTACACCATGACCAAATGTAACTTATCCCAATGATGTATGGCTGCTTTAATATTTGTAAATCAATAAATGTGATACACCACATAAACAAAATGAAAGATAAAAATCATATGGTCATATTAATAGTAGCTAAAAAAGCATTTTGCAAAATCTAATACCCAATTTTGATAAAAACTCCCATTAAGTGGGAATGGGAGAATCATACCTCAACATAACAAAGGCCATATATGACAAATGTACAGCCAACATCATACTCAGTGGGCAAAAACTAAAAGCATTTCCCTTAAGAACTGGAACAAGACAAGGATGTCAACTTTCATCACTCTTCTTCAAAACAGTACTAAATAAAAAAGAGAAAAGGTGGTGGCAGGCAGGACCAGAGGAACAGTCAGTATGTGAGAGAGTGAGCGAGTGTGAGAGAGAGTGTAAGTGGACATTAATGTGGACGAGCAACCTCGAGCAGTGGAGAAATGCAGAGCAGAAGATTCCTGTGCTGTGGACAGGGGAGCAACCGGCTACCTCAGTAAGCTGCTCTTCAGGGCACTTCCCCCAGCTTGGCTGGAAGGCCCCACCATTTTAAAAGATCCCTGTTCTTTTCTGGGAGGAGACAGCAGGAGAAGTTAAGGCCCAGTAACCTGAGCCCACCAGAGCACCTCATACAATCAGACCAGTGGACACCATTATGTCAACACAGAACAGACACTGTCAAGGTGCCTGCTGCGTAACTCAAAAGCGGCTGGAAACCCAGCAACATCCCCCAGAGCAGCAGCCTGATTAGAACCCAGACACACCCCTAGTAACAAGACTCAGGACAAGACATTTATCCTCAGGTAGCAGCAGCACATATTGGCAGATGAGACCCATCCCCAAAAGCATCAGCAGAATCTGAGCAGGTGCTGAGCCCCACCAAGCCTCAGTGCTCCCCGCTGCCAGCAGCAGGACCAGGGGTTCTAGTGGGACCCGCACAATACAGCTATCAGTGACACCAGTGAGGAGAGCAGCTACAGTGGGGCCAGCAAGATTCAGCAGCAGTGCCTACAAGGACAGACCAATATCAACTGCCAGTAGTCAATTCTCCAGGACACACAGCAGGCAAGAGGTGGCATGCACTAAAACAGTCTGGGAGACACAGCAGCCTTATTTGATACACACTGACTTGACTACACATTCCAACACCCCTCACTGGGTCTAGAACTACCAGATGGCTAAACTGGGGAGACAGAGAAACAACACCCAAATGTAAGAAAAGGAGAAGTTGCCAGAAAGAAAAACTACATGAAATGGAAAAAAGCAATTTTACAGATACAGAACTCAAAGCAATGATTTTAAGGGTCAAAGAATTCAGTGAGAAATACAAGCAACTTAATGAGAAGCACAGAGAACTCAGCAGGAACTACATTAGATTAAAAAAGGTAGAAGCCATGAATAAAAATCAATAGAAAATAAAGAACGACATAGCTGATATGACAAATAACTTAGATTACAATAGTAGAGTGGAACAAGCTGAAGACCGAATCAGTGAGTTAGAAGACAAAGTAGGAAAAAATGCCCAAAGAGAGCAGCAAGTGAGAAACAAAACTAAGAAAACAAGAGGAGAGTTTAAGGGAGCTTTGGGACAATACAAAGTGTTGCAACATTTGCATAATAGGGGTACCAGAAGGAAAAGAATTAGAGAAAGTAATAGAGAACCTGACTGAAAAATAATGACAGAAATCTTCCCTAATTTGGTCAAGAAAAAAGTCACTCAAGTCCAGAAAACAGAGAGAGTCCAAAGCAAGATGACCCCAAAAAGACTCATAGGTAGAAACATCATAATTAAAAAAGCAAACGTTAAATACAAAGAAAGAATTTTCTTTTTCTTTTTTTCTTTACAGAACAGTTCTATCAATTTATTTATTGGTTTATTTATTTTATTTTATTTTTGCTTTTGCATTTTAATATAGTTTATTTTTATTACTGTTACTTTTGTTTTTTTCTAAATAGTTAATTTATTTTTGTTACAGATTTTCCTCCTTTTTCCCCCACTGATTACCCCTACACCTACCTCCCAACCCTCTCCCCAACTTTGTTGTCCATGTCCATTGTTCATACATATATACATATAAGTTTTGTGATTTATGTATTCCCTCCACCCCCTCTTCAGGGGATTGTCATTCTGTACAAAACTTCCACCACTCTGAAATTACCACGTTCCTCACAGTGCTATGAACATTATATTCTACAAATAAGTTAGATCATGTGATATTTGTCTTTCTCTGCTTGCCTTGTTTCGCATAAGATAATACTTTCCAAGTCTCTCCATGTCCTCTCAAAGGATAATAGATCTTTCCTTCTTAAAGCTGCATAGTACTCCTTTGTGTACATGTACCACGGCTTTTTTATCCATGTGTCTACTGATAAACATTTGGGCTGTTTCCAGATCTTAGCTATTGTAAATAGTGCTGCTATGAACATGGGGTTACATATATTCTTTCTGATTGGTGTTTTATGCTTCTTAGGGTATATTCCTAAAAGTGGGATCACTGGGTCAAATGGAAGTTCAATTCTTAATTTTAGAGGTAACACCATAATGTTTTGCATTGTGGCTGCACCAGTCTGCATTCCCACCAGCAGGATACTAGAGTCCCCTTTTCTCCACACCCTCGCCAACACTTGTTGTTTGATGATTTGTTGATGGCGGCCATTCTGACAGGTGTGAGGTGATATCTCATTGATGTTTTAATTTGCATCTCTCTGATGATTAGTGATGTTGAGCATTTCCTCATATGTCTCTTAGACATTTGTGGGTTCTATTTTCAGAGGAATCTATTTACTTCCTCTGCCCATTTTTTTAATTGGGTTCTTTGTCCTCATTTTGTTGAGTTATATGAGCACTCTATATATATTGGAATTAACCCCTTATCTGATATATCATTGACAATTATGCTCTCCCATACAGTGGGTTGCCTTTCCACTTTTATGATTGTATCTTTTGCTGTGCAGAAGGTTTTGAGTTTGATGCAGTCCCATGTGTTCATTTTCTCCTTTGTTTCTGTTGCCTTAGGGGATGTATCATTGAAAATTCTGCTGTGTATAATGTCTGACATTGTGTTACCTACATTTTCTTCTAGTATTTTAATGGATTCATGAGTCACATTTAAGTCTTTTATCCATTTTGAGTTTATTCTTGTGTATGGTGTAAGTTGATGGTCTAGATTAATTTTTTTTTGCATGTAGCTGTCCAATTTTCCCAACACCATTCATTAAAGTAGCTGTCATTACTCCACGATATGCTCTTGCCACCTTTGTCAAATATTAATTGAGTATATTGCCTTTGGTCCATTTCCGGGTTCTCTGTTCTGTTCCACTGGTGTATATACCTGTTCTTGTGCCAGTACCAGGCTGTATTGATTACAGTGGCTTTGTAGTATAACATGAAATCTGGTAATGGGATCCCTCCAACTTTGTTCTTTTTTTCAAGATTGCTCTGGCTATTCGGGGGTTTTTTGGTTCCATATAAACTTTTGGAGTATTTGATCTAGTTCTGTGAAGTATGTTGTTGGTATTTTGGTGGGGATTGCATTGAATCTATAAATTGCTTTTGGTAGTATGAATATTTTAATGATGTTGATTCTTCCAATCCATGAACAAGGTACGTGCTTCCACTTTTTTATATCTTCCTCTATTTCTTTTTTCAATGACCTGTAGTTTTCTGCAAATAGGTCCTTTATTTCTTTGGTTAAGTTTATTTCTCGGTATCTTAATTTTTTTACCGCAATGGTAAATGGGATCATTTTCTTAGTTTCTCTTTCTGTGAGTTCATCATTGGTGTATAAGAATGCCATTGATTTCTTGACATCAATTTTGCATCTTGCTACTTTGCGAAATTCATTTATTAAGTCTAGTAAATTTTTGATGGAATCTTTGGGGTTTTCTACATATAGTATCATGTCATCTGTGAATAATGACAGTTTCATTTCTTTCTTTCCCATTTGGATCCCTTTTATTTTTTCCTCCTGTCTGATTGCTGTGGCTAAGACCTCCAGGACTATGTTAAATAAGAGTTGCAAAAGTGGGCATGTTTGTTTTGTTCCTGTTCTTAAGGAAAGGCTTTTAATTTTTGCCCATTGAGAATAATGTTTGCTCTAGGTCTTTCATATATGGGCCTTAATTATGTCAAGATATCATTCCTCTATTCTCAGATTGCTGATTGTTTTTATCAGAAATGTGTGCTGGATTTTGTCAAATGCTTTTTCAGCATCTATTGATATTATCATATGATTTTGATCTTTAAATTTGTTTATGTGGTGTATCACATTTATTGATTAGCAAATATTGCACCAGTCTTGCATCCCTGGGATGAATCCCACTTGATAATTGTGAATACATTTTTTGATGTATTGCTGGATTCAATTTGCTAGTATTTTGGCATCTCTGTTCCTCAGGGGTATCGGTGTGTAGTTTTGTTTCAAGTAGTGTCTTTTTCTGGCTTTGGAATTAGAATTATGCTGGCCTCATAAAAAGAATTTGGAAGAATTTCTTTCTCTTGATTTTTTTGAAATACTTTGAGGAGAATGGGTATCAGTTCCTCTTTGAATGTTTGGTAAGATTCCCCAGTGAAGGCGCTGGGGCGTGGGCTTTTGTTTGGTGGGAGAGTCTTGATTACATCTTTAATTTCTTCTCTTGTTATTGGTCTGCTAAAGTTTTCTATCTCTTTCCAGATCGGTTTTGGGAGACTATGTGTTTCTAGAAATAGGTCCATTTAGCTTTCATTGTCAAATTTTTTGCCGTATAATTGTTCATAATATTTGTCAACAATCTGTTGTACTTCTATGGTGTCAGTTATTATTTCTCTTCTTTCATTTCTGATTTTGTGTATTTGGATTCTCTCTCTTTGTTTCCTGGTAAGTCTAGCTAAGGGTCCATCAGTCTTGTTTATCTTTTCAAAGTACCAGCTTTTTGTTCTATTGATTCTTTGAATTACTTTTGTGGGGTTTTTGTTAGTTTTTTATTGTTCTCCATGTCATTTATTTCTGCTCTGATCTTTACTATTTATTTTCTTCTACTTGCTCTGGTGTGTTCTTTTTTTATAAATTATTTTTGTTACTGATGTTTCTCCTTACCTACCCCATTGACACCCTTCTCCCCATATACCTCACCCCATCCCTGGCTTTGTTGTCCATGTACATTGCTTATGTGTACATACATATAACTTATGTGGTTTATCTTGTCCCTTCCCCAAACACCCACTCTTCTGAGGGTTGTCAGTCTGTATCCTACTTCCATGTCTCTGGGTCTACCTAGTTCGTCAGACTGTTATGTTTATTATATTCCACAAATAAATGATATCACGTGATATTTGTCTTTCTCTGCTTGGCTTGTTTTGCTTAGGATAATACTCTCTAGATTCCTCCATGTTGTCTCAAAGGATAAGAAATTTTTCTTTCTTACATATCCATAGCATTCCATTGTGAATATGTACCACAACTTCTGTATCCATTTGTCTACTGATGGACACTTGGGCTATTTCCAGATCTTAGCTATTGTAAATAGTGCTGCTATGAACATGGGGGTACATATATTACTCCTGATTGGTGTTTCTGGCTTCTTAGGGTATATTCCTAGTAGAGGATTCACTGGGTCAAATGGAAGTTCAATTCTTAATTTTTTGAGTTAACACCATATTGTTTTCCACAGTGGCTACACCAGTCTGCATTCCCACCAGCAGTGTACTAGAGACCCCTTTTCTCAACATCCTCGCCAACACTTGTTTAATGATTTGTTGATGGCGGCCATTTGGACAGTTGTGAGGTGATACCTCATTGTTGTTATAATTTGCATTTCTTTGATAATTAGTGATATTGAGCATTTTTTTATATGTTTCTTGGCCATATGTATGTCCTGTTTGGAAAGGTGTTTATTCAGCTTCTCTGCCCTTTTTAAAATTGGGTTCTTTGTCTTTCTTTTGTTGAGTTGTATGGGTACTCTATATTTTTTGGAAATTAAACCCTTATCTGATGTATCATTGTCAAGATGCTCTCTTATACCGTGGGTTGCCTTTCCATTTTGATGGTTGCATCTTTTGCTGTACAGAAGCTTTTAAGTTTTATGTATTACGATATGTTTATTTTCAACTTTGTTTCTGGGGCCTTAGGGAATGTATCATTGAAAATTCTGCTGCGTATGATTTCCAACATTGTGTTGCCTACATTTTCTTCTAGGATTGTTATGGTTTCATGAGTCACATTTAAGTCTTTTATTCATTTTGTGTTTATTCCTGTGTATGGTGTAAATTTATGGTCTAGTTCCACATCTTTGCATGTAGCTGTTCAATTGTCCCAACACCATTTATTAAAGATGCTGTCTTTACTCCATTGTATGCTCTTGCCTCCTTGGTCAAATATTAATTGACCATAAAATCTTGGGTCCATTTCTGGGTCCTCTGTTCTGTTCCACTGGTGTATATACCTGTTATTGTGCCAGCATCAGGCTGTTTTGATAACAGAATCTTTGTAGTATAACCTGATATCTAATATTGTGATCCCATCTATTTTGTTCTTCTTTTTCAAGATTGCTGTGGCTATTCAAGGTCTTTGTTGGTTTCATATAAACTTTTAAAATATTTGTTCTAGTTCTGTGAAGTATGTCATTGGTATTTTGATGGGGATTGCATTGAATCTATATATTGCTTTGGGTAATGTGGACATTTTAATGATGTTAATTCTTTCAATCCATAAACAAGGTATGTGCTTCCATATTTTTATATATTCTTGTATTTTTTTTCCGTATACTGTAGTTTTCTGCAAATAGGTCCTATACTTCTTTGGTTAATTTCATTCCTAGATATCTTAATTTTTTGCTGTGATGGTACATGCCATTATTTCTTTTAGTTTCCTTTTGTGATTACATCATTGGTGTATAAAAATGCCGTCAATTTCTTGATATTAATTTTGTATCCTGCTACTTTGCCAAATTCATTTTTTTAAGTCTAGCAGTTTTTGATGGAGTCTTTATGGTTTTCTATGTATAGTATCATATCATGTGCAAATAATGAGAGTTTTACTACCTCCTTTTCAATTTGGATCCTTTTATTTTATTTTATTTTTTCATGTCTGATTGCTGTGGCTAGGACTTCCAGTACTATGTTAAATAAGAGTGGCAAAAGTGGGCATCCTTGTCTTGTTCCTGCTCTTGAGGGAAATGCTTTTAGTCTCTGCCAATTAAGTGTGATGTTTGCTGTAGGTATTTCATATATGCCCTTTATTATGTCGAGATATAATCCTTCTATTCTCACAATGCTGAGCGTTTTTATGAGAAATGGATGCTGGATTTTGTCGAATGCTTTTTTGGCATCTATTGATAAGATCATGTAGTTTTTATTCTTCATTTTATTTATGTGGTGTATCACGTTTATTGATTGGTGAATATTGTACCAGGCTTGTATCCCTGGGGTGAATCCCACTTGGTCATGGTGAATAATTTTTTTATGTATTGCTGGATCTGATTTACTAGTATATTTTCAAGATTTTGGTGTCTATGTTTATCAGGGATATTGGCCTATAGTTTTGTTTTGTGTTTTTTCTTTTTTTTCTCTGTAGTGTCTTTCTCTGGTTTAGGGATTAGAATTATGGTGGACTTATTAAACAAGTTTGGAAGTCTTCTCTTTTCTGAAATTTTTTTAAAAAGCTTGAGGAGAATGGGTGTTAGGTCTTTTTTGAATGTTCGGTATAACTCCCCCATGAAGCCATCTGGGCCTGGGCTTTTGTTTGCTGGTAGAGTCTTGATTACCTTTTCAATTTTCTTAGTTGTTATTGGTCTGTTCAAGTTTTCTATCTCTTCCCAGTTCCATTTTGGGAGACTATGTGTTTCTAGAAATATGTCTATTTCACTTAGATTGTTGATTTTGTTGCCATATAATTGTTCACAGAAGTTGTTAACTACCTTTTCTATTTCTGTGGCATCAGTTGTTACTTCTCCTCTTTCCTTTCTGATTTTGTGTACTTGGGTTCTCTCTCTTTATTTCCTGGTGAGTTTAGCTAAGGGTCCATCAATCTTGTTTATCTTTTCAAAAAACCATCTCTTTGTTTCATTGATCCTTTGAATTTTTTTTTTTTTTGGTCTCTATATCATTTGTTTCTTCTGTGATCTTTACTATTTCCTTCCTTCTACTTGCTCCGATTTTCTTTTTGTTTGCTTTCTAGTTCTTTACATTGTGAGTTTATATAGTCATTTAGAAATTTTTCTTGTTTCTTGAGGTAGGTCATGAACTTCCTTCTCAGAACTTTTTTTGCTGCACCCCATAGATTTTGTGTTGTTGTTCATTTTCATTGGTTACCAGAAAGCTTTTAATTTCTTCCTTGAACTCCTCGGTAACCCATTCATTTTTTAATAACATGCTATTTAGCCTTCATGTGTTCAAATGTCGTTGCATGTTTTTGTTGCATTTGATTTTTAGTTTTATGCCATTTTGATCTGAGAAGATGCTTGATATGATTTCAATCTTCTTCAACACGTAGAGATTTAGTTTGTGTCCTATCATGTTGTCCATCTTTAACAATGTCCCATGTGCACCTGAGAAGAATGTGAATTCTGTAGTTTTGGGGTGTAATTGTCTGTAGATATCTATTAAATCCATTTGGTCCACTGCTTCATTTAAAGTCTCTGTTTCCTTGCTAATTTTTTTGTCTGGAGGATCAATCTAGTGGTACCAGTGGGTTGTTGAAGTCCCCTGTTATGATTGTATTGCTGTTGATTTCTCCTTTGAAGTGTTCTAGAAGATAGTTAATATATTTTGTTGTCCCTATATTGGGTGCATATATATTTACCACGGTTATATTTTCCTGGTGAATAGATCCTTTTAATATTATGTAGTGGCCTTCTTTGTCTCTAGTTATGGCCTTCATTTTGAAACCTATTTTCATCAGATATGAGTATTGATACCCCAGCTTTCCTTTCCTTTTTGTTTGCTTGGAAGATTTTTTTTTTCTATCCCTTCACTTTCAACATACGTGAGTCTTTTGTTATTAGGTGGGTCTGTTGTAAACAACATATAGATGAGTCATGCTTTCTTTTTTTTTCCTCACCCGAGGATATTTTTCCATTTTTTTGTACAGATAGAGTGGGAGGGAGAGAGAGGAAGGGAGAGAGAGAGAGAAACATCGATGTGAAGGGACACATCGAGTGGCTGCCACCCGCACGACCAACCAGGGCCGGGGACAAACTGCAACCGAAGTACGTGCCCTTAGCGGGAACCGAACCTGGTCTCTCTGGACCGCAGGCCGACGCTCTAACCACTGAGCCAAAGTGGCCAGGGCGAGTCATGCTTTCTTATCCAGTCAGCTATTCTGTGTCTTTTTTTTTTTTTTTTTTTTGAGCATTCAGTCCATTTACATTTAAGGTGATTATTGATATATGCTTATTTATTGCCATTTTGTTTAGTGTGGTTCTATTTTTCTTTCAATTTTTTTTTTTTTTTTTTCTAATTACAGCAGTCCTTTTAGCATATCTTGTAGTGCTGGTTTGGTGTTAATATATTCCCTTAGCCTTTTTTTTTTTTTGTCTGGGAAGCTCTTTATTTGACTTTCTATTTTGAATGATAGCCTTCCTGTGTAGAGTAGTCTTCGATTTAGATCCTTGCTTTTCATGATCTTGATTATTTCATGCCATTCCTTTCTGGCCTGTAGTGTTTCTGATGAGAAGTCAGCTGATAGACTTATGGGCGTTCCTTTGTAGGTAACCGTTTGCTTACCTCCTGCTGCCTTTGGGATTCTCTCTTTGTCTTTAATTTTTGGCATTTTAATTACTATGTGTCTTGGTGTGGGCACTTTGGGGTTCTTCTTTTTGGGGGCTCTCTGTGCTTTTTCAACTTGAATGCCTTCTTTTTTTTTTCCTCACCAGAGAACCTTTTTCTATTTTTCTTCAGATAGAATGGAAAGAAGCAAGAGAAAGAGAGAGAGAGAGAGAGAGAGAGAGAGAGAGAGAGAGAGAGAGAGAGAAACATCGACATGAAAGGCACACATTGAGTGTCTGCCACCTGTACAGGCAACCAGACCCAGGGACAACCTGCAACCGAGGTAGGCATCCTTTTTCAGGAAATGAACCCAGGTCTCTCTGGACCGCACGCCGACCCTCTAACTGCTAAGCCAAACCAGCCAGGGCTTGAATGCCTTCTTTCTTCATCAAGTTAGGAAAGTTTTGTGTCACTATTACTTCAAATATATTCTCTAACACTTTCCCATTTTCTTTCTCTTCAGGGATTCCTACGATGTGAATGTTATTACATTTCCAGTTGTCCCACAGTTCTCTTTTGCTTTCTTCCTGTTTTTTAATTGTTTTTTTCCTTTTGGTTTTCAGCTTCCTCTACTCTTCTGGTTAGTCCTTCCAATGTGTTATTTATTTCTGCTATGTCATTCTTCATTTCCACTTGGTTGGTTCTCAATGTTTCTGAATCTTTACTCATGGTGCTGATGTCCTTACTCATGCTGTTCAGCTTCCTCAAGATCATGGCTCTGAACTCTACCTCTTATAATTTCCTTAGCTGCATTTCATTGATCTCATCTTCTATAGAGTTCTCTGTTCTTTCATTTGGAATTTGTTCCTTTGTTTCACCATTTTGGCTATCTCAGTGTGTTTTGGAGCCAGCCAACTTTTCCCTGTGGGTGTTGATCTTCTGCTGTTTGTGGCTCTACTGGGTTTTGATGAGCCTGCGTGGGCCCACGTTAAACACCACTGTCAAGTCTTACTTTCTTGGGTTGATTTGCAAGCCCATAAAAGGTTCCGTTATCCTCTAGCTTTTTGCTTGGGGTCTAGTCATCTCAGTTTGTCACGGCCTTCGAATGTAGCGCTCTTGTTCTGTATAAGATGATTTCCAGAGGGTTGGATAGATGCTGATTGTTAATGAGCCTCAATTTGCATTTCTTTGGATCACCTGGAAAAGGGTGAATCTCCGAGGGTGACGGGCAGCTGCTTTTCCCCACAGTTCTGGGAAGGAGCACATTGGCCACCTTTTTTTTGTGGCCGCAATTCAGCAAAAACTCTGAGTGCCCTTCAAATCCTGGGTGTCCCCAGAGTGCTCCACCCCAGTTTGCCTTCCCTCTGCCATAGCCCCCAGGTGAGTTGCTGTGGTTATTTAGCCCTCTGTCACAGCTCTTTGCACTGTGGAGTGGATTTGGTCTTTATTCCCCAAGGGCACTGCTCGCAGCTAAGTCTGCTGCTGTCAGTGTGCTCCCAGCCTGCCACCCTCTCACACCTCCACAGATCCTACTAGTGTCCCTGGTTTTATGGTCCTGTCCTGCTGCTTTTCTGTTGCTTTTTTCCAAGAATTTGTCTTTATTTTATTTGTAATTCCCATTTTGTCCTGGGAGATCCTCTTGTAGCTTCCATTCACTCCACCTCCATTTTCACATCCTCTCTGCCTATGTTATGGGCTGCAGGGTTGCCCAGGCCTCTACAGTGCTTCAGCACCCCACATGTCCTGCAGGTAACTGGATGGCATAGTCCCTGCTGTGTCACACAGGCCTCTGTGGTGCTTCAGTACCCCACATGTTCCATGGGTAACTGGATGGTACAGTCCCTGCTGGTCCAAACAGGTCTCTCTGGTGCTTCAGCACCTAGCAGGTCCCATAGGTAACTGGATGGGACAGTCCCTACTGGTTTGCAGAGGCCTCTCTGGTGCCCCCACACTCTGCAGGTCCCATGAGCAGGCAGCTGGATCACACCAGTCCCTCTCAGGCTCAGGCTTCCCACCACTCTTGTGGGCTGCTGAGTGACACAGGCTTCTCTGGTGTCCCAGCTTACTGCAGGACCCACAGGTAGCTGGACTGCACCAGTCCCTGTCAGGCTCTGGCTTCCCTTGGGTCTTGTGAGCTGCTGGACCACACAGGTTTCTGTGGAGCCCTGGGTCCATCCGCTAGTGGCTGGGGAGTGCTGCTGCCCTGTGGGGCTCAACTCCTGCTTAGCTTTTGCTGTAGTTTTGGGGGATGGGCCTCATCTGCTGGTCTGTGCTTCTGTTGCCTAGGGATGGATGTCTGCTCATAGCCTCTGTTGCTGGGGGTATATCTTTACTCTGATCAGGTTGCTACCATGGACAATGGTCCTGGGATCCTGGCTGTCCCTGGTTTTCACGACCAGCACCTTGGAAGCTCTACTTCTGTGCACTGGTCTGTGTTGACACAGAGTGTCCACTGGTCTGATGGTGCCAGGTGCACTGGTGGCTCAGTTTGCTGGGCCCTAGCTGCTCCCCCTGCCTCCTCCCAGGGATTACCCGGGATCCTCCAAAATGGCGGGACCTCCCCATGGAACAGGAAGAGGCACCCCAAAGAGCCGCTTACCATGGTAGCTGACTGCTCCAGTCCACAGCACAGGAATCTTCTAGTCTGCATCTCTGTATTGCAGGAGTTTGGTCATCACCTTCATGTCCACTCACACTCTCTCACACACTAGCTCACTCTCTCAAACACTCACCCTCCATCCAGTCTTGCCCATCACCATCTTCCCTGTTTTTGCCTGTTTGTTTATTATTAATTTTAAATTTTTTTTATTAATTTAATTTTGTTACAGATGTTTCTCCTTCCCCCCCCCAGATACCCTACTCCTTATCCTGCCCCCCCAAGCATTGTTGTTTATGTCCATTGGTTATGTGTACATGCATATAAGCTCTTTAGTTTATCTCCTCTGAGGTTTGCTTAATATGTTTTGACTATACACACCTCAACTCCTCTCTAGAATTTAAATAAATATAGCAAGCAGGAGATTTTTTCAGCTGCTTTAGTTATGAGGCTATGTCAGAAGCAAGACATTGGCACTGCCAGTCCCACCCTAGACCTAGCTCTCTGACATCTCAACCTGATCAGCTCCAGTCTAAAAATCTTCCTTTTAAGATCTTAAATCCTACAAGATAAAGAAAGGAAGAAAATTCACATCTAAGGAATTGTATATAGCATAAAGCATACAACCAAGAGGTCAAATGCATCCCAGAACATTGTAAAATGTCAACTCCATAAGTTGTATGTTGTACCTCATATGTGATATTCCAATACCTAGCACATTGAGTGGCTAGGCATTTAATATGTGCCCAGTGTATATTTTTGTAAGAAAGAATATAAGGAATATAAGGGAAAGAAGGAAGAAGGGAAGTTTCTAAGAAAAATATGCAAAGAAGGAATAGTGATAGAATAAGGCATTCTAGAACTCTAAGGCCCAGGAGGTAGAAGGGACCATAAGAGACCTCTACATTTACATAGGAGATTATCTGAACCACTAATCACTCCATTTTTGAGAATTCATTGTACAAAAGTCTCACTTTGTATTCCATTTTTATTGTTAGTATAGTTACACTCACACACTGGTTTTTAACTTACTGAAAATTCCCAGACTATACATCCAGGTTTACTATTCCCACCTGAGATATCAATGTGCTACTTAGGAAATTTAACTTTATTAATTTAGTTTCCAGAGCAGCCAAGCAAATGGTCAATTTTCAAAAGAAAAAAGAATTAAATCAACCTAGTTGTATCCCCTTATCCATGATCCCTTGAATGGTCATGGCACTTAGATAAATATCTTTATATAAAAGAATTTCTGGTTTATTTAGAGAGAGGGGGAAAGTCCTTGTAAAATTCTGATTAGTTCAGACTCAACAAAACTAAGAAAGTTTATTTATTTATTTATTTATTTAATATTTTTTCTTTATTGATTTAAGAGAGAGAGAAGGAGAGGAGAGAGATAGAAACATCTATGAGAGAGAACATCAATTGGCCGCCTCATGCATGCCCCCCGCTGAGGATTTGGCACACAACCTGGGCATGTGCCCTGACCAGGAATCAAACCAGCAACCTTTTGGTGCATGGGTCAATGCTCAGCCAGTGAGCCACAATGGCCAGGCAAAACTAAGAAAGTTTAATGTACTCTGCTCTTAAGGGGAAAAGAAAAATTAAATTAGAAGCCATCACAATTAAAATTACAACAATTTTCAAGGCCTGCCTTGCATTCAGAAACATTCAAGCAGGATTCCTGTAACTTTTATAGTTGAAGCTTTGTACAATGGTAGCAAAGGGTATGAATGATCTTCTTATGGTCCTGAAACAGTCTCAGTGCATAAAAATACAATGATGAGGTCAGCCAGTGTGGCTCAGTGCTTTAGCACTGACCCATGCACCAAGAGGTTGCTGGTTCTATTCCCCATCAGGACACATGCCTGAGTTGTGGGACCAATCTCCAGTGGGGTGCATGCAGGAGGTGGCCAATCGATGTTCTCTTTCATGGATGTTTCTATCTCTCTCTCCCACTCTCTTCCTCTCTCTCTAAAATCAATAAAGAAAAAAAAAAGAAAAGAAAAAATACAATGATGCCATATGAACTTTTGGAGTGTTTGTTCTAGTTCTGTGAAGTATGTTGTTGGTATTTTGATGGGGATTGCATTGAATCTATAGATTGCTTTGGTAGTATAGACATTTTAATAATGTTAATTCTTCCAATCCATGAACAAGGTATATGCTTCCACTTCTTTATATATTCTTCTATTTCTTTTTTCAATGACCTATAGTTTTCTGTGAAGAGGTCCATTACTTCTTTGGTTAAGTTTATTTCCAGGTATCTTAATTTTATTGCTGTGATGGAAAATGAGATTGTCTCTTTAGTTTCTCTTTCTGTGATTTTCTCATTGGTGTATGAGAATGCCATTGATTTCTTGATATTAATTTTGTATCTTGCTACTTTGCCAAATTCATTTATTAAGTCTAGCAGATTTTTGATGGAGTCTTTAGGGTTTTCTATGCACAATATCATGTCATCTGCAAATAATGACAGTTTCACTTCCTCCTCTCCAATTTGGATCCCCTTTATTTTTTCTTCATGTCTAACTGCTGTGGCTAAGACTTCCAGTACTATGTTAAATAAGAGTGGTGAAAGTGGGCATCCCTGTCCTGTTACCATTCTTAAGGAAAAGGATTTTAATTTTTGCCCATCGAGTATGATGTTGGCTGTAGGTTTTTCATATATGGCCTTTATTATGTTGAGATATGATCCTTCTATTTTCATATTGGTGAGCGTTTTTATCAAAAATGTGTGCTGGGTTTTGTCAAATGTTTTTTAAGCATCTATTGATACGATCATATGATTTTTATCTTTCATTTTGTTTATGTGGTGTGTCACATTTATTGATTTGCAAATATTGTATTATCCTTACATACTTGGGATGAAACCCACTTGGTCATGATGAATAATTTTTTTGATGTTTTTCTCTATCTGATTTGCTAATATTTTGTTAAGGATATTGGCACCTGTGTTCACCAGGGATATTGGCCTGTACTTTTCTTTCTTTGTAGTGTCTTTGTCTGGTTTTGGAATTAGGTTTATGCTGGACTCATAAAATGAGTTTGGAAGTGTTCCATCTTCTTGGATTTTTTGGAATAGTTTGAGGAGAATGGGTATTAGATCTTCTTTAAATGTTTGGTAGAACTCCCCCGTGAAGCCATCTGGGCCTGGGCTCTTGTTTGCTGTGATTTTCTTGATTACATCTTCAATTTCCTTTGTTGTTATTAATCTGTTCAAGTTTTCTGTCTCTTCCTGGTTCAGTTTTTGAAGGCTGTGTGTTTCAAGAAATGTGTCCATTTATCCTAGATAGTCCATTTTTTTAGTATATAAGTGTTCATAGTATGTTTCGATGATTCTTTGTATTTCTGTGGTGTCAATTATTACTTCTCCTCTTTCATTTCTAATTTTGTTTATAGAACAAAAAAAGACCCTGAATAGCCACATCAATGTTGAAAAAGAAGAACAAAGTGGGAGGGATCACATTACCGGATTTCAGGTTATACTACAATGCCACTGTAATCAAAACAGCTTGGTACTGGCACAGGAAGATAGATCAATGGAACAGAATAGAGAAACATAAAATTAACCCAAGACAATATGCTCAATTAATATTTGACAAAGGTGGCAAGAGCATACAGTGGACTCAAGATAGTATCTTCAATAAATGGTGTTGGGAAAATTGGACAGCTACTTCCAAAAAGTGAAGCTAGAACACCAACTTAGACCATATATGAGAATAAACTCAAAATGAATAAAAATCTTAAATGTAACTCATGAATCCATAAAAATTTTAGAAGAAAATGTAGGCAACAAAATCTCAAATATCATATGCAGCAGAATTTTCACTGTTACATCACCTAAGGCAAGAGAAACAAAGGAAAAGATGAACACATGGGACTACATCAAACTAAAAAGCTTCTGTACAGCCAAAGAAACAACCATCAAAACAGAAAGGGATCCCACTATATGGGAGACCATAATTGCCAATGATGAATCAGTTCAGGGGTTAATTTCCCAAATATATAGAGTGCTCATACAACTCAACAAAAGGAAGACAAAGAACCCAATTTAAAAAATGGGCAGAGGACCTAAATAGACACCTCTCCAAAAAGGACATATAAATGACCAGGAGACATAAGAAGAAATGCTCAACATCACTAATCATCAGAGAGATGGAAATTAAAATAACAATGAGGTATCATCACCTCACACCTGTCAGAATGGCCGCCATCAATAAATCATCAAACAACAAATGTTGGCGAGGGTGTGGAGAAAAGGTGACTCTAGTACACTGCTGGTGTGAATGCAGACTGGTGCAGCCACTGTGGAAAACAATATTGTGTTACCTCAAAAAATTAAAAATTGAGCTGTCATTTGACCCAGTGATCCCTATTCTAGGAATATATGCTAAGAAACCCGAAACACCAATCAGAAAGAATATATGTGCCCCCATGTTCATAGCAGCACTATTTACGATAGCTAAGTTCTAGAAACAACCCAAATGTCCATCAGTAGGTGAGTGGATAAAAAGCTGTGGTACATGTACACAATGGGACACTATGCAGCTGTAAGAAATAAAGATCTCTTATCCTTTGAGATGACATGGAAGGACCTGGAGAGTATTATGCTAAGCAAAACAAGCCAAGCAGAGAAAGTCAAATATCACATGATCTCACTTATTTGTGGAATTTAATGAACTAAACAAACTATTGAACAAAATTAACCCAGAGACATAGAGCTGGGGTACAGACTGATAAGCCTCAGAGGAGTGGGCTTGAGGGGAAGAGATAAACCACAGAACTTACATGCATGTATGCATGACCAATGAACATAGACAACAAACCTGGGAATGGGGCAGGGGGGAAGGGGAGGGGGGTGTCGACGGGGGAAAAATTAGAAGCATCTGTAACAAAAAACATATTAATAAACAAAAAATAAATAAAAATTATAAAAAAGTGTTAACTAACTAACTAAATAAATGAAATAAAAATACCAAAATGATTCCAGATTTTCCATAGTAATTCAAGCAATGTGAACACAGGCTCCTTGGTAAGATTTTTAAAATGGATGTTAATATTAAGAAATTCCTCAGCTCATCCTTTAGAGATCTGGAATACTTTATGAGGCAGAATACCCAATTCATCATCATTCTGCAATGATTTTGTCATATCATTATCAATGTAGTGGTAGAGATGGTAGTGGAAGTGGTAGTAGCAGTGGTGACTGTTGACATTTATTTAACCCTCGCTACATGGTGAACTCTAGATGAATTCACTTATTTATTTATAAATTATCATATTTAATCCTCAAATCAACCCTCTCAGGTGAATATTAATATTATATTTACCTTGCAGATAATGACACTAAGGAACAATATGTTAGGTATTTTGTCTATAGTTACTAGCAGGGCAATTTAGAGAAAATTAAGTTGGCCTGTGACCATAGATCAGATTTTATCTTGGCATGAAGCTTTCTGCTCCAACCACAAGTATACCTCACTCTTTGGCTCTCTCCAAATCATTTTCTAACACAATAATTAGTAGAGATCAGATGTTAAATTGGGAAGCTAGGTAAAAGACCAGGTTAAAGTCAGAGGAACTCAACCCCAGCCATCCCCCAGTTCCATAAACATAGATTAAAAATATTTCTCCTCATGAAATATTAAAAAAAACATAATTTTTAGATGGTAAGAAAAGCATGACATTACTATGTAAAACTATAATTTATATAAAAATGTTTTCCTGATGATTGTTAGATTTTCAGATAAATTAATATATTCATAACTCACTATAATAAAGAAGAATTAGGCAAGTACTTTATATCTATCAACTCTGTGATCTTTTCTCATCTTATTAAAATCAACATTATTCTGATTATAGGCCAGGTGTTCAGATTACCTTTTAAATTGATAACAATATAATATTAGCACCATATTCTTTAAAATATTCACATACTTTATGCAAAATCATGATTGTTAGCAGGATAATAATTGGCTTAATTAAGAAAAAGGAAGGGAAGGAAACAAACATTTATTGACCACCTGCATCATATTTTATTAGGTACCTCCACATACATTATCTCATTATGATGATAATACATATCTCACATAACTTAAATGAGGATTAAATGAGCCCACATATGTGAAAATGCCCGGGAAAGATAGAGAAAGGGACCTAGTGTTATAGATATGTACCATGTTCTAGGTCCTGTGCTGTGTGCTATCACATACATATTTCTTTTAATCTTCACAACAGCCCTGCACGCTTGGCCTTGCTATCCAGATTTTATGCATAAGGATACTGAGGATCAGACATATTTTTAATCCCTAATAACATACAGCTAGTAGATGGTTGAGCTAATTCAGACCCTGAGGTTATTGAGTTATACATCCATGAACTTGCCACTTCATTAAAGAATAGCAAAAGCTTTTTTGTTTTGTTTTGTTTAATTCTCACTTGAGGATATTTTTCCATTTATTTTCAGACAGAGTGGGAGGAAGAGAGAGGGAGAAACATCAATGTGAGAGAGATACATAGATTTGGCTGCCTCCCACATTCCACCGATCACGCCCGGGGATCAAACCACAACCAAGGTAAGTCCCCTTGACAGGGATCAAACCTATGACTCTTTGGTCCATGGGCCAATGCTCTAACCACTGAAGCAAACCTGCCAGGGCACAAAAGCCTTTTTAACAGCACTTCATTATAGGGAAGGGAGGAAAGAAAAACACCAACATCCATTCATTTATTCATTCAACAACAACTGAAGACATAGTTGTGCCAGCAGCTGAGCTAAATTTTTCCATAAATTATCTCAGTAAATCTTTACAACATACCTAAGGAGAAGGCATCAGGATTATTCTAATTTTACAGATGAGGAAATTGGAGCTCAAGGAAGTTAAACTGACTTACTCAGCATCACAGAGCTAAGACACGGCAGAATCTGGATCCAAAATTTAGTTGCTTATCTTCAAAATCTGTACTCTTTCCAGTATATTGTGCTGCTTCTTGAACTCAAATTATGCTCCCCTCTATATGCAAAGCAAAGTTTTATGAATCATCTTGGACACCATAGGAAGCCCAGATTGCTGGTCCCCAACACTAGGGCTCTATTATGTGGACTGACTTCTGTAGCCAGGAGAGAAAGTGAGAAAATGAAAGAGGCAGAGAGAGAAGTGCTCAGTCATGCTGGTCACCTGAAGTGGAAGGGAATACAAGAAACCATCAATTATAGCTGTCTTCTTAATGCAACAGTATTTCTGAACTACTGCCTATTCTTACACTAAAGATATATTGATGCTATCCTGAACTCATGATTGTTCTGTGTACACCATGAGTATCATATCAGAGTGGGATGTGTTCTATGCAAAAGTATCTCCACCACTGGAGGTAGAATTCCATGGCTCCTTCTGCTAAATAAAGAGTAACACAGAAGAAGCTGCTAAAGAATTAATAGACTTGATGGATCTCCTAAGACTATTTTAAAGTCATGAATTTGCCTCCAAGATCAGTGTTCTGTCATTCACCTCAGCAACATCACATTTTGTCCTACTAATCCATGAGCCAATGCCCATACTGCTGGGTAAACAAGCCCAAGCCTACCCTCTTCTCTAGGGTCAGTGGTCATTTTCATCTCTGGTTGCAGCAACATTCATATCCTCCACTCTTGTAACAGTTCTCACTATTCTTCCAGCCAAGGACATGATTTTTGTATTAAATATTGATCAAGCTAACTTGTCTTTTCTTTGATTTAAAAATGCCCCCCTTGGCTCTTCCTCATAAGGCCATCTTTCTATACTTGCACCAGTAGAACAGAACTAGAAGTCAGAAGTTCCATAGAATCCTTTCCTAGGTGACCCAAGGACTACCCTAGGGAGTTGTTGGCCCAGAATGAAAGTCTGATATTAATGAAAGCTAGATGCAAGGTTCAAGCTCTGTGAGACAGGTTAAAATCCTACATAGGAAAAACTATACTGCACTTGAAATCTCTCGGTAGTCACCTGCCAAACACAGACCTGGGATCACAATAAGGAACTGGGCCAGAGAGTAGAAGGCTTCCAAACAAAATCTTCAAAGTGTACATGTTAATGAGTGGGTTCGCCAAGGAAAAAACTGCAGACTTAACATGCATAAAGCAGTGTAATGGAAGATAATACACGTGGTCTTTGAATGTGGAAACCTGGGTGACTTGTGACAGTTACTTAATCCCTCTGAGCTTCTGTTTCTTTATCTTAAGCAGTGGTGATCTTGGTGGAAAGAATCTGAAGCATGAGCCAGGCCATCACATTTACTGAGTGCATATTTCATGCCAGGCATTATACTCAGTACTTCACATATACATTCACTTCATCTTACCAAATTTTTTTCAAGTTATGAACTATTTTTGAAATAATAATACACAATATAAATTAGTACCTGGTTTGTAGGGCCTGGATTTTAGCACACAATAAATGTCAGCTTCCTTCCTTTTGACATCTATAACAAAATGACAAGAATTCCAGTTCCCAAAGAAGACTTTTTTTGGTGGTTCTCCCTAGTGCTTTTGAAGTTTGTATTTTACATGTGAAAAGGCTTTGAAGCAACTATTTTTTAAGTAATCATAGAATGTCAGAGCAGACGGTACCTTAGATATTGTTGATGTCTGACTCCTCAATGTTTAGAACAGAAAAAAATGCTTATTTATTATTGGTTCTGCAGCAAGGACTACACCACAACCAAGATGTCCTCCCACCCAAATGTGTATGTTTAAATGATTTTTAAGGGACTGGCTCAGAAAAAGCTATTATTAACCTTGCATTAATAGAAATAAAGGGCAGCATTCAGATTCAGGTGGCTGCAGCTCATGAAGCTCCTTGAGGTTTCAGGAAATGGCTTTGGGGCATGGCAGGAAATTAGGGAGAGAAATGAATCCACAGTCCACAGGATTCATCATATTGGAATAGACAATTTGGAAGCAAAGGAGGAAATAAAAGCAAAACCATGACCTCTAAACATCCCTATCTTTGGAAATTAGGAAACTGCAGAATGTTTAACTTTCTCTGTGGGGTTGTGAAGCGCACTGGCTTCTCCCATGGGCTCGTTTACAATTCCTACCACAAGTCAATCCAAGCCATATTCACCCAAAGACCCCTGTCAAAATGAGTAAATTGACAAGGAAGAACTCTGTTCCTGAGTTGGCTTTATGTTTTGCAAATATTCCAGAAATGTTTGCTGAATCAGTGAATCAATTAATCAAAGCCAGCTTAGGGAGATCCTTCTGTTCTCACTGGAACACAGAAGTAGAGTTTCTAATGTCACCCATAGGCATTGTCCATTAGTTCTGTTTCTCAGCTCCTAGTCTTAAGGTAGGGAATGGACCTTCTTTGGAGAAGGCAACACCTTTTTTTCAAAAGTAAAACTGTCTAGTAGCTGTGCTTCAATCTGAAAATTTCAAAAAAAAAAATGGTAAGCAGACCCCTAGGCAGGTAAACCTGAAAATAAAAACTGTGGTAATAACTACAATTTCTCAATAATCTAACGAGATTAGAGATGAAAACAAAGCTTCCTGTTCTGTTAACACTTCATCTGTCACTCACTCAAAGGAAAAGTATGTAATGGTTCCGTTCATCTGTCATCAGAACCATATTTCTCATAGAGAAATGGTATGAGTGAGAATGGAAACAATCAAAGGGACACATGGGTTGTGGGAGTGGGAATGGGGAGGAGGCATCAATCAAGGGAATCATCTTAAAATATTAGAGCAAATTCCACTCTAGTCTGTAACTTTCTCAGAATGAACAAGCACTGATTTTTGCTCACCTGCTTACTTTATATATATATTAAAAGAGTAGATAGAATACCAATGTCTTAAAAGAATTCCAGAACTCTGATATGTACATACATACATAAACTCAAAGGTTTACAGGATACACACATAGATCAAACATACAGAATGTAACAAAACCAAAGAGGCCAACGTATATAATTAGACAGACACAAATCCATAAACAAACACACATAAAAAATATAAATCACACACACACACACTTTTGAACACAGCTCCTGGACTAATTGAACAAACTGAATGCTCCCACATGGTAGCTTGCTATTACTTCCAATCTCTTTACCTGCCTCAGCACTTAAAGGTTTTCCCTAACTTGTTCAATTGTTTTAAACTTTGTAACACTCCCAATGCAATTTATCACCTATCCTTAGTAACTGGTGTTTGAGGGGTTCTAGAGTGTTTACTTTAAATTACACCCTTCTCTGGAATAAGTTAAAACTCAAAGATGGGAATAATAAAATACCTTTACAAACTGTATCCTTCTTTTTTATTATATTATTAAAGGGAAAATCATCCTCCCTACACAACACCTCATTGTACACAACACCTCATTGTCCATAGGATATCTTGGCCAAATCCAAATCGTTATGAACCATGTTTCCGTTTTCAATAGACATTTTTCAAATCCTTGCCACTGTCCTGCTCCTATTGAGACAACATCATATCCAGCTTCTCTGAATCAGCACTAGATTTGAGTCAGATATTAAGAAAATAACAGGAAATTGATATCCCAAATAATGTATTTGTAATCACTGTCCTAAGTCTCATTCTGAACAGGAATTGAGTTGGTAACAACTTAACTTACTATGACTTACTATATCAAGAGTGGGGAAAGAGAACTTGTTTGCTTCACCCTCTGTTTTTTTTTTTTTTTTTTTCCTTTATTGATTTCAGAGAGAGGGGAAGGGAGAGATAGATAGAAACATCAATGAGAGAGAATATCAATTGGCCGCCTCCTGCACGCCCCCCACTGAGGATGGGGCCCACAACCTGGGCATGTGCCCTGACTAGGAATCGAACCTGCGACCTCTTGGTGTATGGGGTTGATGCTCAACCACTGAGCCACACCAGCTTGACTGCTTCACCCTCTTGATCACTATAATTACAAACCCCACACATTTTTGGGGAGTTCTTTATAGTTTACGAAGTATTGTTGTTGCTTTGTTCCATTGTTCAAGTTGTTCCTTTGCAGGTCCTTAAAACAGTTCTTTGAAGTTACTGAAGCACATTTAATGATTGTTTGCATTTTACTAACAGGGAAACTGAAGCCCAAGAGTGTGTGATGACATGTCAAAGATCCACAGAGCTAAGTAGTGTCAGAGCTAGGTCTTAGACCTATGTTTTTATGACTCTACAGACAATGATTTTAAAACTATAACACTGTATTCCTTGCTGCCTACTCCATGTCACCCTCCCCTAACATATGCAACAGGGTAAGTCCCTTTTCTGGCTTTTACACTTTTCTGGCAACATCTCAGGCTTCTGTCCTCCTGTGCTCTCAGCAAACTTAACCTATTTTATATTTCTTCACCCTGGACCATCTCCTCTATGCCCAAATGGATAATATTGTCTTGTTTAATCTTTATGAGGTGTTAAGTAACTTGCCAAACATTACACAGCCAACAAATTGTAGAGCCAAGATTGCAATCCTGAGCCAATGGGCTTTAATGCCTATGTTCTTCCTACAACATTACACTGCCTCTCAGAGCTAATTTGTTAAACTAATCTGTTAATGGATCAATACCATACAAATGCTAATCAAAAGAAAGTTGGAATAAATGTATTTCCCATATTATTGCAGTCAATGTGACACAAGAGCAGTTTATTACAATTTTTCTAACTGAATTCTATTGTCAGGATATTGCCCAATGTTGTACTGTATACCTGGGTAGATCCTGTGACATAACTAGGGGATAATGTAACACAGTATAATAAACCACTAAATGAAACATATTCAAATATCCACATATAAATTGGAGGTAATAATATATTTTAAAAAGACACAAGGAAGAAGTTAAAGTTGTCTGCAATGACCAAAAAGCAAATAAAAATTGAGCTTGGCTAGGAATGATTTTGAAATTTATAGATAAAAAAAAAAGAGGGCTTGCCATAGAAGAGAAAGTGCATAAGCAAAGATGTAAAGGCAGGCTCCATGTATAGAAACAAGAAAAAGACTGGGTTGATTTTAATATAAGATAAAGGTTATGGAGAAGTTCAAAATACTGTGTTGGTTTGGAATAGCTAGTTGCCCTCAACACAAGGAAAGTTTGTATTCACATAAATGCTATTTTCGTAAACTTACAGAGAGTTTTCACGAGAAAGATGGGGAGAAGGGTTTCCCTGCAAGCTGCCTCAGACTTTTCTCTCCTTTTAGATGCTAGGGGTAGGGCAAAAAAGTCTTCTCACTTCCTTGGTACAAGCAAAGATCTATTGCTTTGGAGAGGGCAGAAGAAGCAAAACATGCCTGCCTCTGAGAAAAGGCTAGGGAAACTTTTACAGTTGGCCCTTGTTTATCACACTAAATCAGTTCCAGACTCTACCACAATAAATAAATTTTCGCGAAGTAAGATTCTTTATTTGGTATACAGTCGTCCCTTGCCACTTCATGCTTCAACTTTCATGGCTTCACTCTATCACAGTTTTTTCAAATACCATACTATATACTATATTTGAAAAAACCACAATAGAGTGAAGCCGCAAAAGTCGAAGCGCAAAGTGGTGACAGATGACTGTAACTAGAACTCAAATAAAATTCTTTGTTAAAGGGAGAATGATATAAACAAAATATCTTTTACCACTGGAGCAAGGGCAGGATCCTACAAACAAACCACTGTCAAGAAACAAAGCAGTCACCCAAACCTGATGCAAGATATTGGAATGATTAGACAGAGACTTTTTAATAATTATGATTAACATAATAAATAATCTACTAGAAAAGATGGACATATGTGCATGAACAAATGGGAAATTTCAGCACAACAATGTAAACTACATAAAAAAGTGAAATGGCTCCCTGGCCAGTTTGGCTCAGCTGTTCGAAAGTCAGCCTATGGACAAAGTGTCATGGATTTGGTAAAAAAGTGGGGGAATAAAAAACACAGAATCCAAAATTTGTGAGACAATATATATATGACTAAAATACAAGTATTTGAGTCTCAGTAAAGAAGGCAGAAAATAATAGGGCAGAAGAATCATTTAAAAACAATGACTGAGAATTTTCCGAAAGTAATTAAACTATAAACCACATATCTAAGAAACTTGGAGAAAAAAGATGTGTATAAATATAAGATAGATCATAATCAAGCTTCTGAAAATGAACTATAAAACAAAAATACTGGTGGTTAATACTGGTACATACAGAAGAACAAACATTAGAATAACAGCACACTTCTCATCAGAGACTATGCAAGCCAGAAGATAATTGGGTGATGGATTTAAAATATTAAAAGACAAATCTGTGAAACCAGAAATCTGTACTTAGTAAAAAATTTTTTTAATAATATAGAGAAAATAAAGACTTCCTTAGACATAGAAAAACTGAAAGAATTTGCATCTAGTAAACATGTGCAACAAGAAATGATAAGGGAAATTATTTAGGCAGAGAGTATATAATACAAGATGTATACTTGGATCTATAGAAAGAAAAAGAAATGCCAGGAATGATAAAAGTAAAAGTAAATGTAAAAGGCAGACTTTGAATATTTTAGACTCTTTAAAAGAAAACAGCCAGTTTCAAAATAAAATAGTAACAATGAATTTTGAAGTTTATAACATATATGTAGGTAAAATGTATGGTGACACTTGCACAACAGATATGAAGGAAGAATTGGAAACATATTAGAGTAAGTTGCTTATACTATATGTGAGTTCTAAAATATAATTTGAAGTTGGATTCTGATTAAAGATGAAACCAATAAACAGCATTTTGAGAAAAGATAAAAATAACTGAATAGAATACATAAAAATGACACCACAAAGATTACCCAATTTATTCAAAACAAAGCAGAAAAGCAAAAAAATTAACAAAGAACAGGTGAGATGAACAGAAAAAAACTAGCAAGATATTGAAGTAAATGTAACCATATCAATAATTCATTAAATGTGAATGGTCTGAACACCTACAGAAAATATATTGTCATATTGGTTATAAAAACAAGGACCAATTACACCCTTTTTATAAGAAGCTTACTGTAAATATAAAAACATTAATAGATGAGCCCGGCCAGTGTGGATCAGTGGACTGAGGGTCATCTCATGGACTGAGAGGTTCCGGTTCGGTTCCTGGTCAGGGCAAATGCCCAGGTTGCAAGATCGATCCCCAGTGGGGGGTGTGTAGAAGACAGCCAATCAATGCTTTCTCTCACATTGATGTTTCTTTCTCTCTTTCATTTTCTCTCTCCCTCTAAAAAAAAAAAAAAAAAATCAATAAAAATATTTAAAAACATTGATAGAAGAAAAGTAAAATGTACAAAACTAAAATATACCATGAAAATCTTAACCAAAAGAAAGCTGGAATAGCTGTATAAATTAATATCAGACCAAGAATACTTCAGAACAAGTAATATTACTACCAAAGATCATAATTCTAAATGTGTGTCTACCTATCAACAGAATTTCTAAATATACAAAGCATAAACTCTCAGAACTGAAAGGAGAAAAAAAAAACAAAAAAACAAGTATGTTATTACAGTTGACTATTTCAATATGTCTCCTTTATTTAATAATAGAACAAGCAGGCAAGAGATAAATATAGGTCTGTATGATATGAGCAAAGACCTTGATCTAATTAACATTTAAAGAACATACTACCCAACACCACATATCAGATGCATATGATGCATTCACAAACATAGCTTTTTTTTCTGATTAACAAAAGAAATACAATACCTTAAAAGAATTAAAGTTATAGAAAGTATTTTCTGATCACAAAAAGAATTAAACTAGAAATCAATATTCTGGAAAATATCTAATTATTTGGAAATTAAACGATACCATTGTAAAAATCCATAGGTCAAAAAATTCACAAAATAAATTGTTAAATATTTTAAATTCAATGAAAATAAAAATAATTCATAGATTGGAAGAATTAACATCATTAAAATGTCCATACCACCTAAAGCAATCTATAGATTCAATGCAATCCCCATCAAAATACCAACAACATACTTCATAGAACTAGAACAAATACTTCAAAAGTTCATATGAAACCAAAAAATACCTTGAATAGCCACAGCAATCTTGAAAAAGACGAACAAAGTAGGAGGGATCACATTACCAGATTTCAGGTTATACTACAAAGCCACTGTAATCAAAACAGCCTGGTACTGGCACAAGAACAGACATGTAGACCAGTGGAACAGAACACAGAACCCAGAAATGGACCCAAGGCAATATGCTCAATTAGTATGTGATAAAGGTGGCAAGAACATACAGTGGAGTAAAGACAGCCTCTTTAATAAATGGTGTTGGGAAAATTGGACAGGTACATGCAAAAAATGAAACTAGATCATCAACTTACACCATACACAAGAATAAACTCAAAATGGATACAAGACTTAAATGTGACTCATGAAACCATAAAAATGCTAGAAGAAACTGTAGGGAACAAAATTTCAGACATCACATGCAGCAGAATTTTCACTGATACATCCCCTAAGGCAACAGAAACAAAGGAGAAAATGAACACATGGGACTACATCAAATTCAAAGTCTTCTGCACAACAAAAGATACAATCATCAAAAGGAAAGGCAAACCACTGTATCGGAGAGCATAATTTCCATTTATATATTGGATAAGGGGTTAATTTCCAATTATATAGAGTGCTCATACAACTCAACCAAAGGAAGACAACCCTATTAAAAAATGGGCAGAGTAACTAAATAGACACCACTCCAAAAAGGGGAAACATTTGTAACAAAAATAAATTATTTAATTTTATATATATATATATATATATATATATATATATATATATATATATATATATGATAGACATAACACATTCTTAGAGGGAAAATTATAGCAGTAAATGCTTATACCAGAAAAAAGAAGAGCTTTCAAATCAATAATCTAAATTTCCAGCATAAGAAATTAGAGAAAAGAGCAAACCAAATCTCAAAGTCAAAAGATGAAAAGAAAATATAAATAGCACACATCAGTGAAATCAAACTCTAGCTCTGAAACAAGAACAAAATTTATAAACCCTAAGGCAAATGGATCAAGAAGAAAGAAAAAAAGACATAAATTATCAATGTAACAAAGAAAGGAGGTACATTACTACAGATCTTAGTGAAATTTTTAAATAATAATGCATAAGCAATGTTGAAGTAGTCAATGTTCCTTCTAAAAAGTAAAAGAAAATTTGAAATGATATATTTACCCATGTAAATAAAAAGGATAATGAAGGACTCTTTTGAACAATTTTTGCCAATAAATTAAATCAGTTATATAAAATGGACAAATTTCTTGAAAGATTTTACCATTGCTTACTCAGGAAAAAATAATTATCTTAAATGGTCTTATATCTTTTACAGAAATTAAATTCATAAGTAGAAATTTCAAAACAAACAAAAACAACAATTATAAACAAATTCAGAAAATATAAGAAACACGGTCCAACACATATTATTATACCACCAGTACTCTGATATAAAAACTGGACAAGGAAATCACAAATACAGAAAAGTACAAACAAATACTTCTCAGGAACATAGATACAGAAAGACTTAACAAAGTAACAGTAAACTAAATCTAGCAATATATACAAAGGAAAGTACATCATGATTATGGTAGGCAGAATAATGACTCCCCCAATATATCCATGTTCTAAGCCCCAGATCTTACAGATATATTATGTTATATGGCAAAAGAAAATTAAGGTTTCAAATGGAGTTTAGGTTTATAACCAGGTAACCTTAAAATAAGATTATTGTGGCTTATCCAGTGGTCCCACATGGAAGCACAAGGATCCTTAGAAGTAGAAGAGGAAAGCAGAAGAATAAGTGTCAGAGTGATGTGACATTAGAAAGACTCACTGGCCATTTCTAGCTTTGAAGGTGTAAAGAATTCACTTTCTAAGTAATGTGGGCAATCTCTAGAAGATGGAAAAGTCAAGAAAACAAACTCCACCCACTTCAACCTCCAGAAAGAACACGGGCCCACCAACACCTTCATATTAGCCCAAAGAGTCCTGAGTCAAATTTCTAATTACCATTACATTTGTGGTAATTTATTATAACAGCACAATGAAATTAATATATGGGTCTTAATAGGTAGGACTAAGTATTAAGGTTGAAGTAATCCATTATGAGGTGCTATGCAATCTTTCAAAATTGAGAACAGGACAAATTAAGCTGTGAAACAAATCTTATCTCATGTGATTCACCATATTAAAAAATTTACTTGAAATGTCTCACAGTACAAAACGTAAAACAAAAAACTATAGCACTTCTAGAAAAATTCAATGTGACCTGGGTTACGCAAAAATTTCTTAGAACACAAAAAGCATATACAACAAAAGGAAAGTTTGACAAATTTGACTGTATCATAATTCAAAACTTCTATTCTAATAACACAAAGGAAACACAAAGGCAAGCAACAGCAAGGAGAAAATAGTTCAGAAAACATGTCTGATAAAGGACTTGTACTTATAAATTCAAAACTCAATAATAAATAAAATAAACAACCCATTGAAAATATGAGCAGCTTTAAACATACACTCTAAAAAGGTGTCCAATATAATTTTTCTTTAGAAAAATCTAAATTAAAACCAAAATAAAGTAGAATACACATATTTCACATGGCAAGACAAAACAAAGCAAAAATACCCTGACAATATCTGATGAGAATGCAGAGCAACTGGAACTTATGTACACATTGTTTTTTGAGAAAGCAAAATACTATACCTTCTTTGGAAAACAGTCTGGCAGTTTCCTATAAATTTAATTATAGAACTTATGACCCAGGCACTTCACTCCTATGTATTTATTAAAAGAAATTAAAACATGTCCACAAAGACCTACAAGAAAATACTTATAGCAGTTTTACTCAACAGAGTTAACAAACCAAGATAAACCAAAATTCCCATCAACTAATGAATGACCAAAATGTGGTATATTTATCCAACAAAACAACACTCCATGAAAGGAACAAACTACTACTATAAACCACAACATGGATGAATCTAGAAAGCATTATGCTATGTGAAAGAGGACAGACAAAAAGGTTAAATCTTTTATAATTCCAGTTATATAATCTCTGGAAAATTATATGAGGCAAATAAATCAGATTAGTGGTCTCAGGGGTGAGTGGAGGGCATTGACTACAAATGAACACATGAAGACTTTGGGGGAATGAAAATATTCTATATATTAATGTGATGGTTGTTAAATGACTATATGTTTGTTGAAGCTCAGAACTATATACCTAAAGGGGTAAACTTGACTGTATGTAATGATACCTCAATAGACCTACTTTTTATAAAAGGTAACATAAAATAAAGAGTGGAGATAAATATTAGGTTCTTAAGCAGAAAAATGATGGAATAAAAAGGTTCTTTGTTTTATCTAATCTCTTTTTAACATTAAGTTTTTGCAAGATAAATTAGAATTAATATTAGGGATTTGGTAGATCAATTGGGGGATACAGAATAATCCAGGTACTATATTAGGTAATGAGGGACAATAATAGCCATCCTGACACATTTGAAAAGTTGTCATGTTGAAGAAAATTTACACTTATTCTGTACAGCTCCAGAGGAAAATAAAAACAACTCAAGCTTTTCTGAAATGTAACATGTCTATATATCAATGAGCTCTCCATTAATACTAATAATAAAAAAAAAGATGGAAACTGAATATCAGCAAGTTTTAGTGGCTACAGACTGCAGGGGTTTGAATACGGCAGAGGAAGAGAAACAAAGAATAATGTTTTTTCCTTTATTTTGGCTGCTCCTAGATACTCCATACATTTTCTTTTGAGCTCCCCATTATGTTTTAATTTCTTCTTTGTAAGCCAGATTCCCAGATAACCCAGCCTCAAATATACCAAAGAGTCTGAAGACAGAAATCTCTGTTGAAGCAATTTGCTCTTCAGAGCTTTAGATAAACTCAAGAAGCAGTATTTCCTTCCATCAAAGATATAGCAACCTGGTAATACTCTTCAGGTCCCTCCTCAAAATGGGGGAAAATTGGGGCACATCTGTAATACTTTAAAAAATAAAGATAAATTTATTTAAAAGATATAGAAACCTGGTAGTCAATAGGTCAAGGTGGGCTCTGGGAAGTTGATTTAATCTGCTTCAAAGAGTAGAAACTGTAGCAGTCATGATTTAGAGTCCTACAGCATAATCAATGTGGAGTTTTATATTGGGTCAATGTAGAGGCAGCTTTTTCTCTATATTATGCATATTTTATCCAGATAGAACAGTGATTCTTCGAGTGTAGCTTAGGTAGTGAAAAGTTTTCATGAGCAAAAGTGGGGAAGTACTTCCTTTCTTCAAGTAGTGCCCAGTTTTCTGAAGTAATAATTTTCTTTTTCCCTGAAGGCTTGAGAGGAAAGTTTTTCAACTCCCACACTGGCATTCTAAGAACTATCTGCTACAATGTAGTAAAGACAGCCTATTCAACAAATGGTGCAGGGAAAATTGGACAGGTACATGTAAAAAAAAAATGAAAGTAGACCACTAAGTTACACTATACACAGGAATAAACTCAAAATGAATAAAAGACTTAAATGGAAGTCGTAAACAATAAAAATTTTAGAAGAAAATGTAGGCAGCAAAATTTCAGACATCACACACAGCAGAATTTTTACCAATACATCTCCTAGGGCAAGAAAAGCAAATAAAAAATTTAATAACTGGGACTATATCAAACTAAGAAACTTGTGTGCTACAAAAGAAACCAGCATCAAAATGAAAAGGGAACCCACTGAATGAGACAACATATTTACCAACAATACATTGAATAAGGGGTTAGTTTCCAAAATATATAAAGTACTCATACAACTCAACAAAAGGAAGACAAACAAGTCAACTTAAAAAATTGGCAGAGGACCTGAATAGACATTTCTCCAAAGAGGACATACAAATGGCCAAGAGACATATGAAAAAAATGCTCAATGTCACTAATCATGACAGAGATGCAAATTAAAACAACTATGAAGTTGCCATTTGTTGAAGCTGCCATCAACAAATCATCACACAATAAGTGCTTGCCAGGGTGTGGAGTAAAGGGGACTCTAGTACACTGCTGGTGGGAATGCAGACTGGTGCAGCCACTGTGGAAAACAATATGGTGTCTCCTCAAAAAATTAAAAATTGAAGTGCCATTTGACCCAGTGATCCCACTTCTACAAATATATCCTAAGAAGCCTGAAACACCAATCATAAAAACATATGTACCCCCATGTTCATAGCAGCACTATTTACAATGGCTAAGATCTGGAAACAGCCCAAGTGTCCATCAGTAGATGAGTAGATAAAAAAGCTGTGATACATTTACACAATGGAATACTATGCAGCTGTAAGAAATAAAGATCTCTTACCCTTTGAGCTAACACGGAGGGACCTGGAGAGTATAATGCTAAGAGAAATAAGCCAATCAGAGAAAGACAAGTATCACATGACCTCATTTATTTGTGGAATATAATGAACAAAATAAGGTAATGAACAAAATAGATCCATAGACATGGAAGTAGGGAACAGATTGACAAATCTCGGAGAGAAGGGGTGGGAAGAGTTATACCAATGGATACAGACAACAATGTGGTGAAGGCAGAGTGGGGTGGAGCAGGAGGATGGTGTCAATGGGGAAAAAAGGAGGGACATCTTTAATACTTTCAACAAGAAGATATATTTAAAAATAAATAAATAGAAACTATATGCTAAAAGACTATCCTGCTAATGTTCAGATGTAAGGGTGCCTTATCTTCTACTTACCAACATTTTCTAAGAGTCCAGTATATGTGTCATGCCTCATTGCAGTCCTATTTGAAAATTTTAGGTGAGATTTTTTTTTTATTTGACATCAATGCAGTTATAAAATGATGAAGGCATTAAATGTCCCTCAGCAGAAACATCCTTTCTCCCTCTGGAAGTATTTTGGGCTAAGGTAAAAGCACTGACACCATGGGATTTCAACTGAGGTAACTGCTTTTAAGATGTATCTATTTTCCTTCCCCAGATCTTTTAACAATCTATTAAGGAATGTTAGAGATTCCCTGAAGTTGTAATTTAGGTTTGAGGTCTTCAGGAAATGGCTGCTGGACCCTGGAATGTGGGTCATTGGCAATATTCCATAGGTCACAGTACCCACTTACTATATGCAACAGGCATGCTTCCCCCCACCCTGAAAAGTGTTATTTAAGTTGCTTTATTTTTACAAATCAAATTCTTTGAAAATGCACCAAGAGAATGAATCTTTTATTTTCATATGTTTTTATTGATTTTCTTTTAGAGAGAGAGGAAGGAAAATGGAGAGACAGATAGAAACATCATTTGAGAGAGAAACATCAATCGGCTGCCTCCTGCACACCCCTTACTGGGGACCAACCCCACAACTCAAGCGTGTGCCCTGACCAGGAATTGAACCAGGACCTCTCAGACCATGGGACAACTCTCAATTCTTTGAGCCACACCGGCAGGGCGAGAATTAATCTTAATAATAGAAAGACTTGGTGTACATTTGTTTTATATATCCAGGATTTTACCTATCATGACAGCCTCAAGCAGAGTAAAATTCAATTGTAATTATGCCAGCCACCCCACTCAAGGACAACCTAAAAGTCAAGTTCTTCATGCCTGCCCTTACCTATCACTACAACTGGCATGATGGCATTTTTATCATTGAATCTACTAGCTACTTGTGTGACTACAAACCTAGCCTTAAATATGACTTAGAAAAAGACAATAGTATGGTGATTAACAGATGGAAAGGGGGTGGGGGAGGTGGAAGAGAGTATAAGAGGGATAAATTGTGATGGAAGGAGACTTGATTTGGGGTGGTCAACACACAGTACAATATATCGATGATGTATTATAGAAGTGTACACCTGAAACCTACATATTTTTAAAAATTTATTCTTTCTATTATTGACAGTATTATAGATGTTGCTCATTTCCCCTCACCCCCTTTGCCCTCTTCCACCCAGCCCCACCCCACCCCAGGCCTTCCATCACATTATTTTTCTGTGTCCATAGGCTAAGCATATAAACTATTTGGTTAATTCCTTCCCACCCCATCCCCACCTCCACTCCCCTTCCCTCTGACATCTGTCAGTCTGTGCCTTGCTTCCATGTCTCTGGACCTATTTTGTTCATCAGTTTATTTTGTTCGTTATATTTCACATGTAAGTGGGATCATGTGATATTTGTCTTTCTCTGACTGGCTTATTTCACTTAGCATAATAATCTCCTATGTCACCTTAATAAATTCAATTAAAAAGAAAAAAGAGAAGAAAAGCCCTTACTTTTTATTTCTTGGCTATGTCTTACACATCTTCATGACACTACAACCCTAAATTATCATATATAACTTTCAATCACTTGACACAACTGTTTGTACCAAATTGATTGAATTGGTCAGTTCGGTTAATGATCTATTTGTTCTTCTCATTCCTTTTCCCCACCTCCATAGCAGCCTCCTTAGAAATCCTAAGTTTTCTAAAACAGAAGGTATAAATTATCAATCAAACAAAAAATAAATAAAAATAAGAACAGGAGGGTTGGTGGGCTTAGGAAGGTAGATGGAGATTGCTTAATAATGAATTGAACTTAAAATGTATCTGAACTCAGACAAGGCCTAAAAAATTCAGAGGCCTCTGCATCAACTCATTCATGCATTCACTTCACCAAGTCAGTGCTCCCTTCTTGTGCACATTGATGGCTTGGGAGAAAGAAACTGTGGGAGAAAACATATCCCCTGTGAGTTCCTGTGATAGTATCTAGATCTATGCAGGAAAGGACAAGGTTAAAAAACAGCCTTGAAAATATGTGAACAAAGCCATTTCAAATTCTGATTGAGTTCAATTCTCTTAGTTAGGGACTTAGTCTGAGTTCAGGATACTCAATCTGTGGCCATTTTTATTGGCTCAGTATATGGCCAGGTTCTAGGAGATCATCAGTCCAGACAGCACCCAAACAAGCCTATAATCATTTCTTCCAGAAAACCAACCCTGGGGAAAACAATGGACAGGGAATTCTATAGTTGTGACTACTCCTGGGTCTATCCAGTTATCCAAAAGTATAAGTACTCTTCTTCAGCACAATGCTGCTAGTCTATCTTTCTCTCTGTTTGGTAACGTCCTCCTCATTCTCAACTGGCTTAACCAACTGTAAAGACTTATGTATCTGTTACTCAACAATCTCTCCTTCCTGGGCATCTGCTTCTACAATAGCAGCAGCCCAAACATACTGGCCAACGGCCTTATTTCTATGTTGACTTTCTTTGTGGCCCACTGTTTTCCCTAGATAACATATCCCCCTTCCCTTGGCATTATGGAGTGCTTCCACCCAGCTGTCATGGCCTAAATCTGTGCTATAGACATCTGGACCAATCTGTTGCTTACTTATGTAGATAGGATCTGCATTGGCCTGGTAATCAGTTGCTGGATAACAGAAAACACTTTCAGTGGAATCCTCATGTCCACCATGTAACCATTCTATTATGTCTCCAATATCTTCAACTATTTTACATGTAAGATCTAGACTGTGCTAAATATGACATCCTCTTACACCAGCCTCAGCATACTGCTGCTGGTGGGCAATAGAACTATAAGCTTGCTTTGGCCCTTTAGCTTCATCCTCATATCCCATGCACCTTCATGACTGCCTCCTAGCCCTCCACTATGCACCTTGACATCTCAAAGTATTTCCCATGTATGGTTTCTACTTTCTCTGGTGGACATTTTTATGGCACATCCATCTCTATGTACCTGAAACCTCATTTAATGGTGTCCCAAGATAAAAACAAGTACATTGCTACCTTCCATGGCATCATCACACCCATGCTCCACACCATCATCTGTAGCCTGCAGCAAGGGTGTGAAGAATGCCTTTAGGAATTAGGTAGGAGAACACAACTTAGACCAATAACCCAAGATTTACTTCATCCAGCTCATGTATATCTGGGTAAGCAAGTATCAGATAACTTACTTCTTTATGAACAGATACCTACAAATTTTAAGCACTTTACCAAACACTCTTAGGGCTCTAGGCATGGTCCTAGCTCTTAAGAGGGAGTTTCAATCTGGTTTGGGTTGGGAGGAAAGATAAGTGTACCAACAACAGCAATATAAGAACAAAAATATAGGCAGGACATAGTGCTACAAAAGATCTAAGTTAAGATCATGGCATCCTGAAGAGCATGAGGAAAAGTTCACTTCACATTACTTTGGTACGTTTATGATAAGCTTTATGATGGAATTGGCAACATCTGATCTGTCATTTTCCGTATGAGGAGAGTTTGGATGGAGGAAGATAAAAGATGGGGATAAAGCAATCAACCCAGGAAAAGGGAACACAAAAAACAAAAGCCTGGGGATGGTAAAGAAAATAAGACAGTATGGGAGAAAGAGAGAGATCCTCTTTGACTGGAAGGGAAGGAATGTGAGGATGACTGAGAAGAGGATGGAGAATTTAGCACTTACCTCAGACAGGAATTGTCATTTTGGGAAGTCTGGAATCAGACTTGCTGAATTCAAATCCTGGTTCTGACAAACAGTTGTGTGACCTTAAGCAACATGTGTGGTCTCTCTGGACTTTCGTTCAGTAACCATAAAATGGGAGAAATAACAGTACCTATATGTCATAAGGTTATTTTGAGGATAAAAGAAACTAAACCATAGGAAGTAATTGAAATAATGTAAGCTCTCATTAAATGTTAGCTATTATCATTGTTATTCTTGGTTTGTCCAACATTCAATGAAGTGAGAGGTTCTCCAGTTATTCATCATTTTTGACTTGCTTCTTTTTATACTCACAACAGTTTTGGATATGAAGTATAAGATCAACCCCTATTTGAAGCACAGTTGAATATATGAGTAATTGAAAAGGAATGAATGAATGAATGAATGAATGAATGAATGAATGAATGAATGAATGAATTGCACTGGGAGTCTTCTTAAATTAGAGTCTCTGGTGTAAGATCTGTTGTCAAGCCAAGATTCCTCTGTGCAGCATATGCCTCTATTCAACATATGATGCATTTGCACTTATCCAGTCTTTGGAAGGTGGTATAGGGACCAGGTGTGTACAGAACGTATGAAGACAGCCAATGGTGAGAGGACAGAGCACTGACCAGCAAGCAATTAGGAGTACTAGGTTTGAACCCTGCCTTTGTTACCATGTGGTCTTCAGCAAGCAATCAACTTATAAACCTCAGGTGTTTTATATCTAAAATGGGAATGATAATAGCTATATTTCAGAGTTCTAGTAATAATAAAAAAAAATCAACTAGGTGACAGTGCCTGACATTCTAAATGAGGGTTTCCCCAGTTTTATGTGATAATAGCTAATATTAAGACATGTTTGTTGGTTTTCCTAAAGTTTGCCCTATGGTAGGGACAGGGACAGTAAATATGCAGAAGTAGCCAGAATAAAGACATTCTGGGGGATATCCACACACTGTCAACAATAGATAAGTGACCACTTTCCAATGCTGCTCTCTAAGACAGCTGCCAGCTATTTGTGACTTAGCATTATGCCTCCAGTTTCTAATTTTGGCAGGCAATAAGAAATCAAGAAATATTTTTCGAATTGAGTTCAGTTACAGATTCACTCTTCCACCACTCATATCACTCTGTTTCTATATCTCCTCTCTGTCTGTCCTCTGCCCCATTCATACATTTATTCATTCAACAAATGCTCACTACCTACTTATTGACTGTCAGACCCTCTGCTAAGTTTTACTGTAGTTCAAACTGCTTTCTCATTCTATTACCAGTCTCCATTAGTCAGTCTATCTGTCTGTCTTTCCCACACTCTTCCTCTTCATTTTGTATATTATTGTTGTGATTTTATATCCTTTTTATTTTCTCCGTTTCTTCCTGTCCTTATAACACATCCCAGTCACCAATTAACCCACTTCAGTGTTGTTCTGCCCCCAAACTCAGAGTTACTGGCTCTTTATTCTCCCTCTTAACCGCACCTAGTCCCAAGAGACAGCTTCATCTCTGGGGAAATTGGCACAGACATTCCAACAGCAGGCCTGATAAATGGGAGTTATTCCCTGTACGCCCAGAAAGGGGTCCCAGCTGGCTCAATTCTCTGTATGTGCAAGCCAGACTAGGCACATAGGTGAGATAAGACCACCCTATATCCCTTTCCAAAGGTCACCACCTAAAATTCTAGGATCTTTAGGGAGCTACCATGAAGTTCCAGAAAAGTCCTTTCTACTCTCACTCATGCTCCAGGCATGTCCTGCCCGGCTTATATCTCCCCATCTGTAGTTCCCTGGTACTCCTGGTAGGTGCCAAAATTAATTCATTCACAGTCTCACTCAACCAAAATTTTGTAAGTACTTATTACTCTTTAGAATTTTTTCCATGTAATAACTCATTTAACTCTCAAAACAACCTAATGAGTTATTAACAGTGTCTCCATTTACCAATGAGAAAACCTAGGCTCAGAGACATGACATAACTAGCTGAAGGTTTCACAGTTAATATGTGGCAGAGTAGATTCAGAATCTGAATCTCCTCCCTATAAGTATCTTTCCCTCCAATTATCATCCATCAGTAGACACTGCATTGTGAGATTGAGTAGTAGACACACTGTGATTAGTGACTGAAGAAAGAATGTCAGATTTATATTGTTCTAGGTTTTGGAATTTACAATATATGTCTGACATCTTCTCTTGAATGCCTCACAAGAATCTCAAACTAAAATGTCCCAAACTGAACTCAACATTTCCTTGACTCTTCCTTCTGCTTCCCCCTGCTCAAATTAGTTATTCCCTCCTTTGTTATTGTCCCCTATAGTTAATGGCACTACTATCTACCAAGTTGTCTGAGCCAGAATCATGCCCCAGAGGCCTCCTGTCCATCCCCACCTTATGCACAATCCTGATGATTTTACCCTCATAATGCCTTTAAACTGTGACACTATTTTTATGTCCCCACTGCCAGGACTATAATTCAAAGCCTTATTACTTCTTGCTTTCACTTTTACAAAAACCACCACTCTCCATTTCTTTCAAAACTCTATTGGTTACTCCTCATCAATCCAAATGTTTAACACGCAAGTACCTCAGAGCTCAGTCCATAGACTAAATCTCTATGTACAGTTGCTCCCTTGTGATCTCATCCAGTCTTATCATGTTAAATACCATCTATGTGTCATCAAATCCCCATTTTTTAGCTCCAGAATAGATATCTCACCTAAAATACAGATTCATATATCCAACTACCATTGGACACCTACACCTGGATGGCTAATAAATATCTTAAATTTAACGTCTCCTAAAGCAGATTCCATCTTCCATTCATCTCAAGCCTATTCCTATTTTAGGTTTCCTCATCTTGGCAAGTGGTGATTCTGTTCTTCATGTTGCTCAGGCCTTGCTGATCCTAGCACATAACAACCATACTCTTGCCTGAATATCTTACTGTTTTATCCATTTGAAATGTTCTTCCACTAGATATATATTTGACTCACTCCTCATTTCAACATTGTCTCTACTCAAATGACATCTTAGCAGAGATGACTTCCCTGACCATCCTGTGTAAAATAGCAGAATCTATCCCCTATCACTCTCTATCCCCTTATTCTGCTTTTCTCTTCAAAACTTATGTATTTATTTGTTTATAATATATTCTAATGCTCTAGAAGGCAATCTATATGAGGACAGAAAATTTGTTTTGTTCACTACTGTATACAAAGTACCCAGGAATGTGCCTGGAACATAATAAGTGCCCAATGAATATTTGCTAAATTAATAGATAAATTAACTAACTAAATAAATAATAGTTATATTAGTAACTATATATACTCTGCATTTCTCTGGCCTCCAATCACTTGCTTATGCTGTTCTATCTGTCTGGAATGTCCATGACATTTTATTCATAATTTCCAGCTCAAATGTTGCTTCTTCTATAAAACTCCATCCAACTCCTCCCTTCACTAGGCAGAATTAATCTTGTCTTTAAGCACCCATGTATTTCTGTAACTCTAGTATATAACTCTCTATATCACTCATCACTTTCTGCCTTAAGTTGGAGTTATCAACGTACCAGGCTGATCCCATGACAAAATATTAAGCTCCTTAAAGTATGGTATTTTGTGAAGTGTCTAGGATAGTGCCTAGGATATTGTTAAATTGAATGGAAGATAATTGAATGCTTTTCAAGGCAGACAAATTCAATTAAGTATAATTAACTATGAGAATGGCAGTGTTACCAAGAACTCAATTAATAAATTTTAATTGCTCTTCCCAGACATGGACATAAACTGATATTCAGCTTTGGGCTATAACATGTATGGATTGCTTCAATGTTAACTTTATATCTATGAGTTGATGCTGCTACCTAGGCAATGTTACTGCTTTTTGTGTCCCCTCCTCAGGGCTTCAGGTGTAAGCGCTAAAGAGCCCAGAGTTGGGCCCATGCATTTTCCATTACATTGGTGGAGGCTCCCTGATGCAGAGCAATGCTTTTCTCTGAAGCTGAGGGTTACTTAGACTGGTTGGAAAACATCTCCCTAGTCATATTTGGAGATCTTTAGAGTGAGAAGGACCATTACTTCTCCATTGCACAAGGGATACATCAGGGTAAAAACAGTTTCTCCCAATATACAAGCCTCCCCAGAGTGAAGATCATCTCCTCTTAAAAGTTGAAGGCCTAACCCTGGTTGGTTTGGCTCAGTGGTTAGAGAGATGGCCCACGGACCAGAGAGGCATGGATTCAGTTTCCATTAAGGGCATGTACCACAGTTGCAGTTTGTCCCAGGCCCCAGTTGGGATTGTGTGGGTGGCAACCAGTTGAGGTATCTCTCTCATGTAGATGTTTCTCTCTGTCTCTCTTCCTCCCTCTCTCCTTCTCTCTCTATCTGAAGATAAATGCAAAAATGTCCTCGGATGAGGATAAAAAAATGAATAAATAAATAAATAAAATCTATAAAAAATAATGTGAAAATGATGGCGGTGGGCAGGACCAGAGGAAGGGTAAGAGTGTGAAAGAGTGAGCTAGTATGTGAGACAGTGTGAGTGGACGTGAAGGTAAACCACCAAAGTGGAGCAGTGCAGAGACGCGGAGGTGAAGGTTCATGTGCTGTGGACAGGAGCAGCCAGCTACATCGGTAAACAGCTCTTCAGGGCACTTCTCCCTATGCCACGGGGAGGTCCCCCCATTTTGGAATATCCCGGGTCTTCCTTGGGAAGAGGCAGTGGAATTGGCTAAGCCCAGCAACCTGAGCCCACCAGTGCACCATCGGACCAGTGGACACTCTGTGTCAACACAGACCAGTGTACAGTAGTGGAGCTGCCAAGGTGACACTCACAAAAGCCACAGAGAGCTGGGAGCCCATCACCATCCCCCACAGTTTCAGCCTGATTAGAGTTGAGGTATACCCCCAGCAACAGAGGCTGGGGAGCAGACATCTATCCCCAGGTAACAAAAGCACAGACCAGAAGCTGAGACCCATCCCCAAAACCTAAAGCAAAAGCTGAGCATTAGTTGAGCCCCATGAGGCAGAAGCACTCCCCAGCAGCAGGACCTGAGGCTCCACAGAGGCTTGTGTGGACCAGCAGCTCACAAGAGCAGTGGGAAGCTAGAGCCAGAGAGGTGCAATCCAGCAGCCTACCCGCTGGACCTGTAGGGTGAGGGAGAGCCAGAGAACCTGTGTGACCCAGAAGCCCATAACATAGGCGGGAAGTTGCTGCTAAAGCCTCAGCTGCGACCCCGCCCAGTCATGTGAAATCTGCTGCTTCCCAAGCCCTTGTCTGGTGCGGCACACACTCCCTGGGGCAGGGAACTCGGTGGCGGCGGCAGGAAGTTGCTGCTAAAGCCTCCGCTGTGGCCCTGCCCCAGTCCTGCGAACTCTCCTGTGGGAAATCTCCTGCCTCCCAAACCCTCAGCTGGGGCCCCATGGACTCGCTGGGGCCAGGGAACTTGGTGGCCGCAGCGGCAGGTAGTTGCTGCTAAAGCCACTGTTGCGACCCCGCCCAGTCCTGTGAACTCTGCTGCCTCCCAAGCCCTTGGCTGGTGCGGCACACACTCCCTAGGGCCAGGGAACTCGCAGCGGCAGGAAGCTGCTGCTAAAGCCTCCCCTGTGACCCCGTCTGAGCCCTACAAACCCTGCTGCCTGCTAAGCCCTCGGCTGGTGCCACAAGGGCTGGCACAGACTGGCTCCGACCAGGGGACTCAACTGGATGCTGCTACCCAGGCTGACTCTTGTGATCTCTGCGTGCTAAGCCCTTGGTTGGTGTTGCATAGACTCGCGGGGACCAGGGGACTCTGCTGGAAGCTGCAGCCACCCCGGCAGTGTCCCGCTACTGCGGCTCAGTGCTGGGGCTTCTGCTAAGTGCAAAACCCTCTACTGGTGCCACAGCCATGGCTGCCCTTGGCTGGAAGCAGCGCTCTCGGGTTAACAGTCCCAGGCGGCTCCACGAAGCAGAGTCTAGACAGAGGCTAAATTGGCAGCAGCCACTCACCTTGAGCTCCAGCAGAGGGAAGGCAGACTGGACTGGACCTGTGTGGGGACACTCGGCTTTGGAGGGTGCTAAGAGCTTTCGCTGAGTGCAGCCACACAGGACTGTGGTCATTTTACTCCTTCCCAGGGCCCTGGGGAGAGGCGAGGCGGAGTCCCCTCCCTCAGAGATTCAATCGCACCTGGTGGCCATTGAAATGCTACTTGAGGCCCATTAACAATCAGCAGCTGCCCCAACATCAGGAAATCTTCTTACACTGAGCACCTGAGGGAGTTTTTTAGGCAACTCAAAAACCAAGGGTCTTCAGGTGACCTATACTAATAGCCTACAGGTAAAAAAAAAAAAAAAAAAAAAAAAAAAGCTAGAGGATAACTACCATTCCCTGGGCTAACAACACTAACCAGAAAAGCTAAAACTTGAAGGTGGTGTTTAAAGTGGGTCCTCCCTGGCTCATCCAAACCCAGGAGAGGGAACAACAAACAGCAGAACACCAACACCCACAGGGAAAATTTGGCAGACTCCAAAGTCCACTGTGATAGCCAAAATGGTAAAAAACAGAAACAAAGCCAAATGAAAGAACATAAGACCTCTACAGAAAATGAAATACATGAGGTGCAGTTAAGCAAGTTAACAGAACTAGAATTTAGCCATGATGTTGAGGAAGCTCAACAGCATGTGTAAGGATATGAGCACCATGAGTAAAGACATAGAAATGTTGAAAATCAACCAGATGGAAATTAAAAACCAAGAGGAAGAAATGAAGAATGACATATCAGAAATGAAAAACACATTGGAAGGCCTAAAAAGCAGAGTAGGGGAAGCTGAGGACCAGATCAGTGAATTAGAAGACAGGCTAGAAAAAATCAACCAATCAGAAAACCAAAAGGAAAAAACGATTAAAAAACAGGAAGACAGCTTAGCAGAACTGTGCGACAACTGGAAATGGAATAATATTCGCATCATAGGAATCCCTGAAGAAGAAGAAAATAAGCAAGGGTTAGAGAATATATTCAAAGAAATAGTGACAGAAAACTTCCCTAATGTGGTGAAGGAAGAAGGCATTCAAGTTCAAGAAGCACAGAGAGCCCCAAGTAAGAAGAACCCAAACAGGCCCACACCAAGACACATAGTAATGAAACTGCCAAAAATAAAAAACAAAGAGAGAATCCTAAAAGCAGCAAGAGATAAGCAACAGGTTACCTACAAAGGAAACCCCATAAGGCTCTCAATTGACTTCTCACAAGAAACACTACAGGCAAGAGGGGAATGGCATGAAGTCATCAAGGTCATGAAAAACAAGGATCTGAATCCAAGACTATTCTACCCAGAAAGGCTATCATTCAAAATAGAAGGTCAAATAAAAAAAAAAGGCTAAGGGAATACACTAGCACCAAACCAGCACTGCAAGACATGTTAAAAGGACTGCTGTAATTACCAAGAGAAAGAGGAAGAAAAACAGTACCACACTAAACAAAAATGGCAATAAATGAATACATATCAATAATCACCGTAAATGTAAATGGACTGAATGCTCCCATAAAAAGACACAGAGTAGCTGATTGGATAAGAAAGCATGACGCATCTATATGTTGTTTACAAGAGACCCACCTCACAACAAAAGACTCATATAGATTGAAAGTGAAAGGATGGAAAAAAATCTTTCAAGCAAACGGAAAAGAAAAAAAAACTGGGGTAGCAATACTCATATCTGATAAAATAGATTTCAAAATGAAGGTCATAATTAGAGACAAAGAATTCCACTACATAATATTGAAAGGATCTATCCAAAAGGAAGATATAACATTGATGAACATATATGCCCCAATATAGGAGCACCAAAATATATTTAAAAACTTCTAGAGGAGTTCAAAGGAGAAATAGATAGCAATACAATCATAGCAGGGGACTTCAACACCCCGCTGACATCGCTGGATAGATCCTCTAGACAAAAAATTAGCAAGGAAACAGAGACTCTAAATGAAGCACTAGACCAAATTGTTTTAATAGATATCTACAGAGAACTACACCCAAAATCTACAGAATTCACATTCGTCTCAAGTGCACAAGGGACATTCGCAAAGATAGACCACATTTTAGGACACAAATTAAGTCTCTACAAGTTCAAGAAGATGGAAATTATATCAAGCATTTTCTCATATCACAATGGCATGAAACTAGAAATCAATTGCAAGAAGAACATACAAAGACATTTGAACACATGGAAGCTAAATAGCAAGTTATTAAACAATGAATGGGTCACCGAGGAGATCAAGGAAGAAATCAAAAACTTCCTGGAAACCAATGAAAATGAAGACACAACAACACAAAATCTATGGGATGCAGCGAAAGCAGTTCTGAGAGGGAAGTTCATAGCACTACAGGCCTACATCAAAAAAGAAGAAAAATCTCTAATAGACTATCTAACTTCACAACTTAAAGAACTAGAGAGCAAACAAAAAGAAAACCCCAGAGCAAGTAGAAGGAAGGAAATAGTAAAGATCAGAGCAGAAATAAATGATATAGAGACCAAAAAAAAAAAAAAAAAAAAACAATTCAAAAGATCAATAAAACAAAGAGCTGTTTTTTCGAAAAGATAAAAAAGATTGATGGGCCCTTAGCTAGACTCACCAAGAAACAAAGAGAGAGAACCCAAATCCAAAAAATCAGAAATGAAATAGGAGAAGGAACAATTGACACCACAGAAATACAAAGGATTGTGAACAAATATTATGAACAATTATACGGTCAAAAATTCGACAATCTAAGCAAAATGGACAAATTTTTAGAAACACACGGTCCCCCAAACTGGACCAGGAAGAGACAGAAAACTTGAAAGGACCAATAACAACAGAAGAAATTGAAGATGTGATCAAGATTCTCCAGGAAATGAAAGCCCAGGCCCAGATAGCTTAATGTTGGAGTTTTACCGAACATTCAGAGAAGAATTAACACCCATTCTCCTCAAACTATTTCGAAAAATTCAAGATGAATGAAGACTTCCAAACTCGTTTTATGAAGCAAGCATAATTCTAATTCCAAAACCAGAAAAAGACATTACAAAGAAGGAAAACTACAGGCCAATATCCCTGAGGAACATTGATGTCAAAATCCTGAACAAAATATTAATAATTCGGATCCAGCAATACATCAACAAAATTATCCAGGATAATCAAGTGGGATTTATCCCAAGGATGTAAGGCTGGTACAATACTCGCAAATCAATAAACATGATACACCACATAAATAAAATGAAGAATAAAAACCATATGATCATATCAATAGATGCCGAAAAAGCATTCGACAAAATCCAGCATCTTTTCTGATGAAAAGGCTCAGCAATGTAGCAATAGAGGGATCATATCTAGATTTAATAAAGGCCAAATATGAAAGACCTACAGCCAACATCATACTCAATGGACAAAAACTAAAAGCATTTTCCTTAAGAACAGAAACAAGGCAAGGATGCCCGCTTTAATCACTCTTATTTAACATAGTACTGGAAGTCTTAGCCAAAACAATAAGAAAGGAAGAAAAAATAAAAGGGATCCAGATTGGAAAAGAGAAACTGAAACTGTCATTATTCACAGATGCCATGATATTATACGTAGAAAACCCCAAAGACCCATCAAAAATATATAAGACTTAATAAATGAAATTGGAAAAGTAGCAGAAAAAAGTTAATATCAAGAAATCAATGGCATTCTGTTACACCAATGATGACCTCACAGAAAGAGAAATATTATATGTAGAAAACCCCAAAGACCCATCAAAAATATATAAGACTTAATAAATGAAATTGGCAAAGTAGCAGAAAAAAGTTAATATCAAGAAATCAATGGCATTCTGTTACACCAATGATGACCTCACAGAAAGAGAAACTAAGAAAATAATCACATTTACAATTGAGGCAAAAAAATTAAGATACCAAGGAATAAACTTAAAGAAATAAAGGTCCTATTTGCACAAAACTACAGGTCATTGAAAAAAGAAATAGAGGAAGATATAAAAAAGTGGAAGCACATACCCTGTTTGTGGATAGGAAGAATTCACATCATTAAAATGTTCATATTACCCAAAGCAATCTATAGATTCAATGCAATCCCCATCAAAATACCAACAACATGCTTCACAGAACTAGGACAAATACTTCAAAAGTTCATATGAAACCAAAAAAGCCCTTGAATAGCCACAGAAATCTTGAAAAAGAAGAAGAAAGTTGGAGGGATTACATTACCAGAATTCAGGTTATACTACAAAGCCACTATAATCAAAACAGCCTGGTCCTGGCACAAGAAAAGGCATATAGACTAGTGGAACAGAACAGAGAACCCAGAAATGGACCCAACGCAATATGCTCAATTAATATTTGACAAAGGTGGCAAGAGCATACAGTGGTGTAAAGACAGCCTCTTTAATACATGGTGTGGGTAAATTGGACAGCTCCATGCAGAAAAATGAAACTAGATCATCAACTTACACCCTACACAAGAATGGACGCAAAATGGATAAAAGACTTAAATGTGACTCATGTATACAAAAAAATCCTAGAAGAAACTGTAGGCAACAAAATTTCAGACATCATTTGCAGAAGAATTTTCACTGATACAATCCCTAAGGCAACAGAAACGAAAGGGAAAATGAACACATGTGACTACATCAAATTCAACAGTTTCTGCACAGCAAAAGATACAATCATCAAAATGGAAAGGCAACCCACTGTATGGGAGAGCATAATTGCCAATGATGCATCAGATAAGGGGTTAATTTCCAATATATAGAGAGTGCTCATAGAACTCAATAAAAGAAACACAAAGAACCCAATTAAAAATTGGGCAGAGTAACTAAATAGACACCTCTCCAATCAGGACATACAAATGGCTTACAGACATATGAAGAAATGCTCAACATCACTAATCATCAGAGAGATGCAAATTAAAACAACAATGAGGTATCACCTCATACCTGTCAGAATGGCTGTCATCAACAAATCATCAAACAACAAGTGTTGGCGAGAGTGTGGATAAAAGTAGACTCTAGTACACTGTTAGTAGCAATGCAGACTGGTGCAGCCACGATAGAAACACTATGGTGTTACCTCAAAAAATTAAAAATTGAACTTCCATTTGACCCAGTGATCCCACCTCTAAGAATATACCCTAAGAAGCCTGAAACACCAATCGGATAGAATATATGTACCCCCATTTTTGTAGCAGCACTATTTACAATAGCTAAGATCTGGAAACAGCCCAAGTGTCCATCAGTAGACAAATGGAAAAAAAAGCTGTGGGACATACACACAATGGAGTACTACGCAGCTGTAAGAAAGGAAGATCTCTTATCCTTTGAGAGTACATAGAGGGACCTGGATAATATCATCCTAAGTGAAACAAGCCAAACACAGAGACAAGTATCATATGATCTCACTCATTTGTGGAATATAATGAACCTTACTGTCTCAGAAATGGGGTAGTCCCAGAGATGTGGAAGCGGCATACAGAGTAATAATCCCCAGAAAAGGGGGTGGATGGGGAGACATAAACCATAGAACTTAAATGCATGTGTGCATTAACAATGGACATGAACCACAAAGCTGGGGACAGGGCGGAGAGGGAGGGGGAGTATAGAATCCGTGTAAGAAAAAGGGGAAACATCTGTAACAAAAATAAATTCATTAATTAAAAAAAGAAAAGAAAAAACTTGGTAGGATCCAAAACCCACCAAGTAGCCAAAATGGTGAAAGAAGAAACAAATCCCAAATGAAAGAACAAGAGAACTCTATCACAAATGAAATTAATGAAATGCAGGTAAGCAAATTATCAGAGTTAGAGTTCAGAGGCATAATTGTGAGGAAACTCAACAGCATTAATAAGGACATCAGCATCATGAGTAAAGATATAGAAACATTGAAAACCGACCAAGTGGAAATGAAGAATGATATAGCATAAATTAAGAACACATTGGAAGGAACAAACCGCAGAGTAGAGAAAGCTGAGGACAAGATCAGTGAATTAGAAGACAGGGTAGAGAAAATCAACCAATCAGAATACCAAACAAAAACAAAAACAAACCAAACATTTAAAAATCAGGAAGATAGCTTAAGAGAACTGTTGGACAATGAAAACCAAAATAACATCTGTATCATTGGAGTCCCCAATGAGGAAGAAAATGGGCAAGGGTTAGAGTATATATTTGAAGAAATAGTGACAGAAAACTTTCCTAATTTGGTGAAGGAAGAAGGCATTCAAGTTCAAGAAGCACAGAGAGACCCAAGTACAAACCAAACAACCAAACAGGCCCACACAAAGACACATAGTAATTAAAATGCCAAAAATTAAAGAAAAAGAGAGAATTCTAAAGGCCGCAAGTGGTAAGCAACAGGTTACCAACAAAGGAACCCCCATAAGGCTCTCAGATGACTTCTCAACAAAACAGTACAGGCCGGAAGGAAGTGGCATGAAGTAATCAAGGTCATGAAAAACAAGTATCAGAATCCAAGACTACTCTATTCAGCAAGTCTATCATTTAAAATACAAGGTCAAATAAAAAGCTTTCCGGACCAAGAAAAAAAGTCTAAGGGAATATATAAACACCAAACCAGCACTGCAAGATATGTTAAAAAGACTGCTGTAATTAGTAGGAGAAATAAGAAGAAAAATATACTGAAACTAAATAAAAATGGCAATAAGTACATATCAATTATCACCTTATATATGAATGATTTGAATGTTCCAATAAAAAGGTACAGAGTACCTGACTGCATAAAAAAGCATAACTCACATGTATGTTGTTTACAAGAGAACCACCTCACAACAAAAGATTCACATAGATTGAAAGTGAAGGGATGAAAAAAATCTTTCAAGCAAATTGAAAGGGAAAAAAAAAAGCTGGGGTAGCAATACTCATATCTGATAAATTAGATTTCAAAATGAAGGTCATAACTAGAGACAAAGAAGGCCAGCACATAATATTGAAAGGATCTATCTAACTGGAAGATATAAAATTGGTTAATATATATGCACCCAATGTAGGAGCACTAACATATATTAACAATATTCTGGAGCACTTCAAAGGAAAAATCAACAGCAATACAATCATAGCACGGTACTTCAACACCCTGCTGACATCACTGCATAGGTCATCTAGACAAAAAAAAATTAACAAGCAATAACAGACTCCAAATGAAGCGCAAAAGCAAATGGATTTAATAGTTATCTACAGAGAATTACATCCCATAACTTCAAAATTCACATTCTTCTCAAGTGCACATGGGACATTCTCAAAGATAGACCACATGGTAGGGTACAAAGTAAGTCTCCACAAGGTTAAGAAGACTGAAATCATATCAAGCATCTTCTCAGATCACAATGGCATAAAACCAGAAATCAATTGCAACAGAAACATGCGAAGACATTTGAAATCATGGAGTCTAAATAGCATGTTATTGAACAATAAATGGGTTATCATGGAGATGAAGGAAGAAATTAAAAACTTCCTAAAAACCAATAACAATGAACAGAAAACCTATGGGATGCAGTAAAATTAGTTCTGAGAGGGAAGTTTATAGCACTACAGACCTACCTCAAGAAACAAGAAAAATTTCTGATTGACTATCTCACCTCACAATTTAAAGAACTTGAAAGCAAACAAAAAGATAACCCCAGAGCAAGTAGAAGGAAGGAAATAGTAAAGATCAGAGCCTAAATAAATGACATGGAGACCAAAAAAAAAAAAAAAAAAAAAAAACAATTCAAAGGATCAATGAAACAAAGAACTTTTTCTTAGAAAAGATAAACAACATTGACGAACCCATAGGTAGACTCACCATGAAAAAGAAAAGGAGAGAGAACCCAAATACACAAAATCAGAAATGGAAGAGGAGAAATAATAACTGACAGCACAATAATACAAAAGATTGTTAACAAATATTATGAACAATTTCATGGCAGCAAATTTGACAATCTAAGCAAAATGGACAAATTTCTAGAATCACATAGTCCCCCAAAACTGAAAAAGGAAGAGATAGAAAACTTGAACAGACGAATAACATAAAAAAATTGAAGATGTAATCAAAATCTCCCAGCAAACAAAAGCCCAGTCCCGCACAGCTTCATGGGTGAATTTTCCCAAACATTCAAAGAAGAAATAACACTCTTTCTCTTCAAACTAAATCACAAAAATTCAAGAAAATGAAGACTTTTAAACTAGTTTTATGAGTCCAGCATAATTCTAATTGTAAAACCAGAAAAAGACATTAAAAAGAAAGAAAACTATAGGCCAATATGCCTAATGAACATACATGCTAAAATCTGGAACAAAGTACTAGCAAATCAAATCTAGCAATACATCAAATAAATTATTCATCATGACCAAGTGGGATTCACCCCAGGGATGCAAGGCTGGTACAATATTCACATATCAATAAATGTGACACACCACATAAACAAAATGAAGTATAAAAAACACATGATCATATCAATAGACGCTGAAAAAGCATTTGACAAAACCCAGCACCCATTTCTGATAAAAACGCTCAGCAATCTGGAAATGGAGGAATTATATCTCAACATAATAAAGGCCATATATGAAAGACCTACATCCAGTATCACACTCAATGGGCAAAAACTAAAAGCATTTACCATAAGAATAGAAACAAGACAAGGATGCCCACTTTTGCCACTCTTTTTAAAGTACTGGAAGTCTTAGCCACAGCAATCAGACAGGAAGAAAAAATTAAAGGGATTGAAATTGGAAAAGAGGAAGTGAAACTGTCATTATTCACAGATGAAATAATACTATACGTAGAAAACCCAAAAGACTCCATCAAAAATTTACTAGATTTAATAAATAAATTTGGCAAAGTAGCAGGATACAAAATCAATGTCAAGAAATCCATGACATACTTATACACCAGTGATGAACTCACAGAAAGAGAAACTAAAAAAAAAAAAAAAAAAAAAAAAAAAAAAAAAAATCCCATTTACCATTGCAGCAAGAAAAATTAAGATACCTAGGAATAAACTTAACCAAAGAAATATAGGACCTGTTTGCAGAAAACTACAGGTCATTGAAAAAAGAAATAGAGGAAGATATAAAAAAGTAGAAGCACTTACCTTGTTCATGGATTGGAAGAATTAACATCATTTAAATGTCTAAACTGCCCAAAGCAATCTATAGATTCAATGCTATCACCATCAAAATACCAATGAAATATTTTACAGAACTAGAACAAATACTTGAAACCAAAGAAGACCCCGAATAGCCACAGCAATCTTGAAAAAGAAGAACGTTGGATGGATCACATTACCAGATTTCAGGTTATACTACAAAGCCACTGTATCAAAACAGCCTGGTACTGGCACATCAACAGGCAGATAGATCAATGAAACAGTAATGAGAACCCAGAAATGGACCCAAGACCATATGCTCAATTAATATTTGAAAAAGAGGGCAAGAGCCTACAGTAGAGTAAAGACAGCCTCTTTAATCAATGGTGTTGGGAAAATTGGACAGCTACATGCAAAAAAAAAAAAAAAAATGAATCTAGACCATTAACTTACACCATACACAAGAATAAACTCAAAATGGATACAAGACTTAAAAGTGACTCATGAATCCATAAAAATCCTAGAAGAAAATGTAGGCAACAAAATGTCAGACATACGCAGCAGAATTTTCACTGATACATCCCCTAAGGCAACAGAAACAAAGGACAATATGAACACATGGGAGTACATCAAACTAAACATTTTCTGCACAGCAAAAGAAACAATCATCAAAATGGGAAGGCAACCCACTGTATGGGAGAGCATAATTGCCAATGACATATCAGATATGGGTTTATTTTCCAATATGTATAGAGTGCTCACACAACTCAACAAAATAAAGACAAAGAACCCAATTAAAAAATGAGCAGAGGAGCTGAATACACACCTCTCCAAACAGGACATACAAATGGCCAAGAGACATATGAAGAAATGCTCACCCTCACTAATCATCAGAGAGATGGAAATTAAAACAACAGTGAGGTATCACCTCGCACCTGTCAGATTGGCCGCCATCAACAAATCATCAAACAACAAGTGTTGGTGAAGGTGTAAAGAAATGGGGACTCTAGTACACTGCTGGTGAGAACGCAGACTGGTGTAGCCACTATGGAAAACAATATGGTGTTACCTCAAAAAATTAAAAATTGAACTGCCATTTGACCCAGTGATCCTACTTTTAGGAATATACCCTAAGAAGCCTGAAACACCAATCAGAAAGAATATATGTACCCCTATGTTCATATCAGCACCATTTACAATAACTAAGATTTGTAAACAGCCCAAATTTACACCAGTAGACAAATGGATTAAAAAGCTGTGGTACACATACACAATGGGGTACTATGCAGCTGTAAGAAGAAAAGATCTCTTATCCTTTGCGACGATGTGGAGGGACCTAAAAATTATTATGCTAAACAAAACATGCCAAACATAGAAAGACACATATCATGTGATCTCTTTTATTTGTGGAATATAATGAACATAACAGTTTGAGGAATGGGGTAGTCCTAGAGATGTGGAAGTCAGGTACAGGCTGACAATCTCCAGAGGAGTGTGTGGGAGGGGAGAGATAAAACACAGAATTTATATGCATGTCTGCATGAACAGTAGATATGAGCATCAAAGCTGGAGACAGTTTGGGGAGGGTGGGGAAGGGGGTATTAGTGGGGGGAAAAGGAGAAACATCTGAAACAAAAATAAATTTATTAACTAATTAAAAATATATAATAAAATGAAATGAAAGAAAAATAAAATTTATTAAAAATAAGTTGAACGCCTTGTCCTGGCCAGTTTGGCTTAGCCTTTAGAGCATCAGCCCACTGACCAGAGTCCTGGGTTTGGTTTCCACTAGGGGCACATATCTCTGTTGCAGATTGTCCCCAGCCTAGGTCGGGGTCATGTGGGTGACAACCAGATAATGTGTCTCTCTCACGTTGAAGTTTTTCTCTCTCTCTCTTTCACCTGCTCAGTCTCCCACTCTATCTGAAAATAATTACAAAAATGTCCTCAGGTGAAGATAAAAAAAAAAAAAAAAAAAACAGCTGACAGTCTCTTAGAGTAAAAAATAAATTAATGAACAACTGTGTCTCATTTATAGAAATTTAAGGAATTGAATAGTCTATATGGGATGGAAGATCCATTTCTTAGTGATCTCAACCATTCTCATGGTTTTAAATATCATATATATGCTGAATATTTCCAAATTAATATCTTATTTCCTAGACCTCTCCCCTAAGCTACAGACTCCTATAGTCACCCAACTCATCTTTTCTCAATTGAATTATTTAAAAAAACCTCTAATTAATCTCTTTGCTACTATTATTGCCACACATCTATCTCTTCCTTCTCAACAGAGAAGCCAGAATGATTTCTTAAAGGTATAAATGAGATCATGATACTCTTTTGTTCAAAATATTTGTTTGGATGTAAATATTATTATTATGGTAAGATACACATAATATAAAAGTTACCATTAGTGATTTTTAGTGCATTCACAATGTTGTACAATTTTATGTATAAATAAAATTATGCAATATGTGGCCTTTTTAAAAAATTTGTTATTGATTTTATAGAGATAAGAAGTGAGAAGGAGAGAGAGATAGAAACATCGATGAGAGAGAACATCAATTGGCTGCCTCCTGCATGCTCCCCACTGGATATTTTGCCCACAACCTGGGCATATGTCCTGACCAGGAATCGAACCAACGACCTCTTGGTGCTTGGGTCAATGCACAACCACTGAGCCACACCAGCTGGACAATATGTGACCATTTTTATCTAGCTTTTTTCACTTAGCATGATGTTTCAAGGTTCATCCATGTTGTAGCCTATATCAGTACTTCATCCCTTTTTATGGCTGAATAACTTTCCATTGTATGGCTATACAATATTTTGTTTATCGAAAGATTTATCATTGGCCATTTGGGTTGTTTCCACTTTTTGTAAATTCTACTATAAATATTCATAAGCATCTGTTTGAGCTCATTTTCAATTATTTGGGGTATATACTTAAGAGTAGAATTGATGGCCCTGGACGGTTTGGCTCAGCGGTTAGATCATCGGCCTGCGATCCAGAGAGACCTGGGTTCGGTTCCCACTATGGGCATGTACCTCGGTTGCAGTTTCTCCCCAGCCCTGATTGGGTCTTGCGAATGGCAGACACTTGATGTGTCCCTTTCACGTCGATGTTTCTCTCTCTCTTCCTCCCACTCTATCTGAACAAAAAATGAAAAAATGTCCTCGGGTGAGGATAAAAAAGAGTAGAATTGATGAATCATATGATAATTCCATCTTTAGCTTGTTAATGAACTGACAGTGTTTCACAGTGGCTGGATTTAAATTTCACTTGGAGTAAAATTTTATACAATAATCTGAAAGTCCCTATGTGATCTGATTCACCATTTATTAACCCTCAGACCTTACTCTGCTTTAGCCATCCTGACTTCCTTTGCTGCTCCTCAAACTTACCAGGTACAACTCTACCTCAGGTACTTTGTACCTGCTGTCTCCTCTACCCAGAAAATTCTTCCCCAGATATCTCTGTGTGGTACTCCTTCATTTCTTTTTAATATTTTCCTCAAATGTCACTTCACTTCTCTAGCTAAAATTTCAACCCCATTCCAACCCCATCACTCCCTATCCCATTTCCCTACTGTATATATCCCAGTAGTCTCTTAGGGCTGCCATAACAAAGTACAACGGACTGGGTGGATTCAACAGCAAAAGTTTACTTTCTTATACTTCTGAAGGTTAGAAATCTGTGATCAAGAAGGGTTATTTCTTCTAAAGCTTCTCTCCTTGGCTTACAGATGGCTGTATTCTCCTTGTGTTTTCAGTGGTTTTCCTTTTGTATGTGGCTGGCATCCAAATTTGCTCTTCTTACAAGGACAGCAGTCATATTGGATTAGGGCCCTCTCCAATGACCTAAGTTTAATTTAGTTACTCATTTGAAGGTCCTGTCTGCAAACACAGTAACATTCTGAGGCACAGGGAATTAGAACTTCAACATATACATTTTAGCAGACATATGAATTCAACATATGCTTTCTGTTCACAACATCTGCTTTTTCCTTAGCACATATTTCTATCAAACATAATATATATTTCACTTACATATTAAATATATTGATTATTGTCTTTTCCCCACATTAAAACATAAGCTCAATTAAATCAATCACCAACATATCCCCAGTGCCTATAACACGGTAGATCCCAAATAGATATATATTGGATGGACAGATATTTCCTTCACCAGACTAAAGGTTCCTGATAACTAGGACTCCTTAGAGAGTGAAAACTATCTCTCCCTCATCAGCCAGGTCTTTCTTCCTGGTCAGGAACCACATCTCCTCTTGACTAGTCTGTGATTCTTCTCTCATTAAATACCAAGGGTAGTGTGTTTTGCTCTATCTGAAATTATTAATTGCAAGTCCAATACCAAAAGAAAAATAATATCCATTCCTAGCAAATAAATTATCTTTAATGTGAGTCAAGTTAACAAAATTGTAGATTTATGATCTAACCATCTTGCTTTGATATTGGGCTTTTGATGTTAAATTTTCATTTTCAATCCTCACCCAAGGACATTTTTCTATTTATCTTTAGATAGACTGGGAGGGAGGGGGAGAGAGAGAAAGAGAGAGAGAGACAGAGAGAGACAGAGAGAGAGAGAGAGAGAGAGAGAGAGAGAGAGAGAGAGAGAGAGGGAGAGAAACATCGATGTGAGAGGGACATATTGACTGGTTGCCTCCCATACAACCCAATCAGGGTTGAGGACAAACTGCAACCGAGGTACATGCCCTTGACCAGAATTGAACCCACAACTCATTGGTCTGAGTGGTAACACTCTAACCACTGAGTGAAACCAGCCAGGGATTGATGTTAATTTGATTCATATATCTCATACAAGTGTACAAAGACTATTGAACACAGGATATTACTGGTACAGTGAAAAAGTATTAAATAAAAACTGAGTTCCAGCCCTTGTCAGTTTGGCTCATTGGTGAGAGCATCAACCTATTGACCAAAGAATGATGGGTTCGGATCCAGTCAAGAGCACATACCTCAGTTGCAGTCAGTACCTGGCCTGGTTGGGGTCATGCAGGAGGCAACCAATTGATGTGTCTCTTTTGCATCAATGTTTCTCTCTTTCTCCTTCCCACTCTTTCTGAAAATGGATGAAAAAATATTGTCAGGTGAGGATTTTATTTTTTATTTTTTATCCTCACCTGAGGACATTTTTCCATTTTTTTTGTTCAGATAGAATGGGAGAGAGAGAGAGAGAGAGAGAGAGAGAGAGAGAGAGACATCGATGTGAAAGAGACACATCGAGTGGTTGCCACCTGCATGACCCATCCAGGGCCAGGGACAAACTGCAACCGAGGTACGTGCCCTTAGCAGGAACCAAACCCATGTCTCTCTGGACCACAGTCTGACATTCTAACCGCTAAGCAAAACCAGCCAGGGCCTCAGGTGAAGAATTTTAAAATAATGATTTCTATGCCCTGGCCAGTTTGGCTCAGGAATTAGAGTGTTGGCCTGTGGACCAAATAGTTTCAGGTTTGATTTCAGTCAAGGGCATGCACCTCAGTTGCAGTTCAGTCCTTGGCCCTGGTCAAGGTCATGAGAGAGGCAACCAGTCAATGTGTCTCTCTCACATCAATACTTCTCTCTCTTTCTCTCTCTCTCCCACTCTATCTGAAGATGAATGGAAAAAATATGGTCAAGTGAGAATTTTGTAAAAAATGAATTCTGGAGAATTGAACCCATGATCCTTTGGTCTGTGGGCTGACACTGTAACCACTCAGCCAACCCAGACAGGGCTAAAAGAGATTTTTGAAAACGATTTTAGAGATTTTTATTGCCATCAAACTGGGACAAATAAATTGATTGCTTGACTTGTAAAATGTTGTTTGAGCTCTCAGCTCCCTGAGACAGGAAGCAGGCTGGGAAAAGTTGGTTATTCTTACCAAGGCAAATCTATTTCCCAAAGTACATATATTCTGTTGCCAAGAATGAAATGCAAAAGAAGTCTTTTTCAGAGTGGATCCAGGATCTACAGACAACAATGCAATAGAAAGTTATTTTCCAGGAGAAGAATCTGGCCTAATCTAAGAACAATGCCATCAGCAGTATCTAAAATACTGGATTCCCAAATGGCAGTGGAGTGAATGGAAGCTGCACAGACCATCTCCCAGGACCAACCTGAAATTACAACTAAAATAAAGATGAATCATCAGGAAAAAAGCAACAGAAAAGCAGATAAAGAGGACCCATATAACCAGGGACAGGAAAAAGTACACTAAATCAAGCCTGGTAGGTCTATGGAGGCATGAGAGGGTGGGCTGGGAGCACATGGACAGCAGCTGTTTTAGCTGTAAGCAACTCCCTCAGGGTTAAAATCCCCAGCTGGCTGCACAGAGTAGAGGGCCGGGACTGAGCACTAAGTTACCTAAAGCCACTCACCTTGGGCTCTGGCAGAGGGAGGGTAGACTAAACTGTAACTGGATTGAAAGGGCACTGAGTTTTTTCTGAGTCACTGCCACACATGATGGTGGCCATCTTGCTCCCTGCTGAAATCTGGGGAGAAGCAGCAGCCCATCCCTCAGACATTCAACAACACCCAGGTGGGCCAGGAAATGCAACCAGCTTCTGCCCCACCCTCAGGAAACTTTTTCTTTGTTAATTATTTTTATTAATTTGGTTTTTGTTTTGTTTTGTTTTTCCCTCACTCAAAGACATTTTTTCGTTTTTTGTTCAGATAGAGTGGGAGGGAGAGAGAGGAAGAGAAAGACATGGAAACATCAATGTAAAAGGGACACATCAAGTGGTTGCCACCCACACCACCCAACCAGGGCCGGACAAACTGCAACACAGGTACATGACCTTAGTGGGAACCCAGCCAGGGTCTCTCTGGACCACAGGCTGACTCTCTAACCACTGAGCAAAACTTACAGGTCTATTAATTTGTTTTGATACAGAGGTTTTTCCTCTATCCCCCATTGAAACCCCCTCCCCACCCCCTCGTTCCATCCTCAGATTTGTTGTCTATGTCCATTTGTTATTCATACATGCATATAATTTCTATGGTTTATCTCTTTCCCCACAACATACCCTCTTCTGAGGATTGTCAGTCTGTACCCTACCTCTGTGCCTCTGGGTCAATTTAGTTCATCAGTGTGTTTCATTCATTACATTCCACAAATACGTGAAATCATGTGATATTTGTCTTTCTCTGCTTGGCTTGTTTTGCTTAGCATAATACTCTCCAGGTATCTCCATGTCATTTCAAAAGATAAGAGATCTTTCTTTCTTACAGCTGCATAGTAATTCATTGTGTTCATGTACCACAGTTTTTTTATCTATAAATTTACAAATGGACAATGGACACTTGGGTTGTTTCCAGATCTTAGCTATTGTAAATAGTGATGCTATGAACATAGGGGTACATATATTCTTTCTGATTGGTGTTTCAGGCTTCTTAGAGTGTATTCCTAAAAGTAGGAACACTGCATCAAATGGCAGTTTAGTTTTTTAATTTTTGAGGTAACACCATAGTGTTTTCCATAGTGGTTGCACAGGTCTGCATTCCCACAAGCAGTCTACTAGAGCCCCTTTTCTCCACACCCTCGCCAACACTTGTTGTTTGATGATTTGTTGATGGTGGCCATTCTGACAGGTGTGAGGTGATACCTCATTGTTGTTTTAATTTGCATCTCTCTGATGATTAGTGATGTTGAGCATTTTTTCATATATCTCTTAGTCATTTATGTCCTGTTCAGAGAGATGTCTGTTTAGTTCCTCTGCCCATATTTTAATTGGGTTCCTTGTCTTCCTTTTGTTGAGTTGTATGAGCACTCTACATATATTAGAAATGAACCCCTTATCTGTTATATCATTGGCAATTATGCTCTCCCATATAGTGGGTTGCCTTTCCATTTTGATGATTGTATCTTTTGCTGTGCATAAGCTTTTTAGTTTGATGTACTCCCATGTGTTCATTTTCTCCTTTGTTTCGTTGCCTTAGATGTATCACTGAAAATTCTGCTGTGTATAATGTCTGAAATTTTGTTGCCTACATTTTCTTCTAGGACTTTTATGGATTCATGAGTCATATTTAAGTCTTATATCAATTTTGAGTTTATTCTTGTGTACGATGCAAGTGGATGATCTAGTTTCATTTTTTTTGCATGCAGCTGTATAATTTTCCCAACAACATTTATTAAAGAGGCTGTCTTTACTCCACTGTATGCTCTTGCCAACTTTGTCAAATATTAATTGAGCATATTACCTCGGGTAGGTTTCTGGGTTCTCTGTTCTGTTCCACTGGTCTATCTGCCTATTGTTGTGCCAGTACCAGGCTGTTTTAATCACAGTGGCTTTGTAGTATAATCTGAAACCTAGTAATGTGATTCCTCCAACTTTGTTTCACTTTTTCAAAATTGCTGTGGCTATTCGAGGTCTTTTTTGTTTCATATGAACTTTTGAAGTATTTGTTCTAGTTCTGTGAAGTATGTCATTGGTATTTTGATGGGGATTGCATTGAATCTATAGATTGCTTTGGGTACTATGGACATTTTAATGATGTTAATTCTTCCAATCCATGAACAAGGTTTGTGCTTACACTTTTCTATATCTTCCATTATTTCTTTTTGCAATGACCTGTAGTTTTCTGTGAATAGGTCCTTTGTTTCTTTCGTTAAATTTATTCCTAGGTATCTTAATTTTTTTGTCGCAATGGTAAATGGGATTGTTTTTTTAGTTTCTCTTTCTGTGAGTTCATCATTGGTGTATAAGAATGCCATTGATTTCTTGACGTTAATTTTGTATCATGCTACTTTCCCAAATTCATTTATTAAGTCCAGTAAATTTTTGATGTAGTCTTTGGGATTTTCTACATATAGTACCATGTTTCCTGTGAATAATGACAGTTTCACTACCTCCTTTACAATTTGGATCCCTTTTATTTTTTCTTCTTGTCTGATTGCTGTGGCTATGACTTCCCATAAGACGTTAAATAAGAGTGATGAAAATGGGCATCCCTGTCTTGTTCCTGTTCTTAAGAGAAATGCTTTTAATTTTTCCCATTGAGTATGATGTTGGCTGTAGGTCTTTCATATATGGCCTTTATTATGTCTAGGTATGATCTTTCTATTTTCACATTGCTGAGCATTTTTATCAGAAATTCAAGCTGGATTTTGTTGAAGGCTTTTTTGGAATCTATTGATATGATCATGTGGTTTTTATTCTTCATTTTATTTATGTGGTATATCACATTTATTGATTTGAAAATATTGTACCATCCTTGCATACCTGGAATGAATCCCACTTGGTCATGGTGAATAATTTTTTTGATGTATCTCTGGATCCAATTTGTTAGTATTTTGTTCAAGATTTTGGCTTTTATGTTCATCAGGAATATTGGCCTGTAGTTTTCTTTATTTGTAATGTCTTTTTCTGGTTTTGGAATTAGAATTATGTTGGCCTCATAAAACAAGTTTGGAGATTCCTTCTTGAATTTTTTGAAATCGTTTGAGGAGAATGGGTGTTAGTTCTTTTTTGAACATTCCGTAAAACTCCTCCAAGAAACCATCTGGGCCTGGGCTTTTGTTTGCTGGGAAATTCTTGATTACTTCTTCAATTTCCTCAGTTGGTATAGGTCTGTTTAAGTTTTCTATTTCTTCCTGGCCCTGTTTTGGGAGACAATGTGTTTCTAGAAATTTGTCTATTTCGCATAGACTGTCGAATTTATTGCCATATAATTGTTCATAGTGGTTGTTAACAATCTTTTGTATTTCTGTGGTGTCAGTTGTTATTTCTCCTCTTTCATTTCTGATTTTGTGTATTTGGGTTCTCACTCTTTGTTTCTTGGTGAGTATAGCTAAGGGTCCATCAATCTTGTTTATCTTTTCAAAGAACCAGCTCTTTGTTTCATTGATCCTTTGAATTGTTTTTTGGGTCTCCATGTCATTTATTTCTACTCTGATCTTTCCTATTTTCTTCCCTCTACTTGCTCTGGGGTTTGTTTTTTTTTTTTGTTTCCTTTCTGGTTCTGTAAGTTGTGAGGTTAGATAGTCTATTAAAGATTTTTCTTGCACCTTGAGGTAGTCCTGTAGTGCTATGAAATTCCCTCTCAGATCTGCTTTTGCTGCATCCCATAGATTTTGTGTTGTTGTGTCTTCATTTTCATTTGTTTCCAGGAAGTTTATAATTTCTTCATTGATCTCCTTGGTAACCCATTCATTGTTTAATAATATGCTATTTAGCCTCCATGTGTTCAAATGTCTTTGCATGTTCTTGTTGCAATTAAACTCTAGTTTCATGCTCTTGTGATCTGAGAAGATGCTTGATATGATTTCGATATTCTTGAATTTGTAGAGACTTAGTTTGTGTCCTAACATGTGGTCTATCTTTCAGAATGTCCCATGTGTACTTAAGAAGAATGTTAATTCTGCAGTTTTGGGGTGTAATTCTCTGTAGATAGCTATTAAATCCATTTGGTCTAGTGCTTCATTTAGAGTCTCTGTTTTCTTGCTAATTTTTTGTCTAGGTGCTCTATTCAGTGATGTCAGCAGTGTGTTGAAGTCCCCTGCTATGATTGTATAGCTATTGATTTTTCCTTGAAGTCTTCCAGAAGATTTTTAATATATTTTGTTGCTCCTATATTAGGTGCGTATATGTTTATCAAGGTTATATCTTCCCGTTGGATGGATCCTTTCAATATTATGTAGTGGCCTTCTTTGTCTCTAGTTATGGCCTTTATTTTGAAATCTATTTTATCCAATATGAGTATTGCTATCCCAGCTTTTTTTTCTTTTCGTTTCCGTGAAAGATTTTTCTCCATCCCTTCACTTTCAACCTATGTGAGTCATTTGATGTGAGGTGGGTCTCTTGTAAACAACATATATGTGATCCATGCTCTCTTATCCAGTCAGCTTCTCTGTGTCTTTTTATGGGAGCATTCAATCCATTTATATTTAAGGTGATTATTGATAATTACTTATTTATCGCCATATTTGTTTAATGTGGTTACATTTTTTTTCCCTATTTCTCCTGCTAATTACAGCAGACCTTTTAACATTTCTTGCAGTGCTGGTTTGTTCCTAATGTATTCCCTTAGTCTTTTTTTTTTTGTCTGAGAAGCTCTTTATTTGACCTTCTATTTTGAATGATAGCCTTGCTCTGTAGAGTAGTCTTGGATTCAGACTCCTGTTTTCATGACCTTGATTACTTCATGCCACTCCCTCTGGCCTTTAGTGTTTCTGTTGAGAAGTTAGCTGAGAGCCTTATGGGGGTTCCTTTGTAGGTAACCTGTTGCTTATCTCTTGCTGCTTTTAGGATTCTCTCTTTGTGTTTAATTTTTGGCATTTTGATTACTATGTGTCTTGCTGTGGGTCTGTTTAGGTTCTTACTTGGGGCTCTCTGTGCTTCTTGAACTTGAATGTCTTATTCTTTTACCAAGTAGGAAAGTTTTCTGTTCCTATTTCTTCAAATATATTCTCTAACCCTTGCTCATTTTCTTCTTCTTTGGGGACTCCTATGATGTGAATATTATTACGTTTCCAGTTGTCCCACAGTTCTCTTAAGCTGTCTTTATGTTTTTTAATTGTTTTTTTTTTTTTTTTTTTTTTTTTTTGCTTTTGGTTATTTGATTGGTTGATTTTGTTTACCCTGTCTTCTAATTCACTGATCTGGTCCTCCGCTTCCTCTATCCTGCTGTTTAGACTTTCTGATATGTCATTCTTCATTTCTTTTGGGGGTTTTTAATTTCCAACTGGTTGATTTTCAACATTTCTATGTCTTTATTTATGCTGCTCATGTCCTTACATATGCTGATGAGCTTCCTTAAGATTATGGCTCTGAATTCTAGTTCTGTTAACTTGCTTAACTGCACCTCATTTATCTCATTTTCAGTAGAGGTCTCTTGTTTTTTGTTGTTGTTGTTGTTGTTGTTGGTTTTTTTTTGGCATTTGTTTCTTTGTTTCATCATTTTGGCTATCTCAGTGGGCTTTGGCGCCTGCCATATTTTTTCTGTGGGTGTTGTTGTTCGGCTGTTTGTGGCACGCTCTCCTAGGTTTGGATGAGTATGTGAGGAACCTCATCCAGAACAACTTTCAATCAAGCTGAACAGAAGTCCTACAACTCCCCGCTGTGCCATGCGCAAGGCGGAGCGATGCACCTGCTGCAGCTCTGCTGAGGGGTGAGAACCTGCACCCTCACTGCCTCTGACAGGAGAACTGCAGCGGCTGTGCTTGCTGGCCATGAGGCCCTGCCATGCCTTTCTGAGGCACAGAGCCACCGCAGGAGTCAGAGCACAGCAAGTTGCTCTGGGAATCACTTTCATTGGTATTTTGATGAGGATTGCATTGCATCAATAGATTGCTTTGGGTAGTATGGGCATTTTAATGGTGTTAATTCTTCCAATCCATGAACGTGGTATACATTTCCATTTTTTTATATATTTCTTTATTACTTTTTCCAATGACCTTTAGTTTTCTGTGAAGAGGTCCTTTACTTCTTTGGTTAAGTTTATTTTTAGATATCTTATTTTTTTCCTGCGATGGTAAATGGGATTTTTTAGTTTCTCTTTCTGTGAATTCCTCATTTGTGTATAAGAATGCCATTGATTTCTTGACATTAATTTTGTATCCTGCTATTTTGCCAAATTCATTTATTACATGTATTACATTTTTTATATTTTTTTATGTACAATATTATGTCATCTTCAAATAATGACAGTTTCACTTTCTCCTTTCAAATTTGGATTCCTTTTATTTTTTCTTCATTTCTAATTGCTATGGCTAAAACTCTTAGTACTATGTTAAATAAGAGTGGCAAAAGTGGGCATCCCTGTTTTGTTCCTGTTCTTAAGAGGAATGCTTTATTATTTGCCCATGGAATATGATGTTGGCTGTAGGTCTTTCATATATGGCCTTTATTATGTTGAGATATGATCTCTTTATTTCACATTGCTGAGCATTTTGATCAAAAACAGGTGCTGGATTTTGTCAAATGCTTTTCAGCATCTATTGATATGGTCATATGGTTTTTTATCTTTCCTTTTGTTTATGTGGTGTATCACATTTATTTATTTGCGAATATTTTACCATCCTTGCATGCCTTGGATGAAACCCACTTGGTCATAATGAATAATTTTTTTGATGTATTGCTGGATCCGAATTGCTAATATTTTGTTAAGGATTTTGGCATCTGTGTACATTGGAGATATTTGCCTGCAGTTTTGTTTGTTTTTTTTCTTTGTACTGTCTTTATCTGGTTTTAGAATTAGGATTTTGCCGGCCTCATAAAATGAGTTTGGAATTCTTCCTTCCTCTTGGATTTTTTTGGAATAGTTTGAGGAAGATGGGTATTAGATCTTCTTTGAATGTTCGGTGAAACTCTCCCATGAAGCCATCCAGGCCTGGGCTTTTGTTTGCTTAAAGGTTTTTAATTACATCTTTAATTTCCTTTGTTGTTATTGTTCTGTTCAAGTTTTCTATCTTATCCTGGTTCAGTTTTGAAAGTCTATGTGTTTCTAAAAATTTGTCCATTTCTCCAAGATTGTCCTATTTGTTGGCATATAATTGTTCATAGTATGTTTTAATAATCCTTTGTATTTCTGTGGTGTCTGTTGTTACTTCTCTTCATTTGTTTCTTGTTTTGTTTATTTCGTTCCTCTCTTTTTGGTTTTTGGTGAGTCTGGCTATAGGTCCATCAATCTTGTTTATTCTTTCAAAGAACCAGCTTTTTGTTTCACTGATCTTTTGAATTGTTTTTTTTTTTTTTTAAATCTCTATGTCATTTATTTCTGCTCTGACCTTTACTATTTACTTCCTCCTACTAGCTCTAAGTTTTTATTTTTGTTTACTTTCTAGTTCTTTAAGTTGTAGGGTTAGAACGTCAATTAAGAATTTTCTTGTTTCTTGAGGTAGGCCTGTAGTGCTATAAACTTTTCTGTCAGAACTGCTTTCACTGTGTCCCATAGATTTTGTGTTGTTAATTGTTTTTAATGGTTTCCAGGAAGTTTTACTTTCTTCCTTGATCTCGTTAGTAACCCATTTGTAGTTTAATAACATGCTATTTAGCCTCCAAGTGTTTGAATGTTTCTGTGTGTTTTCATTGTAAGTAATATGTAGTTTCATGCCACTGTGATCTGAGAAGATGCTTGATATGATTTTAATTTTCTTGAATTTGTAGAGACTTGCTTTGTGTCCTAACATGTTGTTTATCTTTGAGAATGTCCCATGTGCACTTGAGAAGAATATATATTCTGCAGCTTTGGGGTGAAATGTTCTGTAAATGAAGTTTAACTGATCTAGTTTTTCATTTAAGGACTCTGTGTCCTTGTTAATTTTTTTATTCTAGAAGATCTATCCAGTGATGTCAGTGCCATGTTAAAGTCACACACTATAATCATGTTGCTATTGATCTCTACCTTAAAGTCCTCCAGAAATTTTTAAATATATTTTGGGGCTCCACATTTGGTGCATATAGGTTTACCAGGATTATATCCTATTGTTGAATTGATCCTTTCAATATTATGTACTGACTTTCTGTGTCTCTTATTATGGCCCTCGTTTTGAAGTCTATCTTGTCAGATATAAGTATTGCTACACCAACATTTAGTTTTTATTTCCATTTGCTTGGAAAACATTTTTTATCCCTTTACTTTCATCCTGTGTGAGTCCTTTGTTGTGAGTTGGGTATTTTGTAGACAGTACATATATGGGTCATGTTTTCTTATCCAATGAGCTACCCTATGTTTCTTGATTGGAGCATTTAAGCCATTTACATTTAAGGTTATAATTGTTAGATAGTTAACAGTAGCCATTTTAACTTTATGCCTGTGTCCCCCCCCCCCCTCTCTGTGTTTCTTTTTTTTCTTACAACAGTCTCTTCAGCATCTCTTGCAGTGTTGGTGTGGTAGTGGTAAATTATTTTACCTTTTTTTTTTTTATCTGTGAAGCTCTTTATTTATCTTTCAATTTTAATGATAGCCTTGCTGGATAGAGTAGTCTTGGATTCATATCATTGCCTTGCATTACTTTGTACACTTTATGTCACTGCCTTCTGGCCCATGGAGTTTCTATTGAGAAATCAGCTAATAGATTAATGGGAGCTCTCTTGTAGGTAACTTTCTGACTCTCTCTTGCTTTCTTTAAGATTCTTTTTCTGTCTTTAATGTTTTCCATTTTTATTATGATGTGTCTAGCTGTGTGTCTTCTGGGGTTCATCTTCTTGGGACTCTCCGTCATTCCTGGACTTGTATGACTTTTTCCTTCACCAGTTCAGGAAAGTTTTCTGTCATTATTTCTTCAAACAGGTTATCTATTCTTTACTCTGATTCTTCTCCTTCCAGTACCCCTATAATCCAGATGTGTTGTTTTGTATTGTCTCACAGCTCCCTTAAACACTCCTCCTGCTTTATAAACTTGTTTTCCATTAGCTGCTCTATTTGGGTGTTTTTCTGTACCTTGTCTTCTAAGTCAGTGATTCAGTATTCCGCTTCTTCTAATCTACTATTGTAATTTTCTAAAGTATTTTTTATATCAGCTATGTCATTCTTTATTTTCTCTTGATTTTTATGCATAGCTTCTACCTCTTATTTTAAGCTTAAGTAGTTCCCTGTGAGCTCTTCACAATTCTTATTAAGTTGCTTGTAGTTCTCACCAAATTGTTTGAGCACCCTCAAAATCATTGCTTTACATTCTTTATCTGACAAGTTGCTGTCTTCCATTTCCTTTGGTTCCTTTTCTGGTGATTCTTCTTTTTCTTTCCATTGAGTGTAGTTTCTTTGTCTTTCTATTTTAGCTGTTTGGTTGCTCCAGATCCAGTGAGGGATGTTTGGATATGTAGGCAGCTCACTACATAATAAATAATGCTGCCGTGCCTCCCAGCCTGTTTTGCTGCATGTCACCTTTTGCCTGCTGTGGATCCTGGAGGATTGACTACTGGGGGCTGATATTGGTGTGGCCTAGTAGGTGCTGCTGCTGGATCATGTGGGCCCCTCTGAAGCTGTGTTCTCAGCTGGTCGCTGGTGCCACCTGTAGCTGTATTGCTCGAGCCCTGCTGGAGCCACACTCTCTGCCCGCACTGTGGGCAGCTGCGTCGCACAGGCCCCTTGGAGGCCCAGCTTCCCCCTGGTCCCATGGGCTGCTGGGTTGCAGAAGCCCTTATGAGGCCCAGGCTCCCCAGCACTCTTGTAGGCACCTGGGTTGCCCAGGCCTCTATGAAGCCCAGGTCCAGTCGCTGGTGGCTGAGGAGAACTTCCGCCCAGTGGGGCTCAGCTTCTGCTCAACTTTTGTTTTAGTTTTTGGGGATGGCTTTCAGATGCCGATCTGCACTTCTGTTGCCTGGGGATGGATGTCTGCTCCCCAGCCTCTGTTGCAGAGGGTATATCTTGTCTCTGATTAGGCTTTTACTGTGGGGAATGGTGCTGGGCTCCCAACAGTTTGTGGTTTTTGCAGCAGGCACCTTGACAGCTCTGCTACTGTGCACTGGTCTGTGTTGACATGGGGGGTCCACTGTTCTGATGGGGACATGTGCACTGGTTGGCTCAGGTTGCTCATTCCTAGCTGCTCCCAATGCCTCCTCCCAAGGAAGACCTGGGATCTTCCAAAATGGTGGGACCTCCCCGTAGTGCAGAAAGAAGTGCCCTGAAGAGCTGCTTACTACAGTAGCCTGCTGCTCCCCATTCACAGAACAGGAACCTTCTGCTCCATGTTTCTGCACTGCATGAGTTTGGTGATCCACCTTCACGTCCACTCACACTCTCTCACACACTAGCTCACTCCTCAGTACAGGTTTTTACCTCTTTTGTTAAATTCATTTCTAACTATTTTATTTTTTTATTTTTGATGCAATTGTAAATTGGATTGTTTTCTTAGTTCCCTGTTCTGACAGTTCATTATTGGTGTATGAAAGTGTAACCAATTTTTGGATATTTATTTTGTATCTAGCTGCTTTACTGAATTCATTTATCACTTCTAGCAGTTTTTTTTGTGTGTGTGTGTGGAATCTTTAGTGTTCTCTTTATACAATATCATGTCATTTGCAAAAAATGGCAGTTTTACTTCTTCCTTTTCAATTTGGATGCATCTTATCCTTCTTGTCTGATTTCTGTGGCTAGGACTTCCAGTACTATGTTGAATAGGAGTGGTGAAAAGGTATTACTAAGTCAGTTTTATGTTTTTCAACTAATAATGCCTTATTTCTCTTGAAATTCATTTAAAAAATTAGTTGAAAATATGCACATACAATAAATTAAAATAATCATACAGTTACTGTCTTATTTGAGAATTAGCCAAGGCAACTCAAATCATAAATAACATTATGTAAAACAGAGAATAATATTTGGATATTAACTTAATTGATAAATATTTTTCAAGCAACAAAAAATAAAACTAAAAGTGGTAAAAATAGAAATCCTTATCTTGTTCTGGATTTTAAAGGGAAACCTGATAGTTTTTGTCCATTAAGTATGATGTTAGCTGTAGGTTTGTTATATATGGCCTTTATCATGTTGAGATATATTCCCTCTATCCCCACTTCTCTGAGAGTTTCTATTATATATGTGTGCTTAATTTTATCAAATGCTTTTTCTGCATTTATTTATATGATCACATGATTTTTATCTTTCATTTTGTTTATAGTGTGTATCACATTAATTGGTTTGTTGATGTTTTATCAACCTTTTATCCCAGGAATGAATCCCACTTGATTTTGGTGTATTATCTTTTTAACTTATTGCTGGATCTGATTTGCTAATATTTTGTTGAAGATTTTAGCATCTATGCTCATCAGGGATATTGGCCCGTATTTTATTTCTTTGTAGTATCTTCATCTAGTTGTAGAATTAGGATAATACTGGCATCATAAAATCAGCTTTGGAGTCTTCGTTCCTCTTGAAATTTTTGGAATAATTTGAGATAGATAGGTTTTATTTATTATTTGAATGTTTGGTAAAACTCATTGGTGAAGCCGTCAGGTCCAAGACTTTTGTTTCCTGGGTGATTTTAATAAATACATATTAATGTTTTATTATACAAAATTTAAAACATAGACAAAAGTAGACAAGGAGCATGATGAACCCCATGCACCCATCAACACATAATGGCCAACCCATCAATACTTTCTTCTACTTCCCTACTAATTATATCATATTATATTTCTCATCATTTATCCCCTCTATTCCCTCTCCCACCTCCACTCATTTCCCTCCTTCTCCACACAATCACCATACTGTTGTCCATGTCCATGAGTTCTCTCTCTCTCTCTTTTCTTTTTGCTCAATTTCTCCAACCCCCAAAGTGACCCCCACCCCAACCAGAGCTGTCTGCCTGCTCTCTATCTGTGAGTCTGTCTCTATTTTGCTTGGTAGTTTAGTCTGTTAATTGAATTCCACATATTTTTTATTATTATTGGTATAGAGATTTTAATTGGGACTACTGCTTATTAAGTCTGTGTTAAGATGATTTATCATCATCTTCCATGGTTTATATGATTTTTGAAGGGTGAATTAAATAGGGACATAATGTGAATTATCACCCCTGCAGGTTTTTGTTTGAACATAGTTTTTCAAATCTGTTGAGCAAATCCTTAGGATGATGATTGTTGGATCATATAATAAGATTTTGTTTAGCATTGTAAAAAACTGCCAAACCATCTCCTAAAGAGGTAGCATCATCTCTTATTCTCACCTGTAATTAATAAGATTTAAAAAAAAAATATTTGTAACCTAAACAGTATAAACTCAGAGAAATGGAGTACAGTATGGTGGTTACCAGTGGTTCAGAGTGGGGAAATAGGGAGATAGTGTTCAAATGGTACAAACTCCCAGTTATAAGATAAACGAGTTTTGGGAATCTAATGTACAACATAATGATTATAGTTAATAATGCTGTATAATATACTTGAATGTTTTAATAACATAAAGCTGAAGTTTTCTAACCACAGAAAGGAAATGCTATGTGATGGAATGGGGGTGATAACTATTACAATGGAATTAATTATTTATAATATAAATGTATAAAATTAACATGTTGTACACCTTAAACTTACACAATGGTATATTACTCAATAAAGCTGGAAAATAAAAATAGTCAGAAGAACCAAATAGACTTTTTCCAAAGAAGATATACAAGTAGCCAACAGTGACATGAAAAAGTGATCAACATCATTAATCATCAGGGATATGTAAATCAAAACCACAATTACATATCACCTCACACTTATTACAATGGCTCCTATAAATAAGACACAAAATAACAAGTGTTGACAAGGATGTAGAGCAATTGGAACCCTGTACATTGTTGGTAGTAATGTCAAATGGTACATTCACTGTGAGAAACAGTATGGTAGTTTCTAAAAAATTTAAAAAGTGAATTACCAAATAATCCAATCATTTCACTTATGGGTATTTATATAAAGAAAATAAAACACTAATTTACAAAAAGAAGTCACAGAGAGATAGACTAATATTGTGTGGTATTACTCATATGAAATTTTAAAAAGCCAAAATCGTGGAAACACAGGGTAGAATGGTGGTCTTCAGGGGCTGGGAGGTGGGGGTATTGAGGAAATGTTGGTCAAAGTGTATAAACCTGCAGATAGAAGAAGAAGAATTTCTCAGGGTGTAATATAGCATTGTGATTATAGTTAACAATACTATATATTTAAAAGATGCTAAAAAACTAAACTTTAAGTGTTTTCACTGCAAAAAATAATGTGTAATTGCATGATGTTACAGACAGATTAGTTAATGCTACCAGTAATAATCATATTACAATATATAAATGTATCAAACCACCATGTTGTACACCTTAAAATTATACAAAGCTATATGTCAATTATATCTCCAAAATGTTTCTAAAGACATGTATACACATTGGTTAATTATACACACTTATATTTCCTTGCTCTGTCAGCTGAGAAGTCCTAAAAGCAATGACACAATCAGCTACCACACCTAGTACCCAGATCTTGATTTCCAATAAAAGAAACCAGGGTTCCTTGAACAAAATGATTATTTTAGTACTGGATTAGGAATTAAACAAGATTAACTTGGAGTATCTTGAAAATCCTAAAATAAAAAATCACTAAAAAATGAAATGGTACTATGTGAAAAGAATACAGAAGCCAACTAAAATAGCTCTCAATGACCAAAGCTGGAACAATTTGATCAACAAAATAAATAAAATAGCATACACTTGTAACCCAAAAGCATAAAATAAATATCTGCAAGTATACACTGATATAAATTTCTGAATGGATAAATAAATAAGAAAAATAGGCAAATATTAGATGCAGAAGAATTTTAAGTACTTTAACACATGTTCCACAATCAAACAAGTGAATGAAGGCTTACTACCCATTCCTTAATTGTGGACTATGCATACTGGCTTTCTTCCAAAGAGGACAATATGGAAAGAGAGGAAAAATAGTAACTTTATAGTGGAGAACATGACAAACATTACGTTAAGCCAAGTGATAAAGTTTAATATACATTGATAATATACCTTTGATATACTATGAGAATGGCACTATCTCTGAGGTCTTCCTTCTCAAAATACTTTATTCTAGTCTAATCATGAGTAAAAGAAATAAAAATTGTTGCACAAAATAGCTGATCAATAATCTTTAAAACTGTCAAGAAAAGTCTGAAAAACTGTCTTAAAGTCTGAAAACCAACATAAGTCTGAAAAAGTGTCACAACGTCAAGGAGCCTAAAACGATGTGGCATCTGAATGGAATGCAGAATTCTACATGGAATCCCATCTAGAATACTGCAGAAAATAGACATCAGAAGAAAAAAAAAAACTGATGAAATCTGCACGGATTAAGGACTTTAATAATAATAATAATATATCTATGTTGGTTCATTAATTGTGAAAAGCACCATACTTACTAATAAGGGAAACTGGGTATGCAACAAATGAGATCTCTCTGTACTATATTTGAAATAATTTTGTAAATTTAAAACTATTCTAACATAAAACCTTTATTAAAAACAAATATATAGTTGAAGGGAGATAGTGTAAACATCTTTCAATGTGATAAAGCTATAACTGAGTTATGTCCCTGGATACTTGTGTGAGCACAAAGGTAGAAGAAATTGAATTTTCAGGGGGACAGAAGAGTTAGGGAGTAAGTGTTTCATGGAGAAAGTGACTTTTGAGCAGGATTAATTTCATCATTCATTTTTATAATTTTAGAGATACAACAGTGAGCAACACAGATGTGACCCATGATCTCGATGGGCTTATACTATAGTTAGATGTGACTCAAATAAACTTAAGTAAAAAAAATAAAAATTGTCTTTGACTATGAGAGAGGAGGGAGTATTACAAAGGCACAGAGATGTAATGGCATATCATAACTTTGGGGACACAGAACTCATCACGCATGGCTCCAATGGCCCCAGAAGGACAAGTGTAATCCAGCTGCCTGCATGTGGAACATACAGGATGCGGGGGCACCAGAGAGGCCTCTGTGAACCAGCAGCCCACAAGAGCCCTGGGAAGATGGAACCCAAGAGGGACTGGTGTTATCCAGCTGCTTGTCCACAGGACCTGCAAGGTGTGGGGGCACCAGAGAGGCCTGGGCAACCCAGCAGGGACTGTGCCATCTAGTTACCCGTGGGACCTGCTGGGTGCTGAAGGACCAGAAAGGCCTGTGAGACCCAGAAGCCCATAACATAGGCATAGAGCCAGGTCCCCAAAGGGACTGTGCAACACAGTTACCCATGGGACCTCTAGGGTTCAAGGGCACCAGGAAGGCCTATAACACCCTGCTGCACATTAGATAGGCTTAGAGAATGTGAAAATGGAGGCGGAGTGAATAGAAGCAATGCAGACAATCTCCCAGGACCAAATGGAAATTATAACTGAAATAAAGACAGATCTTTGGAAAAAAGCAGCAGGACAGGACCATATAACCAGAAACACTGTTAGGATCTGTGGAGGCACAAGAGCGTGGTGGGCTGTGAGCCCAAGGACAGCAGCATTCTTAGCTGTGAGCAGCGCACTTAGGAAATAAAGACTGCCACCGTTCCACAGTGCAGAGAGCCAGGACAGAGATCTAAAATAGCCAGAACCACTCACCTGGGGCTCTGGCAGAGGGAGGACAGACTGAGCTGGAACTCTGTGGGGATACCCGGAATTTGGAGGGCACTCAGACTTTTTGCTGAGTTGTGGCCACAAAGGATGGTGGCCAGTGTGCTCCTTCCCAGAGCTATGGGGAAAAGCAGCAGCCCCCCACCTCAAAGATTCAGCCTTTTCCAGGTGAGGCAAAGAAATGAAAATTGAGACTCATTAATAACCAGCATCTCTCCCACCCTCTGGAAATCCGCTTGTGCAGAACATCAGGGCTACATTCCAAGGCCCTGAGTAATTGAGACTACTAGCCTCCAGGCAAAAAGCTAGAGGATAACAGAACATTTGCTGGGCTTGCAAATCTACCCATAAAAGTACAACTTGACCATGGTGTTTAATGTGGGCCTGCTCAGGCCCATCCAAACCCAGCAGAGAGAGCCACAAACAGCAGAACACCAAAACCCACAGGGAAAAGTTGGCAGACTCCAAAAACCCACTCAGATAGCCAAAATGATGAAACAAAGAAACAAATCCCAACTGAAAGAACAAGAGAACTCTATTGAACATGGGATAAATGAAATACAGCTAAGCAAATTATCAAAGGTAGAGTTCAGAGCCATGATCTTGAGGAAGCTCAACAGCATGAGTAAGGACATCAGCACCATGAGTAAAGATATAAAAACATTGAAAACCAACGAAGTGGAAATGAAGAATGACATGGCAGAAATAAAGAACACATTGGAAAGACTAACCACCAGAGAAGAGGAAGCTGAGGACCAGTGAAATATAAAACAGGGTAAAAGAAAATCAACCAATCAGAAAACCAAAAGGAAAATAAACAATTAAAAAACAGGAAGATAGCTTAAGAGAACTGAGGGACAACTGGAAACATAATAAAATTTGCATATAGGAATCCCCAAAGAGGAAGAAAATAGGTAAGGGTTAGAGAATATATTTTAAAAAATAGTGACAGAAACCTTTTCTAACTTGGTAAAGGAATAAGGCATTCAAGTTCAAGAAGCACAGAGAGCCCCAAGTGAGAAGAACCCAAACAGGCCCACACCAAGACACATAGTAATTAAAATGCCAAAAATTAAAGACAGAGAGAATCCTAAAAGGCAGCAAGAGATTAGCAACAGGTTACCTAAAAAGAAAACCACATAAGGCTGTCAGCTGAGTTCTCAACAGAAATACTACAGGTCAGAGGAAATAACATGAAGTAATAAAGGTAATGAAGAACAAACATCTGAATCCAAGACTACTCTATCCAGCAAGGGTATCATTAAAAATAGAGGGTCAAATGAAGAGATTTCCACACACAAAAAAAGGCTAAGGGAATATATTAACATCAAACCAGCACTGCACGATATGCTAAAAACAAAAACAAACAAACAAAAAAAAAACACCCTGCTGTAATTAATAGAAGAAATAAAAAAAAAATAGAACCACATAAAACACAAATGGCAATAAATAAGTACATATGAATTATCACCATAAATGTGAATGGTTTGAATGATCTGATAAAAAGACACAGAGTAGGTGACTGGATAAGAAAGCATGACTCACATATATGTTGTTTACAAGAGACCCACCTCACAACAAAAGACTCAAATAGGTTGAAAGTGAAGGGATGGAAAAAAAATCTTGTAAGAAAATGGAATGAAAAAAAAAAAAAAGCTAGGGTAGCAATATTCATATCTAATAAATTAGATTTCAAAATGAAGGCCATAACTAGAGACAAAGAAGGTCACTACATAATATTGAAAGGATCTATCCAACAGGAAGACATAACCTTGGTAAACATATATGCATCCAATATAGGAGCACCAAAATATATTTAAAATATTCTGGAGGACTTCAAAGGAGAAATCAACAGCAATAAAATCATAGGAGGGTACATCAAAACCCTACTGACATCACTGGATAGATCTTTTAGACAAAAAATTAACACGGAAACAAACTCTAAATGAAGTGCTAGATCAAATGGATTTCATATATATACACAGAGAATAACACCCCAAATCTGCAGAATTGACATTCTTCTCAAGGGCACATGGGACATTCTGAAAGATAGACCACATGTTAGGGTACAAACTATGTCTCTACAAGTTCAAGAAGATTGAAATCATATCAAGCATCTTCTCAGATCACAATGGCATAAAACTAGAACTCAACTGCAACAAGAACATGCTAAAACATTTGAAAACATGGAGGCTAAATAGCAAGTTATTGAAGAATGAATGGGTTACCATGGAGATCAAGGAAGAAATTAAAAACTTCCTGAAAACCAATGAAAATGAACACACAACAACACAAAATCTATGGGATGCAGCAAATGCAGTTCTGAGAGGAAAGTTCAGAGCACTACAGGCCTACCTCAAAAAACAAGAAAAATTTCTAATAGACTATCTAACCTCATAACTTAAAGAACTGGAAAGCAAACATAAAGAACACTTCAGAGCAAGTAGAAGGAAGAAAATAGTAAAGATCACACCAGAAATAAATGACATGGAGACCAAAAAACCAATTCAAAGGATCAATGAAACAAAGACCTGGTACTTTGAAAAGATAAAAAAGATTGATGGACCGTTAGCTAAAATCACCAAGAAACAAAGAGAGAAAAACCAAATTCACAAAATCAGAAATGAAAGAGGAGAAATAATAACTGACACCACAGAAATATAACAAATTTTTAACAAATATTATGAACAATTATACAGCAACAAATTTGACAATCTAAGCAAAATAGAGAAATTTCTAGAAACACATAGTCTCCCAAAACTGAACCAGAAAGAGATAGAAACTTGAACAGACCAATAACAACAAAAGAAATTGAAAATGTAATCAAGACCCTCTCAGCAAACAAAAGCCCCGCCTGGACGGCTTCATGAGAGAATTTTAACAAACATTCAAAGAAGAATTAATACCCATTCTCCTCAAACTATTTCAAAAAATTCAAGAAGGAAGACTTCCAAATTCGTTTTATAAGGCCAGCATAAGTCTAATTCCAAAACCAGAAAAGACACTGCAAAGAAACAAAAGTACAGGCCAATATTCCTGATGAAAATAAGATACCAAAATCCTGAACAAAATACTAGCAAATCAGATCCAGCAATACATCAAAAAATGATTCACCATGACAAAGTGGAATCATCCCAGGGATGCAAAGTTGGTACAATATTTGCAAATCAACAAATGTGATACACCACATAAACAAAAAGAAAGATAAAAACCATGTTATCATATCAATAGACACTGAAAAAGCATTGACAAAATCCAGCACCCGTTTCTGATGAAAAGACTCAGCAATGTGAGAAAGGAGAGATCATATCTCAACATACTAAAGTCCATATATGAAAAACCTACAGCCAACATTATAATCAATGATCAAAAACTAAAATCATTTTCCTGAAGAACAGAAACAAGACAAGGATGCCCACTTTTGCCACTCTTATTTAACATAGTACTGGAAGTCTTAGCCACAGCAATCAGACAGGAAGAAAAATTAAAAGGGATCTAAATTGGAAAGGAGGAAGTAAAACTGTTATTATTTGGCGATGACATGATACTATACGTAGAAAACCCCAAAGACTCCATCAGAAATTTACTGGACTTATAATTGAATTTTGCACAGTAGCAGGATACAAAATTAATATCAAGAAATCAATGGCACCCCTGGCCGGTTTGGCTCAGCAGTTGGAGCGTTGGCCTGTGGTCCAGAGAGACCTGGGTTCGGTTCCTGCTGGGAGCGCATACCTCGATAGCAGTTTGTTCCCTGCCCTGGTTGGGTCATGGGGGTGGCAGCTGCTTGATGTGACCCTTTCACGTTTTCTCTCTCTCTCCCTCCCTCTCTATCAGAACAAAAAAAATGGAAAAAATATAAAAAAGAAATCAATGGCATTCTTATACTACACCAATGATGAACTAACAGAAAGAGAAACTAAGAAAACAATCCCATTTACCATTGCGGCAAAAAAATTAAGATACCTAAAAAGAAACTTAACCAAAGAAATAACGGACCTATTCGCAGAAACTACAGTCATTGAAAAAAGAAATAGAGGAAGATATAAAAAAGTGGATGCAAATACCTTGTTCATGGATCGGAAGAATCAATATCATTAAAATGTCCATACTATCTCAAGCAATTTATAGATTAAATGCAATCCCCATCAAAATACCAACAACATACTTCAGAACTAGAACAAACACTCCAAAAGTTCATATGGAACCAAAAGACCTCGAACAGCCACAACAATCTTGAAAAAGAAGAAGTTGGAGGAATCACATTACCAGATTTCAGGTTATACTACAAAGCCACTGTAATCAAACCAGCCTGGTACTGGCACAAGAACAGGCAGATAGATCAATGGAACAGAATAGCGGACCCAAAAATGGACCCAAGACAATATGCTCAATTAATATTTGACAAAGGTGGCAAAGGTATACAGTGGAATAAAGACAGCCTCTTTAAAAAAAGGTGTTGGGAAAATTGGACAGCTATATGCAAAATAATGAAACTAGACCATCAACTTACACCATACACAAGAATAAATTCAAAATATATAAAAGACTTAAATGTGACTCATGAATCTATAAAAATCCTAGAAGAAAATGTAGGTAACAAAATTTCAGACATCATACACAGCAGAATTTTCACTGATACATCACCCAAGGCAACAGAAACAAAGAAGAAAATGAACATATGGGACTACATCATACTCAAAATCTTCTCCAGAGCAAAAGAAATAACCACAAAAATTAAAAGGCAATCCACTGTATGGGATAGCATCATTGCCAATGATACATTAGATAGGGGGTTAATTTCCAATATATAGAGAGTGCTTATACACCTCAACAAAAGGAAGACAAAGAACCCACTTAAAAAATGGGGAGAGGAACTAAATAGACACCTCTCCAAAAAGGTCATACAAATGAAGAAATGCTCAATATCACTAATCATCAGAGAGATGCAAATTAAAACATCAATGAGATATCACCTCACACCTGTCAGAATGGCCACCATCAACAATTCATCAAACAACAAGTGTTGGTGAGGGTGTGGAGAAAAGGGGACTCTAGTACACTGCTGGTGGGAATGCAGACTGGTGTAGCCACTATGGAAAACATATGGTGTTGTTGTAGACCAATGAGACAGACCAGACTCAGACTCCGAGCTGAGTTCAAATGAAGAGAGCTTTATTAGCCGCGCGGTGACTGTCCCATCTTATTCAGAGGAGAAAGAAACCCCGAGCTCAGGGGGAGGGTTGCTTATATAGTTGTCTTAGCCCCTGTTAAGGAATTTGGATTAAGAGTATGCCAGCAAGCAAGCAGGTACAGAAGCAGATATTTGCAGTTAGCTGTTATGCCTGAGGGAACAATCAGTTTCTGTGTACACAAAGCAATCGTTATCTATACAATGCAGTGGTTATCTAATAGTAGATAGTTCTTGCCATTCCCTTAAAATCCAGGGGGCAAAATCATGTGTTTGTCCTTTACAGTGTTACCTCAAAAAATTAAAACTTGAACTTCCCTTTGACCCAGTTATCCCACTTCTAAGAATATACCCTGAGAATTCTTAAACACCCATCAGAAAGATTATATATATCCCCATGTTTATAGCAGCACTATTTACACTAGCTAAGATCTGGAAACAGCTCAAATGTCGATCAGTAGATGAATGGATAAAAAAGCCATGGTAGACATACACAATGGATTACTATGCAGCTGTAAGAAAGAAACATCTCTTGTCCTTTGAGACTACATGGAGGGACCTGGAAAGTATTATCCTAAGCAAAACAAGCCAAACAGAGAAAGACAAGTATCATATGATCTCACTTATTTGTGGAATATAATGATCATAACAGTCTGAGGAATGGGGTAGTCCCAGAGATGTGGAAGTGGGGTACAGACTGACAATCCCCAGAATAAACGATGGTCGGGGAGAGATAAACCACAGAATTTATATGCATGAGCAATGGACATGGACAACAACAGTGGGGACAGGACAGGGAGTAGGGGGAGGGGTGAATCAGTGGGGGAAAAAGGAGAAACTTCTGTAACAAAAATAAATTAATTAATTATAAAAATAAAATCTAAAAAAATAATGAATAAAAATTTCTGGGGAAATGGAAATGAAAAAGAAGCTGGTGTAGCAATACTCATATCTAGTAAGATAGACTTCAAAATGAGGGCCTTAGTAAGAGAGAACAAAAGTCACTAAATAATATTAGAAAGAACAATCACCAAGAGGCTATAATTCTGGTAAACCTATGTGCACAAACACAGAAGCACCAGAATATATTTAAAAACTTCTGGAGAACTTCAAAGAAGAGATCAATGATAGATCCTTAAGAAGTGAAGGACAGCCAAGGAGGAATTTCCTGTGTAATCTTGCAAGTGAAACATGGAGATTAAGGAACTGTAAGCAGTTTCTGAAACAAATTCTTGAAACTGGCTCAAAGGTTCATGAGGCCCATTATGTTTCCACTATAGAGTAAACAAACCATAAAACTTAAATATTAAATAATAATAGCATTGGAACTAGTCACTGCTTGATTAGCATTATTTATGCGCATACAGTTAAAGGTTAGATATTAACATAAAGATTAAACTCTGTTTGTTATGCATTGTTTGTGCTAATGTAGTTACTCACATACTGGCAAATGTGATTATTAAACATTATAATAAAAGCCATACTGAGCTTGAGATCAATGCTACATGCCAGAGCCAGCTGTAGCCCTCTGTTCATCTTGCCTGCTGATGCTTTCTTCATGTCTCAGATCATTTTGAATGCAACATCTGGCGTCCAACATGGGGCTCGAAGTAAGCATTGGCAACAAGTAAGACCAAAAGGGTTTTAGGTTGTGCGGCAGTATGCAAAACTTATGGGATATTTTGAAGAGAGTCATGGGGAATTCTCTGTTATTAATGGATAAATAGGTGACAGTGCTTAAAAACTACTGGATTGTCAGTTAAGGAGCAGGTACTCAGTTCTCTCTTAACCTTAATAATGAAACACTGTTATTGGTTTTCACTAGATAAAAGAAGTCAATTAAACCTGAAGGTTTGGAAACAAGTAGGAAAAGCTGTATGAAGGGTTCATCAAAATGGGGAGCTGATTAATGCTGAACTATGGTCTGCTTTTAACTCAGTCGCTTTAGCTTTACAGCCTTTTCAGTCAGATTCAGAAAAAATGTCTGATAAAGAAATCAAGGAACCTTCTCATATCTGTGACACTCCAGAAGGCATTCCTAAGGTGGTAAATAAAGACACAGTTCAAAAGGAGTCTGGTAGTGACTCTGACTCCTTTAGCCCAGCTAGTGACGAGGATGAATGTCCCAAACCACTATATACAGATCTGGGAAAATATAGAAAAGAGAAGAAAAGGGATGGTTTGAAGGTTGAGCGGTCTACTTTGCTCTCTCAATTCCCTCACCTTAATATACAAGGCACAAAAGGGGCTGAGATGGCTTATCCAGTAATTAACCAACCTACTGCCCTGCCAGAAGAACCTTGATATGCTATTGCTAATAGAAGAAAAGGACATAGGTTTCAATTCCCATACTCATCTGAAGTTGGAAAAATACTTTTAGAGAAACATGACAGTGCAATGCCTCCTAGTGTTCAGATCAGAGATGATTCTTACAATTTATTTCCAGTAATCAGATAGCAAATGCCTGCTAATGGTCAATACCCACAGGGTTATATTCAAGGTAATTATAATGCAGTTGAGTTTCAATATCTTAAACTACTTAAGAATGCTACTAGTACTTATGGTCCAAATTCTCCATATGTTCAAGGAATTATGGGAGCCTATGCAAATAATAATTTACTTATACCTTTAGACTGGGAAGCTATTACTAAAACTACTTTAGAACCTGGACAATACATACAACTTAAGTCATGGTGGAAGAAAAAGTGGAATGGGTAGCCAGGCTCAATGCCCAACAGAATCCTCCGGGAGCTAAGTTTGAGCAATTAACTGATACAGGACAATAGAGTTTACTCCTAAACTAATGCCAGCTTTCTGATGTTGCATTAGCTCAACCAAAGAATATATGTTTAACAGCTTGGCAAAATATAGAGCCTACAGGAAAAGTAGGAAAATCATTTGTAAAAGTATTGCAAGGCCCTACTGAACCATATCCTGAATTTTTATCTAGATTACATGAGGTTATAAAATGCTCTGTTACAGGAGAACCACAAAGTATTCTTTTGCATACTTTAGAATTTGAAAATGCCAATGCTGATTGTAAAAAGGCCTTAATTTAATTGAGGACTATATAAAAGCTTTTACAGCTAATTTACTAGCTGCTGCATTAAAAGGGGGCTAGCTCAGAATAAAATGAAGTGTTCTCATGGGTTATGGCATTAGCCTCTGCAAAGGCAGATGCCATCATAACTCATTTATTAGAGGCATTTTCTATACTGGGGAAACTGAAAACTATAAAAACAGACAATGGTCCTGCATATTTATCTAGAAAATGTCAGGCTTTTTTTGTTACTTATGATATTCATCATATTACAGGAATACTTTATAACAGCACAGTCCAAGCCATAATAGAAAGAAAAAATCAAACTTTAAAAAACATGCTTTTAAAACAAAAAGGGGGAGAATATATGAATACCCCAAGGAAAAGATTAATGAATGCTCTGTTTACTTTAAATTTTCTGACAACCAAGGAGGAGGAGTTATCTGCAGCACGAAAACACTGAAAAATAGAACCAAAACCACCATTAATGCAACCAGCTTTATATCTACATGTCTTCACTAACTCATGGCTCCCAGCAGCAGTAATTCGTTGAGGTCAAGGATATGATTATATTTCCACAAGTGGTCAGAAGTTTATCAGGTTCCTGATAAACGTATTAAGAAACTAAGGAACCCACCTCACAACAAAAGACTCACATAGATTGAAAGTGAAGAGAGGGAAAAAAATCTTCCAAGCAAACGGAAAAGAAAAAAAAGCTGGGGGAGCAATACTCATATCTGATAAAATATATTTCAGAATGAAGGCCATAATTAGAGACAAAGAAGGCCACTACATAATATTGAAAGGATCTATCCAAAAGGAAGAGATAACCTTGATAAACATATATGCACCCAATATAGGAGCACCAAAATATATTTAAAAACTTCTGGAGGACTTCAAAGGAGAAATCGATAGCAATACAGTCATAGCAGGGGACTTCAACACCCCGCTGACATCGCTGGATAGATCCTCTAGACAAAAAATTAGCAAGGAAGCAGAGACTCTAAATGAAACACTAGACCAAATGGATTTAATAGATATCTACAGAGAACTACACCCCAAAACTACAGAATTCACATTCTTCTCAAGTGCACATGGGACATTCTCAAAGATAGACCACATGTTAGGGCACAAACTAAGTCTCTACATGTTCAAGAAGATTGAAATCATATCAAGCATCTTCTCAGATCACAGTGGCATGAAACTAGAAATCAATTGCAAGAAGAACATACAAAGATATTTCAACACATGGAAGCTAAATAGCATGTTATTAAACAATGAATGGGTCACCGAGGAGATCAAGGAAGAAATCCAAAACTTCCTGGAAACCAATGAAAATGAAGACACAACAACACAAAATCTATGGGATGCAGCGAAAGCAGTTCTGAGAGGGAAGTTCATAGCACTAAAGGGCTACCTCAGAAAAGAAGAAAAATCTCTAATAGATTATCTAACCTCACAACTTAAGGAACTAGAGAGCAAACAAAAAGAAAACCTCAGAGCAAGTAGAAGGAAGGAAATAGTAAAGATCAGAGCAGAAATAAATAACATAGAGACCAAAAAAACAATTCAAAGGATCAATAAAACAAAGAGCTGGTTTTTTGAAAAGATAAAAAAGATTGATGGACCCTTAGCTAGACTCACCAAGAAACAAAGAGAGAGAACCCAAATACACAAAATCAGAAATGAAAGAGGAGCGATAACAACTGACACCACAGAAATACAAAAGATTGTTAACAACTACAATGAACAATTATATGGCAACAAATTCGACAATCTAAGCGAAATGGACAAATTTCTAGAAACACATAGTCTCCCAAAACTGGATCAGGAAGAGATAGAAAACTTGAACAGACCAATAACAACAGAAGAAATTGAAGATGTAATCAAGACTCTCCCAGCAAACAAAAGCCCAGGACCGGATGGCTTCATGGGGGAGTTTTACCGAACATACAAAGAAGAACTAATACCCATTCTCCTCAAACTATTTCAAAAAACTCAAGAAGAAGGAAGACTTCCATACTCGTTTTATGAAGCCAGCATAACTCTAATGCCAAAACCAGAAACAGACACAACAAAGAAAGAAAACTACAGGCCAATATCCCTGATGAACATAGATGCCAAAATCCTGAACAAAATACTAGCAAATTGGATCCAGCAATACACCAAAAAAATTATCCACCATGACTAAGTGGGATTCATCCCAGGGATGCAAGGCTGGTACAATATTCAAAAATCCATACATTTGATACACCACGTAAATAAAATGAAGTCTAAAAACCACAAGATAATATCAATAGATGCTGAATAAGCCTTCGACAAAATCCAGCATTCATTTTTGATAAAAACGCTCAGCAGTGTGGGAATAGAGGGATCATGTCTAGACATAATAAAGGCCATATATGAAAGACATCCAGCCAACATCATACTCAATGGGCAAAAACTAAAAGCATTTCCCTTATGAACAGGAACACGCAAGGATGCCCACTTTCACCACTCTTATTTAACAGAGTACTGGAAGTCTTAGCCACAGCAATCAGACAGGAAGAAAAAATAAAAGGGATCCAAATTGGAAAGGAGGAAGTGAAATTGTCATTATTTGCAGATGACATGATACTATAAATAGAAAATCCCAAAGACTCCATCAAAAGTTTACTAGACTTAATAAATGAATTTGGCAAAGTAGCAGGATACAAAATTAATGTCAAGAAATCGATGGCATTCTTATACACCAATGATGAACTCACAGAAAGAGAAACTAAGAAAACAATCCCATTTACCACTGCGGCAAAAAAATTAAGATACCTAGGAATAAACTTAACCAAAGAAATAAAGGACCTATTCGCAGAAAACTACAGGTCATTGAAAAAATAAATAGAGGAAGATATAAAAAAGTGGAAGCACATACTCTGTTCATGGATCTGGAGAATTAACATCATTAAATTGTCCATATTACCCAAAGCTATCTATAGATTCAATGCAATCCCCATCAAAATACCAACGGTATACTTCACAGAATTAGAACAAATAGTTCAAAAGTTCATATGGAACCAAAAAAGGCCTCGAATAGCCACAGCAATCTTGAAAAGGAAGAACAAAGTTGGAGGGATCACAATACCAGATTTCAGGTTATACTACAAAGGCACTGTAATCAAAACAGCCTGGTACTGGCACAAGAACAGGTATATAGACCAGTGGAAAAGAACAGAGAACCCAGAAATGGACCCAAGGCAATATGCTCAATTAATATTTGACAAAGGTGGCAAGAGCATACAGTGGAGTAAGGACAGCCTCTTTAATAAATGGTGCTGGGAAAATTGGACAGCTACTTGCAGGAAAATGAAACTAGACCATCAACTTACACCCTACACAAGAATAAACTCAAAATGAATAAAAGACTTAAATGTAACTCATGAATCCATAAAAATCCTAGAAGAGACTGTAGGAAACAAAATTTCAGACATCATAAGCAGCAGAATTTTTACTGACAAATCACCTAAGGCAATAGAAACAAAGGGGAAAATGAGCACATGGGACTACTTCAAACTCAAAAGCTTCTGCACAGCGAAAGATACAATCATCAAAATGGAAAGGCTACCCACTATATGGGAGAGCATCATTGCCAATGATATATCAGATAAGAGGTTCATTTCCAATACATATAGAGTGCTCATACAACTCCACAAAAGGAAGAGAAAGAATCCAATTAAAAAATGGGCAGAGGAACTAAATAGACACCTCTCCAAACAGGACATACAAATGGCTAAGAGAGATATGAAGAAATGCTCATCATCACTAATCATCAGAGAGATGCAAATTAAAACAACAATGAGGTATCACCTCACACCTGTCAGAATGGCCGCCATTAACAAATCATCCAACAAGTGTTGGCGAGGGTGTGGAGAAAAGGGGACTCTAGTGCACTGCTGGTGGGAATGCAGACTGGTGCAGCCACTATGGAAAACAATATGGTGTTACCTCAAAAAATTAAAAATTGAACTGCCATTTGACCCAGTGATCCCACTTCTAGGAATATACCCTAAGAAGCCTAAAACACCAATCAGAAAGAATATATGTAACCCCATGTTTGTAGCAGCACTATTTACAATATCTAAGATCTGGAAACAGCCCAAGTGTCCATCAGTAGACGAATGGATCAAAAAGCAGTGGTACATGTACACAATGGAGTACTACGCGGCTGTAAGAAAGAAAGATCTCTTATTTTTTGAGACTACATGGAGGGACCTGGAAAGTATGATCCTAAGTGAAACAAGCCAAACAGAGAAAGACAAGTTTCATATGATCTCACTTATTTGTGGCTTATAATGAACATAACAGTCTGAGGAATGAGGTAGTCCCTGAGACGCGGAAGTGGGGTACAGACTGACAATCCCCTAAAGAGGATTGTGGTGGGGGAGAGATAAACCACGGAACTTATATGCATGTATAAATGAACAGTGGACTTGGACAACAAACTGGGGAAAGGGCAGGGAGGGAGGGGGAGGGGGGAATTAGTGGGGGGAAAAGGAGAAACATCTGTAACAAAAATTAATTTATAAAAAAGAAATATTTTTTAAAAATTAAAAAAATTAAATTTAAAACTAAAAAAAAAAAAAAAAGAAACTAAGGAAACAAGAAAAGGAGTGGAGAAAATGAAGATTACTGGAGGGGGCACTGCTTATCATTTTCCTCTACTGGCCAACATCATAGCAAATCTACCATCATGGGGTCAACTTAAGAAGCTGATTCAAGAGGGAGAAAAATAGGTAAAGTGTCAAGGAGCTCCGCTTACCTCATCCTCATTATTCTTGGCTATGCTTGCAATCATGTTGATACAGGTAAGCTCTAGTAAAGGAGATAATTTTACCTATTGGTCATATATCTCTAACACACCTTTGATGTGAGGCATATTTTGGTTTGATACTACCATAACTGTATATACTAATGAAACTTCATGGATGCCAGGGCCTTTTGATGTTCGAGAATCTTTAAAACCAGAAGAGGAAGGAATGATAATGCCTAACTATACTACAGGAGTCACAGGTCCTGTATATGTAAAGGGAAGGACAGCCATTGTTTTAACTCCTCATTTCCAAGCATGGCTATCAATTCAAAGAAATTCTACAAAAAGGAAATCAGGTAGAAATTTATTCTTATTAGTAGCACAAAGTTTTAATGGCACCAAAACCAATGACTCTAGGGGACCTCCAGATTTACCTCCATGTATCACTCCTGCCTTTTCTCTAATGTCTGAATGGGTACATTGGACATTGTGTAAAGGAGAATTTAATCGAGTTTTAGTTAATACTTCCTATGGAAGTGTCATTGACTGGAGTCCTATCGGCTCTGCTTCCTCTAAAGGCTCAGGAGGAGATCTGAGGTGGCATCGGAATCTCTCACTGCATGAGATTTCTACTTCACTGAACAGTCCCATTCGTTGGCATAGAGGAGGATTTTCTAGTCCCAGTCCTCACATTACTGGATTTGCTACTCAATACCATATATAGAAAATTAGTGCTACTATGTATTCTTTAACTGCATGGACAGGAATGATGTCTAACATAACTGATCATAACTATACTCTGACTTTTACCAGAAATCTGATGCATTATAATCAAGCTTGCATCAGAATACCCTATCTTATTCTTAGAGGAAAGGTTACCTGGACCCAAAGTTCTGGAGAAATAAGTTGTTATAATTGTTACTTGTATTCATGTATTAACTCTACCATACAGTTACAGGAGAATGAAAGTTTTTATTTCCTAAGAGCATGGACAGGGTTGTAGATTCTTGTCTCACTTGACAGACCATGGCAAGATAGCCCCATGACGGGAATGCTTTGGAAAGTTGCCAGGAGCCTCTTGAGAAGAAGTAAAAGATTTGTTGGACTTCTTATTGCTGCCATACGAGGACTTATAGCCATCACAGCTACTGCAGCAATGTCAGGCATTGCATTACATAATGAAATCCAGACCACTGACTATGTGCAAGAGTGGCATAAATCTTCAGAACAACTTTGGGTGGCTCAAAAACAAATTGATACTGAGATACAATCTGAAATAGCAACCAAAGCATGTGCCCTTAGTGGGAACCGAACCTGGGTCCCTCTGGACTGCAGGCCGAAACTCCAACCGCTGAGTCAAACTGGCCAGGGCCTCCAAAGCTTTTTATAAAAGCAAAAAAGACCTCAAATAGGTACAGAAATCTTGAAAAAGAAGAACAAAGTAGTAGGAATCACAATACCAGATATCAGGTTATACTACAAAGCCATAGTAATCAAAACAGCCTGGTACTGGCACAAGATAAGGCATATAGATCAATGGAACAGAACAGAAACCCAGAAAATGACCCAAATTATTTTGCTCAATTAATATTTGACAAAGGTGGCAAGAACATATAGTGGAATAAAGACAGCCTCTTCAATAAATGGTGTTGAAAAAATTGGACAGCTACACACGCACACACACACACACACACACAACATTATAAAGCTAGACCACTAACTGATACCATACACAAGAATAAACTCACAATGAATACAAGACTTAAATGTGACCCATGAATACATAAAAATCATAGAAGAAAGTGCAGGCAACAGAATTTCAGACATCACACGAAGCATAATTTTCACTGATACAATGCCTAAGGTAATAGTAACAGGAAAAAATAAACAGATGGGACTACATCAAACTAAAAAGCTCTGCACAGCAAAAGAAACAAACATTAAAGTGGAAATGGAACCCATTATATGGTATAGCAAAACTGTCAATGATACATCAGATAAGGGGTTAATTTCCAAAATATATACAGTGCTCATACAACTCAACAAAAGGAAGACAAAGAACCCAATTAAAAAATGGGCCGAGGACCTAAAAAGTAACCTCTCCAAACAGGATATACAAATGGCCAAGAGACATATGAAAAAATGTTCAATGTCACTAATCATCACAGAGTGGCAAATTCAAACAACAATGAGGCATCACCTCACACCTGTCAGAATGGCCACCATCAACAAATCATCAAACAAGTGCTGGTGAGGGTGTGGAGAAAAGGAGACTTGAGTACACTGCTGGTGGGAATGCAGACTGGTGCAGCCACTATGGAAGATAATGTGGTGTTACCACAAAAAGTTAAAAATTGAACTTCCTTTTGACCCAGTGATCCCACTTCTAGGAATATATCCTAAGAAGCCTGAGACACCAATCAGAAAAAATTATGTACCCCTATGTTCATAGCAGCACTATTTACAATCGCTAAGATCTGGAAACAGCCCAAGTATCCATGAATAGATGAGTAGATAAAAAAGCTGTAGTACATATGCACAATGGAAGAAAGAAAGATTCCTTGTCCTCTGAGATGGTATGGAGGGACTTTGAGAGTATTATGCTAAGCAAAATAAACTGGTCAGAGATAAACAAAGATCACATGATCTCACTTATTTCTGGAATATAATGAATAAAATAAGGGGATGAACCAAAGAGACCTAGAAACATAGAAGTAGGGTTCAGATTGGCAAACCTCAGAGGAGGGGGTGAGTGGTAGGGAAGAGATAAACCAAAGAGCTTATGCATAGAATCATAACCAATGGACATAGGCGACAATGTTGAGGGGGGGGGGCAGCAGGAACAGGAGGAGGGTGTCAATGGGGGGAAAAGAAGAAACATCTGTAACAATAAATTACTTAAAGGAAAAATAGAAAATAAATAAATTTAAAAAAACTGAATTATGTGAGCTCAATGAAGGCAGAGACAGTGATTCATTCTCAATTTTAAAATCAGTACCTTGGTCAGTGCTTCGAACACTAGAAATTTATTAATAACTGTTTTGTGAATGAATATATAAATAGGAGAAAATTATAGACATAAGGTCCTTTAAGATTTTTAAAAGTTTTTTTGAATATTTAAGTCATCTTTATTGTTTAGAATATTACAGATATCACCTTATTTATCCCCCATTGCCCTCTTCACCAGGCTCCTGCCCTGCCCCAGGCTTTCACCACCCTATTCTATTGTCTGTATCCATGGGCAATGAAAGATAATAGATTTTCAGGGTATGAACTTGACTTGTAAAGGAGAGGTACACCCCTTTCTTAGAAATAGAGGCTTACACAAAGATGATAACTCTCTGCCAGGAGAGTTCTACTGTGAAGACAGATGTAATAACAGAGGTATTCTTATGGGATATAGAAGACAGTAATAAGATTTAGGATTGGAAGATAGTAAGAGAAAATATGTATGGTCTTAGGTCAGTGGTAGAGTGACTTATAAGGAATGACCACATAGAGACAGACATGGCTTCTGTGGATTTTTCATGGTCCAGGGAAGCTTGCAAGCTGTTGAATTGTAACTTTCACCAAAGCTAAAGAAGCTATATTTACAAAACCATATGTCTAATAATTTCCCTCATTCGCTCTCTGTCTCTGTCTAGTAGAGAGAGAAGCAAGGGAGGGAGAGAGGAGGGAGAAGTAGAAAGAAAAACATAATTCTCTTATGATAATAAAGAATGCTTTCCCTGAGGTTTAAGTTGAGTAGTGCAACTCTAACATTTCTCATATTATCTAGGAAAAAAAAAATCAAACAGAATTAATGAGCTACAGAGAGTGGGAATGGCAATTTAAAAATAATTTCATTTTTGACTCAGGCTTCAGGGTTGAGGAGAAAGTGAAGGCCATGGCTCCTGGGTGACGAACCCAGCAGACATTGTTAGAAGCAGAGTCTGAGGAGGAGCCAACCACCCTGAACCCCCCAAACTGTGTGGCAGAAAAAGGTGCCCCCTGCAGCAGGTTACAGCACCTTGTTGAGGGAGGATACAGTGGGAGGATGCCTGGCCCACCCAGCCTTCCCGGTCCACTCAGCCATCGTGTATGGCCCAGCTGGATCTGCCAAGGCTCTGAGGGACACTGAGGCTGAGAAGGCTTGTAAGAAAAAAAAATTTGGATTTTCAAGGGCTCAGGAGAGGCCACAGTTTAACTCGGATATCTGGAGAGAGGCTTTGAATCTGCCTGAAAGCAATCCTGTTTTGATGACAATTGGCAGAAAGAGGGTAAATGGTGGTGGAGTGAATAGAAGGTACACTGACCATCTTCCAGGACCAAACTAGAATTAAAATTAAAATTAAAAAAGAAAAGTCCTCTGGAATAACTGAATAAATGATGACTAAATGATGAGAACCCTTATAACCAAGGACATAAAGAGGAACCCAAATTGAGACTGGTAGGAGATGTGGAGGCATGAGAGGGCTGGCTGGGCTCCCACAAGCAGCAGGTGAGGGCTATCTTAGCTGTTAGAAGTTTTCTCTGAGAATTCTGGGGTATAAACCTTAAGCCAGTTCCCAAAACACAGTGGTGGAACAGGGAAAGGCACCCGCATAACATCTGGCTATCAAAACACTAGAGCAGAGGTTTTTTTGTTTGTTTGTTTGTTTTTTGTGGCAGGGAGAGGTGCTTAGAACATGAGCACATGCCTGAAGGGCCAGCACACTAAATTGCACCTACAGCCACTCACTTTAGGCTCCTGCAGAGGTAGGGTGGACTAAACTGGAGCTGTGGGAGAAGAGTTGAGGGTTCATTGCTCTGGGGAAAGAGCTGAAAACGAGGCCACCAGGAGGCCTATGCTGAGTCATTCCCCCACACTACAGAAACATTTTTCTCAGGCAGTACTTTCCCATCAAAGTGGCTTTAATCCAGGGGGGCATCAACTGCCCACTAGTTGGAATTTAACCCTGCCCAGCTGGGAGAAGTGCAACTTGAAGCTCATTAACTCCCAAACACCACCAGCAAGCCAGGAGGCAGAGATAAGTCTCTGAATGCTTTCAACCTAAGGCCTGGCTCTTGGTTGTAGGGTTTCATGGATCTGGGGACCAAGCTTTCAAGGCAGCTGTCTGGGCCTCTAGGCTGAGCCATTAACCTATGCTGCAGAAAACATTTTTCTCAGGCAGAATTTTCCCATCAAAGCAGGTATAGCCTAGGTAGGAAGCAACTGCCCCACCCATTGTAATTTAACACTAGCCTGCCAGGAGGAGTCAGCTCCTAGCATAAAACTGCAACCTGAGATTCATTAACTGTCAAAGACTGTCAGCCAACTTGCAGGCAGAGATGGCACTGAGCACTTTGACTCTTGGGATTGGCTTGCAGTCATTGAGTTTCAAGGCTCTGGGGTCCAACCTGTGAAGGCAGCTGCCTGGGCCCCTGTGCTGAGTCATTAACCCATACTACAGAAATAATTTTCTTCAGGAAGAGTTTTTCTTTCAAAGCAGCTTTAGCCCAGGGGGAAGTAATTGCCTCACCCACTGGAAATCATCTCACCCTGCCCACTTGGGGGAGTTTTTATCTAAGTTAGGGATGCAACTTGAGGCTCATTAAGTGAGTGAGACTAACAGTCAGCCTGCAGGCAAAGTAAGATTTCTGGGATACTTGAATCTTTCCCTGGCTTGAAATTCTACCAGGGAGAGTAAGAAGAGACATTGATGTTAAGCTTGGTTCCTTTTATACACACCCAAACCCAACAGAGGGAGCCATAATCTGAGGAACATCAACACCCACAGGGAGATTTTGCCAGCCTTCAAAAACTGATGAGACAGCCAAAATTGTGAAACAAAGAAATAAATCCCAAATGAAAGAACAAGAGAATTGTTCAGAAGAAGGGCTAATTGAAATGGAGAGAATTCAGAGTACTGATTATGAGGACTCTCAACAGCATCAGAAAAGATTTAGAAACAATGAAAAATGACCAAACAAAAATCAAGAACAACATAGCTGAATTAAAGAACACATTGGAAGGAATAACCAGCAGTTTAGAGGAAGCCAAGGATCACATCAGCAAATTAAAAGACAGGGTAGAAAAAATGATGCAATCAGAGAACCAAGGGGAAAAAAAAATTAAAAAACAGGAGGACAGTTTAAGAGAGCTGTAGGACAACATAAAACATAACAACATCCATATCATAAGAATACCAGAAGAAGAAGAAAGTGGGTTAGGGTTAGAGAATCTGTTTGAAGAAATAGTGGTAGAAAACTTCCTTAATTTGGTGAAGTAAAAAGACATACAAGTTCAGGAAACACAGAGTCCCAAGCAAGAAGAACCCAAAGAGGTCCACACCAACACACCACATAATTGAAATGGCAAAAATAAAGACAAAGAGAGAATTTTAAAGACAGCAAGAGAAAAGCAACAGGTTACCAACAAAGAAGCTCAGCTAATTTCTTGACAGAAACACTACAGACCAGAAGGGAATGGCATGAAGTATTTGAGGTAATAAAAAACAAGGATCTGAATCCAAGAATACTCTATCTAGCAAGGCTATCATTCAAAATGAAAGGTTTAATAAAGAGGTCCCAGAAAAAAAAAATGGTAAAGAGAATAATATTATTACCACCAAACCAGCATTGCAAGAAATGTTAAAGGGACTGCTGTAATAAGCTGACAAAAATATAGAGAAAAACATACTCATAATAAATAAAAATGGAAATAAATAAGTACATATCAATAATAACCTTATATATAAATGGATTAAATGCTCCAATCAAAAACACAGAGTAGGTAAATGGATAAGAAAGAATGATCCATATATATATATATATATTATCTATAAGAGATCACCCCCCCCCCCTCACAACCAAAGACTCACACAGGATGAAAAAAAAGGGATAAAAAATAATTTTAAACCCTGCCATTTTGGCTCAGCGGTTAGAGCATCAGCCTGCGGTCCAGAGAGACCTGAGTTTAGTTCCCGCTAAGGGTGAGTACCTTGGTTGCAGTTTATCCCCGGCCCTGGTTGGTCGTGTGGGTGGCAGCCACTCGATGTGTCCCTTTCACATTGATGTTTCTCTCCCTCTCTCTCTTCCTCTCTCTCCTTCACACTCTATCTGAACAAGAAATGGAAAAATATCCTCGGGTGAGGATAAAATAATGATAATGATCATTTTCCAAGCAAAAGGACATTAAAAAAATGAGGGTAGCAATACTCTTATCTGATAAAATAGACTTCAAAATGAAGGTCACAACAAGAGACCAAAAAGGCCACTACATAATATTAAAAGACACATTTCAGCAAGAGGATATAACCTTGGTAAACATATATGCCCCAATATAAGAATACTAAAATATATTTTAAAACTTCAGGGGACTTTAAGAGGAAAATCAACAGCAATACAATCATATTAGGGGACTTCATCGCCCCACTAACTTTACTGAATGAATTCTCTAGACAAAAAATTAACAAAAAAACAGAGACTCTGCAAGATGCACTAGATCAGATGGCTTTGAGGGATATTTACAGAGAATTACACTCCAAAACAGCAGAATATAATTATTCTCAAGTGCACATGGGACATTTTCAAACATATCCTACATGTAAGGACAAAAACTAAGTCTCTACAATTTCAAGAAGATTGAAATCATATAAAGAATCTTCTCAGGTCAAAAGGGCATAAAACCAAAAATTCATTACAATAAAAACACTCAAGCCCTGGCCGATTTGGCTCAGTGGTTGGAGCATCAGCCTGCAGATCAGAGAGTCCCGGGTTCAGTTCCCGCTAGGGGCACGTACCAAACAAACAAACAAACAAACAAACAAAAAACTCAAAAACATTCAAATACATAGGGACTAAATATCATGTTTTTAACCAATGGATGAGTTATCAATGAGATGAAGGAAGAAATAAAAACTTCCTGGAAACAAATGAAAATGAACACACAGCAACACAAAATTTACGGGGTATAGTGAAAGCAGTTGTGAGAGGGAATTTTATAGCATTAAAGGCCTACTTCAAGAAACAAGAGCCTGGCCGGTATGGCTCAGTGGTTGAGCATAGACCTATGCACAAAGAGGTCACTGGTTTGATTCCCGGTCAGGGCACATGTGCAGGTTGTGGGCCCAATCCCCAGTGTGGGGCATGCAGGAGGTGGCCAAACAATGTTTTCTCTCATCGGTGTTTCTATTTCTCCCTCCATCTCCCTTCCTCTCTCTCTAAAAATCAACAAAGAAAATTTTTTTTAAAAAAAGAAACAGGAAAAATTTCTAAGAGATTATCTAACACTACAATTAGAAAACTAGAAAGTGAACAAAAAGAAAAACTCAAAGTAAGTAGAAGACAATAAATAATAAAAGTCAGAGAGAAAAAAATGACTAAAAAAAAATACAAAGATCAATGAAACTGAGAGATGGTTCTTTGAAAAGATAAACAAGATTGATGAACCTTTAGCCGGACTCACCAAGAAACAAAGAGAGAGGACTCAAATACACAATATAAAAACAAAAGAGGAGAAGTAACAACTGACACCACAGAAATACAGAAGATTGTTAGAAAATTCTATGAACAGTTATACACCAACAAATTGGACAACCTCAATAAAATGGAAAAATTCCTAGAATCACAGAGTCCCCCAAAACTAAACCAGAAAGTGTCAGAAAACTTGAACACACCAATAACAATTAAGGAAATTGAAGTAGTAATCAATAAACACCCAGCAAACAAAAGCTCAGGTCCAGTAGTTTTGACAGGGGAATTTTTCTGAATATTCAAAGAACTAACACCTATTCTCCTCAAAATATTACAAAAAATTCAGGAGGAAGGAAGACTTTCAACCATCTTTTACAGGGCCAGCATAATTCCAATTCCAAAACCAGATAAAAACACTACAAAGAAAAAAAAATTACAGGCCAATATATCTGTTATATGCTAAAATCCTCAACAAAATATTAGCAAATTACATCCAGCAATATATTTTTTTTAATTATTCACCATGATCAAGGGTAATTTATCCCATGGATGCAAAGTTGGTACAATATTTGCAAATACAAAAATGTGATGTGCCATATAAACAAAAGAAAAGATAAAAATCATATAATCATATCAATAGATGCAGAAAAGGCATTTGAAAAAATCTAGCACCCCCCCTTTTTTTTATCCTTGCCTAAGGACATTTTTTGGCATTTATTTTCAGACAGAGCAGAAGGGAGAGAGGGAGAAAGAGAGAGAGAGAAACATTGATGTGAGAGAGACACATAAACTGGTTGCCACCCACACAACCCCAACCAGGGCCAGGGACAAACTACAACCAAAGTGCATACCCTTAGTGGAAACTCAACCCAGGACTCTCTGGTCCGAAGGCCAACCCTCTAACCACTAAGCCAAACTGGCCAGAGCTACTTATTTTTTATAAAAACTCAGAAAAATGGGAATAGAAAGATCATACCTGAACATAATAAAGGACATATATGACAAGTCTACAGCCAACATAATACTCAATGGGCAAAAACTGAAAGCACTTCTTTTAAGAACAGGAACAAGAAAAAGTTGCCCACTTTTGCCATTCTTATTCAACATAGTACTGGAAGTCTTAGCTACAGCAAATAAACTACAAGAAAAAATAACAGGCATCTATATTGGACAGGGGGAACTGAAACGGTCACTATTCATAGATGACATGATACTGTACATAAAAAACCCTAAAGACTCCATAAAAAATCTACTAGATTTAATAAATGAGTTTGGCAAAACAGCAGGATACAAAATTAACATCCAGAAATTAATAGCATTCTTATACACCAATAATGAACACTCAGAAAGGGAAAATTAAAAAAAATACCATTTGCCACTGCACCAAAAAAATTAAGATACCTAGGAATAAACTTAACCAAGGAGGAAAAACACCAGTTCTCAAGAAACAACAGGATATTTAAAAAATACATATAGAAAGATATAAAAAAAAGTGCAAGTGTGTACCTTGTTCATAGATTGGAATACTTAACATCATTAAAATGTCCATGCTATCCAAAGTAATCTATAGATTCAATGCAATACCTATTAAAGTACCAATGGCATATTTCACAAATCTAGAACAAATACTCCAAAAGTTATATGGAACCAAAAAAGACCCTGTATAACCACAGCAATCTTAAAAGTGAAGAATAAAGTTGGAGGGATTACAACACCAGATGTCAAGTTATACTACAAAGTCATCATAATCAAAATAGCCTGGTACTGGCACAGAAACAGGCAGATAGATCAATGGAACAAAACAGGGAATCTAGAAATCGACCCAAGATATGCACAATTAATATGTGATGAAGAAGGCAAAAGCATACAATGGAGAAAAGACAGTCTCCTCAATAAATGGTGTTGGGAGTGTTTGAGAGGTACATGCAAAAATATGAAACACGACCACTTACACAATACACAAGAATAAACTCAAAATGAATAAAAGACTTAACTATAAATCATGCAATTATTAAAATCATAGATGAAAATGTAGGCGGCAAAATTTCAGACATATATTTATAGCAGAATTCTCACTGACAAAAAGGAAAAAAAATAATAAATGAAACTATATTAGACTAAAAATCTTCTGCACAGCAAAAGAACACAACATCAAAATAAAAGGGCTCCCACTCTCTGGGAGAACAAATTTGTCAATGATACATTAGATAAGGGGTTAATTTCCAAAATATATAAAGCACTAATACAACTCAACAAAAGGAAAACAATCCAATTAAAAATGGGCAGAGGACCCGAATAGATGCTTCTAAAAGGACATACAAATGGTTGAGACATATAAAAAATGCTCAACATCACCAATCATCAGAGAGATGCAAATTAAAACAACAATGAGGTATTACCTCACACCTGCCACAATAGCTGCCATCAGCAAATCATCCAACAACGAGTGCTGGCCAGGTTGTGGAGAAAAGGGGATTCTTGTGCATTGCTGGTGGGAATGCAAACTGTTGCAGCCACTATGGAAAATAATATGGTGGTTCTTCAAAAAATTTAAAATGAAACTGCCATTTGACTCAGTGATTCCACTTCTAAGAATATATCCAAGAAGCCTGAAACACCAATCAGAAAGAATACATGCATTCCTATATTCATAGCAGCACTATTTACAATAGCTAAGGTCTGGAAATGACCCAAATGCCCATCAGTAGATGAGTGGATAAAAAAAATAAAAAATAAAAACTGTGGTAAATTTACAAACTGGAATACTATGCAACTGTAAAAAAGAAAGATCTCATACACTTTGAGACAACATGGATAATCCTGGAGAGTATTATACTAAGTGAATTAAGCCAGTCAGAGAAAGACAAGTATCACATGATCTTACTTATTTATGGATTATCATGAACAAAATAAGCTGACAATCAGAATGAATTCAGAGCCATGGAACTAGGGAACAGACTGACAGACCTCAAAGGGAAGGGGGATTTCGGTGTTGAAAAGCAATAAATTAAAGAACATACTTATATATATATGTAACCAAAGGACACAGACAATAATTTGGGGAAATCAGGAAGTGGGTAGGAGTGGGATGAGGGGACAACAGGTTAAAAGGGAGGGGCATCTGTAATGCTTTCGACAAGAAGATTTAAAAAATAAGTACATAAAAATAAATGAATATAATAAAAATTACTTTATTTTTATGATAAAAAGTAACAGAATGGATCGCATGGCAATCTGTAATGATGCATCGTTGTGTAAATTCACCAGGGGTCCTCATATACACTAGGCAAAACAACACTGGACAGAGTAGATATTGCCTAAAATAATTGGTCTTTGGATGGCATAGTAATACCAAGTTATTAAGATTTCATTTGGGAGACATCCTCAGCCTTTCAAGATAATGTCAGGTTCTATTTGAAAGTTTTCTTGCTTCTTGAAGTAGGCCTGTAGTGCTATCAACTTCCCTCTCAGAACTGCTTTTGCTGCATCCCATAGATTTTGTGTTGTTGTGTGTTCATTTTTATTGATTTCCAGGAAGTTTTTAATTTGTTTCTTGATCTCCATGGCAACCCATTCATTGTTTAATAACATGATATTTAACCTCCATGTTTTCAAATGTCTTTGCATGTTCTTGTTGAAATTGATTTCTGGTTGCATGCCATTGTGATCTGAGAAGATGGTTAATATGATTTCAATCTCCTTAAACTTATAGAGACTTAGTTTGTGCACTAATATGTGGTCTATCATAGAGAATGTCCCATGTGCACTTGAGAAGAATGTGAATTCTTCAGTTTTGGGGTGTAATTCTCGGTAGATATCTATTGAACCTATTTGATCTAGCGCTTAATTTAGAGACTATCTAACCTCATAGCTTAAAGAACTAGAAATCAAACAGAAAGAAAACCCCAGAGCAAGTAGAAGGAAGAAAATAGTAAAGATCAGAGCAGAAATAAATGACATGGAGACCAAAAAGCAATGCAGAGGATCAATGAAACAAAGAGCTGGTCTTTGAAAAGATAAACAATATTGATGGACCCTTAGCTAGACTCACCAAGATACAAAGAGAGAGAACCAAAATACACAAAATCAGAAATGAAAGAGCAGAAATAATAACTGACACCACAGAAATACAAAGGATCTTAACAAATATTATGAACAATTATATGGCAACAAATTCAACAATCTAAGTAAAATGGATGAATTTCTAGAAACATATAGTCTCCCAAAACTGAACCAAGAAGAGATAGAAAATTTGAACAGACCAATAACAACAAAAGAAATTGAAGATGTAATCAAGTCTCTCCCAGCAAACTAAAGCCCAGGCTCAAATGACTTCACAGAGAAATTTTACTGAACATTCAAAGGGGGACTAATACCCATTCTCCTCAAACTATTTCAAAAAACTCAAGAAGAAGAAAGACTTCCAAACTCATTTTATGAGGCCAGCATAATTAGAATTTCAAAAACAGAAAATGACACTACAAGAAAGAAAACTATAGGCCGATATCCCTGAGGAACATAGATGCCAAAATCTTGAACAAAATACTAGCAAATCGAATCCAGCAATACATCAAAAAATTATTCACCATGACCAAGTGAGATTCACATCAGGGATGCAAGGCTGGTACAATATTTGAAAATTAATAAATATAATACACCACATAAGGAAAATAAAAGGTAAAAATTATATGTTAATATCAATAGATGCTGAAAACGCATTTGAAAAAATCCAACACCCATTTCTAATAAAAGCACTCAGAAATCTGGGAATACAGGGATCATATCTCGACATAATAGAGGTTACATATGAAAGACCTACAGCCAACATCATACTCAATGGGCAAAAATTAAAAGCATTTTCCTTAAGATCAGGAACAAGACAAGGATGCCCACTTCCACCACTCTTATTTAACATAGGACTGAAAATCTTAGCTACAGCAATCAGACAGGAGGAAAAAATAAAAGGGATCCAAATTGGAAAGGAGGACGTGAAACTGTCATTATTCTCAGATGCATGATACTATACATAGATACCCCAAAGACTCCATCAAAAATTTACTAGACTTAATAAATAAACGTGGCAAGTAGCAGGATACAAAATTAATGTCAAGAAATCGATGGCATTCTTATACACCTATGATTACCTCACAGAAAGAGAAACTAAGAAAACAATCACATTTACCATAGCGGCAAAAAATTAAGGTACATAGGAATAAACTTAACCAAGGAACTAAAGGACCTATTTGCAGAAAACTACAGGGCATTGAAAAAAGAAATAAAGAAAGATATAAATAAATGGAAGCACATACCTTGTTCATAGATTGGAAGAATTAACGTCATTAAAATGTCCATATTACAGAAAGCGATCTATAGATTCAATGCAATCCCCATCAAAATACCAACGGCATACTTCACAGAACACAAATAGATACTTCAAAAGTTCATATAAAACCAAAAATGACCTTGAATAGCCACAGCAACCTTGAAAAACAAGAACAAACTTCGAGGGATCCCATTACCAGGTTTGATGTTATACTACAAAGCCACTGTTATCAAAGCAGCCTGGTACTGACACAAAAACAGGCATATAGACCATTGAAACAAAACAGAGAACCCAGAAATGGTCCCAAGGCAATATGCTCAATTAATATTTGACAAAGGTGGCAAGAGCATACAGTGAAATAAACCGTCTCTTTAATAAATGGTGTTGAGAAAATTGGACAGCTACATGAAAAAAAAAATGAAACTAGACCATCAACTTACACCATACACAAGAATAAACTAAAAATATATAAAGACGTAAATGTGACTCATGATCCATAACAATGCTGGAAGAAAATATAGGCAACAAATTTCAGGCATCATACACAGCAGAATTTTCATTGATTCATCACCTAAGGCAACAGAAACAAAGGAGAAAATGAAAACATTGGACTACATCAAACTAAAAAGCTTTTGCACAGCAAAAGAAACAACCATCAAAATGGAAAGGCAACCTACTGTATGAGAGAGCATCATTGACAATGATACATCAGATAAGAGGTTATTTTCCAATATATATAGAGTGCTCATACAACTCAACAAAAGGAAGACAAAGAACCCAATTAGAAAATGGGCAGAGGAACTAAATAGACACCTCTCCAAAAAGGACATACAAATGGCCAAGAGACATATAAAGAAATGCTCAACATCACTAAACATCAGAAAGATGCAAATTAGAACAACGAAGTATCACCTCACACCTGTCAGAATGGTCGCCATCACCAATCATCAAACATCAAGTGTTGGCGAGGGTGTGGAGAAAATGGGACTCTAGTACACTGCTGGTGGGAATGCAGACTGGTGCAGCCACTGTGGAAAACAATATGGTGTTACCTGAAAAAATTAAAAATTGAACTGTCATTTGACCCAGTGATCCCGCTTTTAGGAATATACCCTAAGAAGCCTGAAACACCAATCAGAAAAAATATATTGTACTCCCATGTTCATAGCAGGACTATTTACAATAGCTAAGATCTGAAAACAGTCCCAAGTGTCCACCAGTATCCGAATGGATAAAAATGCTGTGCTACTATACACAATGGAGTACTATGCACCCGTAAGAAAGAAAGATCCCTTAATCTTGAGACAACATGGAGGGACCTGGAAAGTATTATCCTAAGTGAAACAAGCCAAACAGAGGAATGACAAGTATCATATGATTTCACTTATTTGTGGAATATAATGAACATAACAGTCTGAGGAATGGGGTAGTTTCAGAGACGTGGAAGTTGGGTACAGACTGACAATCCCTATAAGAGGGGTGGTGGGGGGAGAGATAAATCACAGAACTTATATACATATATGCATGAGCAATGGACATGGATAACAAAGCTGGTGACAGGGCTGGAAGAGGGGGAGGTGGGAATGAGTGGGGGGAAAAGGAGAAACATCTCTAACACAAATAAATTAATTAATTATAAAATAAATAAATAAACAACAACAATAAAAAAGGTAATGTCACGGTACTTGATCCACTTCTGCCTTTCATAACTGTACTGCATTGGACAGTTAGTGTCTGAAGTTGCTCATTTAGCAGTCATTTCATAGACTGTGTCCAAAATTCACCATTTAGTAGATGTTAAAAGATATTTTATGAAAAAGAGGTTCTCTAGAAAAATAAGTATGAAAAATGCTGGGCTAAATACAATTAAGCTATATGCTTTTGAAACCTTTAGTATAGTAAATGCTTTCTATAATTATCTAAGAAGGAGATAAAATTTGCAGTTTTTCTAGTCATTTAACCTGGGATATCTGACTAGTGTTTCACAGACCACCATTTGGAAAACATTGTCCTAAGGCATTATCTTGTAAAGACATTGTTATAACCCAAATAAGATACTTGGTGAAAAGTAATATATTAACTATTAACACCCACTTTTACGTTTGATGGCAACATGTTCCTGGAGGCATAAAGTATCAGAAATATACAGTGCTCTCAGAGAACTCACAGTTTATTGCTGAAATATGAGAAAGATGAGATATACAATAAATATGATGATAAAGAATTACATGTACTATGAGATGGTGGTGTCTTGGACAAGAGTGGCAGCAGTTAAATGCAAAGAATAAACAGATTTTTAATATATTTTAGAGGTAAGTCATAAAGGACTTAATAATGGATTAGAGGATGTAGAGTGAAGATAAAGAGAAAGTTAAAAATGCCCCTAAGGTGTCTGCTTTTGCAAGTACATGGATGGTACTGTCACTCACTGACAATGATAAAACAGTCTGTTGTAGGAAGACAATGAATTTAACCTATGGGATTTCTAAAAACAGTTATTCTCAGGATTACTCTACATGGCTGGTATTGGTCTCTCTGCTCTGCTAACATGGTAAATTGAAGACCAGTTCTCATAAGACATGTCATATTAAAGATTCTGTCTAAATCATTTATGCTCTCATTTATTCCTATGTTAGGTTTATTGAATAACTGAAATACCAGACATAGCCTACAGCAGTTTTGACTTCACAGACTGAACAGAGCTATCTACTGAATCAGGTTGTTTCTGATCAAATAAGGAGATAACCACATTAATAGATTAAGATTGTTAACATTCATAAGATTTTTAATATTAAAGGAATAAAAATATATTATTTTATGTGTAGTTCAACATTTTTTTTATTCACTCAACCAATATTTGTTGTATGTCCAGTAACTGCCAGGTTCAATACTGAATTATACAAAGATGAACCTGTCAAAGTTTTTTTGCATTGGTTTTTCAGAGATTTGGGGTAGGTGGGTGACATAGACATGTAAAATTTAGTGAAATAAAGTTTTAGAAGTTTTGTGATAGAAGGCCATATTAGATTTAGTAACAGAACAATGGTAGAAGTATTTTATTCTATTGGAAGATGGGCAAAGAACTTGATATTGAGCTTATTCTTGCAAAATGAAAAAGATGTTTTCCAATTGGACAAAAGAGTAAGATGGAATACCAGAAAGATGTTTCAGGTAAAAAAGAACATTTTGCAAACTCTTAGATGCTTAAAAAATATCTTACAGGTAATAAGATATAATTTAAATATTGTAAGCAGAAAAGTAATATCAGATTTATGATTTATAAGGAACCCTGGCAGTTATATGGAGGACAAATTAGTTGGAGCAAGACTCTTTCTGGGGGCAATAAAGCCAGTTAAAAGCTTCTGGAAGAGTTCAAACAGAACATAATGTAATAGTATACATGGGGATGGAGAATAAATACATCACAGAGATGTCAAAATGGTAAAATGTAAAAATATTTTTACTTTCTATACGTGCTATGAGCCATGAGAATAGAGTTAGGCCCTGGCCGGTTTGGCTCAGTGGTTAGAATGTTGGCCCACAGACTAGAGAGTCCCAGGTTTGGTTCCCACTGAAGCACATACCTCGGCTGAATTTTGTCCCTGGCCTTGGGGTCATGTGGTTGGCAACCACTCAATATGTCTCTCTCACATCAACGTTTCTCTCCCTCTTCCTCCCTCTCTCCCTCCTGCTCTATCTGAAGATAAATTTAAAAAATGTCTCGGTGAGGATAAATAAATAAATAGAATAGAGGTAGGCTCTTATTTTTTTCTACATGTACAACTTATTTGATGGTACTTCTGTAAAATGGGAAGGTTTAGAAAAAATTTGAGGTGGAAAATGATCATTTAAATCTAAATAGGAATATGAAGTACCTGAGAGATATGAGGATACTTGGTAGAATTTAGGTATATAAGCCTGGATCAGGTAATAGGTCTGGGCTAGAAATATATTTAGAAGTTGAAAATGTTTACATGGCATTTCATTACAAGGAGTGGAGGGACTTCTACTTCTAGTGAAATGGATACACAAGCACTCCTGCCAAAAACACTGCAAAAAAACATGGATAAATTACTAACACATACACACATACATACATGCACACCTGCATGAGTAAGAACAAGAAAATATGAGCAATATAAAGAACAACATTAACTTATTGTCATGCATATAACACTCCAACCAAAGTTGGCAGCTTTCATTGTTTTAAATGTGTATAGGGAGTGCTTAAAAAATTGATCACATGCTTGGCAACACAGAAAGCCCCAAGAAATTTATAAAAATTGAAATCATTTAGAGCATTTTCTGGCATTAATGGAAGTAACATAGAAAGAAACAACTAAACAATAAATAGAATATATTATACAATATATTATTAAATAATCAATGTATCAAATATAAAATCAAAGTAAAAATATTTCAAAGTGAAATATAGTAAATACAATAATATAGCAATACTTGTGGTATACAACTTTATCAGATATAAGTGATATATATTTATCAATATATACATATATAATGACATTAGAATTGAGGAAGCACTGAAAATAATTTTTAAGCTTACATTTTAAGAAGTTAGAAAAAAACAGTAAAATTTAATCTTAGAATTTTATAAGGAAGAAAATACAAAGCTTTATATCAATTTAATAAAAAATATATATAAATAGAGAAAAAAACAAAACAGGTAACACTTTGTTCTTTGAAAGATAAATAATATTGATAAATATCTAACAAGACTGATCAGAAGCACAAAGTAGAAATTACCAATATCAGAAATAAAGAGGGTCATCACAAGAGATCCTATAGTTTTCTAAAAGTAATGAGGTGATTATGAACACTTATGCAATTAAATTAAAATTCAGGCTAAAAAATCCAATTGCTTGAAAAATATAATTCACCAAAGCTGAAATAATAATGCATAGGCAATCTGAATAATCAAATATCTATAAAAAAATTTACTCCATTATTTTAAACCTGCCCATGAAAAAAATCCCAGAATGAGTTTTTAAGAAGAAGTAATTTTAATATTACAAAATTCATACATATTCCAACTCTTTTAAGAAGGCCAGCATAACTTTTCTTCAAAAAATCTGACAGGAATATTGAAATAAAAATTATAGAAAAGATCTCTGTTATTAATATAGATACAAAAAAATCTTAATAAAATTTCACATTTAAAATCTAGTAATAAATAAAATAATAGAATACATTATATTTAGGTGATGTGAATTCTGAATATCCAAGGGTAGTTTAATCATCCAAAATCATTTAATATAATTCATCAAATTACCAAAATTAAAAAGAGAAAACTCGGGACCACCTTAAAAGAAGCAGAAATGTTATTTGACAAAATTCTAAACCTGGTCATCATAAACACATGTAGTAAAATAGGAATAAAGAAAAGTTATTTACTTCAAGAAAATATATTCCTTAAAAAATTGGACAAAATTATATTCAATGGCTAAAATAAAATATTTTTCCATGATTAGTTTTAAGAAAATTAGATGACGTCTATTATCACTTTTTTTTTTATCCTCACCCGAGAACATTTTTCCATTTTTGTTCAGATAGAGTGGGAGGGAAAGAGAGGGGAGAAAGAGAGAGAAAAATCCATCTAGGTGAAAGGGACACATCAAGTGACTGCCAATCCATGACCAACCAGGGCTGGCGACAAACTGCATCCCAGGTACATGCCCTTAGTAGGAACCGAACTCAAGTCTCTCTGGACCGCAGGGTGACACTCTAACCGCTGAGCCAAACCAGACAGGGCTATTATTACTCTTAATCAAATTTGAACTACAGCTCAAACCAGCATAATAAAAAAGGAGAAATAAATTAAAAGCATAAGGACTAGAAAGGTTTAATATAATTTTTATGTACCAAAGATGGCAGCAGGCAGGACTGGAGGAAGGGTGAGTGTGTGAGAAAGTGTGAGTGGACGTGATGGTGGACGATCAAACCAAGCAGTGCAGAGCCACAGAGCAAAATGTTCTTGTGTTGTGGACGGAAGCAGCTGGCTACCGTGGTAAGCAGCCCTTCAGGCTCTTCTCCCTGCTCCTTAGGGAGGTCCCACCATTTTGGTTGATCTGGGTTTTCCTGGAAGGAGGCAGTGGGAGTGCCTAGGGCCCAGCAACTTGAGCCCACCAGGTCACCTGGTACCATCGGGCCAGTGGACACTGTGTCAACACAGACCAGTGCACAGTAGTGGAGCTCCCAAGATGCTGGTCATGGAAACCTTTGACAGCCAGGAGCCCAGCACCATCCCCAACAGTAGCAGCCTGATCAGAGTCCAGATATACCCCCAGCACAGAGGCTGGGAGCAGACATCCATCCCCAGGCAAACAGAAGCATAGACCAGTAGCTAAGACCGATCCCCAAAAACTATAGCAAAGTCTGAGCAGGAGTTGAGCCCCATGGGGCAGCAGCACTTCCCAGATGCCAGCAGTGGAACCAGGGCTCCACAGAGGCCTGTAACACCCAGCAGCCCACAAGAGCAGTGGGAAGCCAGAGCCCTAAAGGGACTGGTGTGATCCAGCTGCCCAAACCATGGGACATGCGGGGTGCTGTGGCACCAAGAGAGGTCTCTGCGACCCAGTAGTCCACCAAGAGCAGTAGAGGGAAAGCAGAGCACCAGAGGGACTAGTGATATCCAGCTGCCTGCCCACGTGTCTTCCAGGGTGCAGGGGCACAAGATAGGGCCTGTGCGACCCAGCAGGGACTGTGAAATCCGTACCCTGTGGATCTGCTGGGTGCTGAAGCACCAGAGGAGGCCTGTGCAACCCAGCTTCACACAAGATAGGCATAGAGGATGTGAAAACAGAGGCGGAGTGAATGAAAGCTACAAACGATTTCCCAGGAAAAAATGGAATTACAACTAAATAAAGACAAATACTCTGATAAAAGAAACAGTAAAAGCAAGACAGGACCATATAACTAGGGACACTGGTAGGATCAGCAGAGGCACGAGAGGGTGGAGGACTGGGAGCCTATAAACAGCAGCAGTCTTAGCTGGCTTAGCAGTCTGAGCAGCACTGTTCAGGAATAAAGACCAAGCCACTCCACAGCTCAGAGATCCGGGACAGAGCACTAAAATAGCCGCAGCCACTCAATCACCCTGGGGCATTGGCAGAGGGAGGGCAGACTGGGCTAGAACTCTGTGGAAACACACAGAATTGAAAGGCACTCAGAGATTTTGCTGAATTGTGGCACAAATGATGGTGACCAGTGTGCTACTTCCCAGAGCTGTGGGGAAAAGCAGCAGCGCCCCCCCCTCAGAGATTCAACCTTTCCCAGGTGAGGCAAAGAAATGCAAATTGAGGCTCATTAACAACCAGCATTTATAACTCTAAAAATCCTCTTATAAAGAACACCAGGGCTACATTACAAGTCACTGTATACCTGAGATTACTAACTTCCAGGAAAAAGCTAGAGGATAACTGAACTTTCCTGGGCTTGCAACTCTACATAGGAAAGTAAAACTTGACAGTGGGTTTAACGTGGGCCCACCCAGGCTCATCCAAACCCAGTAGAGAGAGCCACAACAGGAGAACACCAACAACCACAGGGAAAATATGGCAAACTCAAAACACCATTGACAGTAGAAAAACAGTGGCAGAGTGAATGGAAGCTACACAGACCATCTCCCAGGACCAAACTGGAATTATAACAAAAATAAAGACAAATCAGTCAGAAAAAAGCAACAGAAAAAACAGCTTGGAGGACCACATAACCAGGGACACTGACGCAATCCTGGTAAGCTTGCAGAGACGTAAGAGGGGATTTGGGAGCCAATGGTCCACAGTGGCCTTAGCTGGGGAGCAGCGGCCTTAGCTGGGAGCAGTGTCCTCGGGTTTAAACTCCCGAGCAGCTCTACAGTGCAGAGCCAGGACAGAGGCTAAAATAGCCACAGCCACTTACCTTGAGCTGCGGCAGAGGAAGGGCAGACTGGACTGGAACTGTGTGGAGATACTCAGGATTTGGAGGGTACTCAGAGCTTTTGCTGAGTTGCGGCCACGCAGGACGGTGGTCATCTTACTCCTTCCCAGGGCTCTAGGGAGGGGACGTGCACCTCCCTCTGAGATTCAACCCAATCCGGTTGCCATTGAAATGCAAACTGAGGCCCATTAACACCAGCATCTGCCTCACCCTCCGGAAATTTCCTTACCATGAGCACCTGAGGAAGATTTCATTCAATGAGAAGCCAAGGCTCTCAGGTACTGCTAAGGATAGCCTCCAGGATAAAAGCTAAAGGATAACTGTACCATGCATGGGCTAGCAACTCTAACCAGGAAAATAAGATTTGACAGTGGTGTTTAAAGTGGGTCCTCCGTGGCTCATCCAAACGCAGGAGAAGGTAGCCACAAGAGCAGAACACGAACACCCACAGAAAAATTGGCAGGACACCAAATGCACTGTGATAGCCAAAATGGTGAACACAGAAACAAAAGCCAAATGATAAGAACAACAGAACTCTACTGAAGATGAGATAAATTAGGTGCAGTTAAGCAAGTTAACAGAACTACAATTCAGAGCCATGATTTCAGAAAGCTCAACAGCATGTGTAGGACATGAGCACCATAAGAAAGAATAGAAATGTTGAAAATCAACCAGTTGGAAATTAGAAAAACACCAAGAAGAAATGAAGAATGACATATCAGAAATAAAGAATGCATTGGAAAGTCTAAATAGCAGAGTAGAGGAAATTGAGACCAGACTCAGTGAATTACAAGATAGGGTAGAAAAAAATTAACCAATCAGAAAACCAAAGAAAATACAATAAACTAAAGGAAGACAGTTTGAGAGAATTGTGGGACAACTGAAATGTAATAACAATCACATCATAGAATCCCTAAAGAAGAAGAAAACGAGCAAGGGTAGAGAATATATTTGAAGAAATAGTGACAGAAAACTTCCCTAATTTGGTGAAGGAAGAAGGCACTCAAGTTAAAGAAGCACAGAATGACGCAAGTAAGAAGAACCCAAACAGGCCACACCAAGACACATAGTAATCAAACGGCTAAAAATTAAAGACAAAGAGAGAATCCTATCAAAGTAGCAAGGGCTGAGCAAAAGGTTACCTACAAAGGAAAACCATAAGACTCTCAGCT